>NW_027176240.1:3360142-3512642 GCF_023055335.1 Clinocottus analis | reverse complement strand
AGCGTCCCCCGCTGCTCGTCCTTTGTCGTCCCGTCAGCGTCCGACATGATGTGGAGAGAGACCGTCAGAGAGGTGCGCTCCGCTGAACACCGGAGGGATCCAGGTTTTTGGAAACGACAGGAAGCTTCCATCATCATCATCATCATCATCATCATGATTATGATTCATTTTACTTACAACTGTGTGGAAGGCATTTCTTTTTCTAATTTACCTTTATTCAAATTACAAAACATGCCCGCAGGCTTTCTTTTAAAAGTCCCTCTGTGCAATCGTTTACAGCTGAAACGCCGGTCTACAACATCTAGACTTTAATATTAGTGTATATTACGGCATGTTTTTCATTTAACCCTCCGGTTACCTTTGCAGTCAATTTGACCCGTTCAATGTTTAACATCATCAGAGGCGTCGCCCCCTGGTGGCTGTTAGAGAGAATGCAGGTTTGCGGCACTTTAGCATGTTGCCGGCAGAAAAAAAAAAGATCATTCAAACTTTTATGTAACAGTAACGTTACACATTAAAGTGTTCACCTTCTCTCCTTGCTGACGTGATGTACAGGTGTACTCCAGGACACCATGACATCACTAGTGGGCGTGGTCAGAGGGGAAGCAGCCTCAAAGGTCCAACCAGAGAGGTCAGCGGGACGCTGCTTCTGAACCTGCTGCGTTCAAGCTACGTTCAAGCGTCCTGACACACAACATTTTGTGTGTAAACAACGTATGCGAGAAGGTGCAACGTTGCATTGCCTTGTTTCAATGCTACAAAACACAACATAACAATGTTTTGGTGGTCGGATGGAAGCCTTGTTCCTCATATGGACACGTGAGACTGCTTTTAATTTCACATTTTCCACCAACAGTCAACATCTACCCTTGATCGATTCATTTTTAGTTGCAGAAACATAAGCAAACCTCCACGCTAAACGCCGACGTCACGCAGCACAGCGTGGATTTCAGGGAGAAAACAGGACTGAATTACGATGCTCTTTAAAATTCCTTTTCTCTCGCGCCTTGCAGCCGCGGTGGTAATGGACTGTGTTCGGCCTCCTCTGCTGTGTGTACATAAAGCAAGCGCTGCAGTGCGGAGGGAGAACAAGTAGTACTTAAGGGGAAAATGAGAATATAAAACCAGTTTTATTTCACCCTAAAAACGTGTTAAATTATCCACTCGACACATTTCAAGCAGACATTTGATTCCTTTTTTTATATTCTTGATCCCCTGAAGTGAAAGAAGGAAAAATAAATGTTTGGTTCGCCCCGCGACGCACAAAGGTCTGCGGCTCCGGTAGGAGTAAAGTGCCTCGCACAAAGACACTCCAGCAGGGCGTCTGATTGAAGGACGATCCAGTCATCAAATCCAAATTAAACCACTGACACACTTTGCAGAGGAAACGGCAGGAGCTGACTCTCTCTCCCTCGAAAGCCATAAAATGGGATTTTTCTCTTATTTCCCTTGTTAACCACAGTGAAACACTTATGGAGTCTGAATGTAGACTATTAGCTAAAAACCAATATTCCAATAGAATCTATTGTTTTGAGAGAGTGAAATAACTACCTTTTTAGTCCTCCATATATCCATTTGTAGTTTCTTATCTGAGCTCAGATGTACTTCTCCACATCCGCATCCTTTTGCTCATCCTCGAGCATCTCGAGCAGTTCCCAGGCCAGATTAGATCCATAATGCCCCCCAGCAGTTTCTTCATGTGCCCTTGGCTTTCCTCCAAATTGAACGTGTCTGGACCTCCACAGGCATGAAGTCCTGATCTGATGCACGGACTACCTGAACCCTAAAATTGGCCTGAAAACACCAATCCAAGGCATACCGAGATATCGGCAACGCTTACATGCGAACTGAAGACACGAAGGAAAACACATGAATAACCGTGCATATCTACCGGCTAATTTGTGGCGTTTGTGGCCAAAAATTGCACTTCCTTAAATGGTCACCCATGTGAAAATGCCCAACTTTAAAGAAAGAAAGCATTTTAGTGGATTTACATGGAACTTGTAGCACTCTGTAGTTTGGCCTTCTTGAAGAAACTGTACTTTCTTAAATCTTGTTGTTCTGAGTTTGGACTCGTGGTTGAATGCACGTATTGTAAGTCGCTTTGGATAAAAGCGTCAGCTAAAGGAAATGTGATGTAATGCATACGCTGATGGCATGGGCCACCATCTTCAGAAACCTCAGGGTGACGTCACAAAGATGACGGCCATGTTTAATACAGTCTCTGGTTTTTGATGTGAGGAGTCTTATGGTCGAGGTTTAGTCAAACTTTATGTTTTCGGGTCGCTTCAACCGAATGTAAAAATCTCAATCAAGATCATTACATTGCATGTATTACATCAAATAAATGTCCGAAATGAAAACATGAATTTAAAAAGGCGTTGGATCAAGACGTCTCCAGATGAGGTGTATGATGTGTGTGTGTGTGTCCGCTCGCGCACCGCTCTCCTGTATTACAGAGGAAAGGTGCACCGGCTGTTAAAACCACCCATGAATACAGATGAGCAGCTTGCTGTGATGTGGCTCGGGGGGTCGTGACGAGGCTCAACAAAGAACTAACTCACCACATAATGAGAGATCCTTATCAGCCCGGCGAGAGCCGCACAAATTACAATGAAAAGGGCAACACACACACGCCTCTCTCTCACTCTCTCTCACTCTCTCATATCTAAATCACCCGCATGGAAAACGGAGGAAGTTGAAATCTGCACCGTGTTCGGCTGGAGGCATCGGGAGACGAGGGGAAGCCGCAACACAATCTTTACATTCTTAACCCCTGTTAATCAACGTGTCGCCGCATATCGGCTTCCTAATGATACATTAACGTTCACTCGTCATCTGTGTAACGTGCAGTGACAGGTGATTCAAATCAATTACCGCAACTGACGGCGCGATCAACGTGAACGCGCGGGTGTAAATATGGAGGCGAGAGGTCTTTCATCGGCGAGATACGTTTTTATAACACCAACATGTTCTTATTGTAGGATAAACCAAAAACAAGATTGGAAAGCAAAGAGAAGTAAATAATACATGAATAGAAATGTACAATCTCAGTCACGCACACACACGATATGTAACGTCGATGCTCCTGCATTTAGGGAGCAGTGTGTGGGATTTAGGGAGACCTGTCAGAAACACAATATAATATGAATAACTATGTTTTTTATTAGCGTATGAGCCATGCGTATCCGCACAGAGAGCGAGTTTCTATAAAAGCCCACAAGGGACAAACCAAACTGTGGATTAAGAGAAGAGCCTAAACTTTTTCACAGCCAGCTAACTGTGAAAACGTTAGCTAAAAAATAGTTAGCTTGTGTCACACTCTGAATGCAAAGACTGTAATCCAAGGAAGTGTCTTTAAGATGCTATTATCTCTGTTAAAAATAGATGATCACACGCAGAGCCACAGAAAAAAACAGAATAACTTGAACAGAGGACAATACTTTCTAGCACGAAGCATGAAAATGCGTTAGCTTGAAAATGCCAATGCATTTGAAAGCAACAATAATGTGGTATCCTACATGTAAGCTATGACCTGTAGTTTTAATAAGAAAGTACTTTATATACCTTATCACTTGACGTATTCTAGCTTCTCGTAGACGGTCCCTCTACCGGCCCAAAAAGGAGGATGTTTGTAGGATTCAGTCGGCTATAATCTGCCACCTCACTTGAAAAAAAATCTAAAATATTTCAGTCATACTAACCGATTTGAAGAACTCTACATGGGCCCGATTTTGTGAATCATTTGATTTTTTTTAACATCTCATACATGTTTAATTTTGGTTTCTTCCATCAACAAGGAGAATAATATAATATGTTTTTATTGAATTGCTGTTATGATGATTTAAAAAATGTTTTTTGAAGTGTCTTTGAGTACTATGAAAAGCGCTATCCAACTGAAATGCATTATTATTAGTAGTATTTTTTATTAATATCATCCTATTATTAAACTGCCAGAAGCAAAATAATCAAGAACATACAGTAGCCCAATATATTGAAGCGTTCAATTTAAGTGGAAATTTGGAGGATCAACTTCTGTCAAGAAGGAAGTGAAATTGAATTTTTAAACAAAATGATTTTTTTTTTTTTTGTATTACCTTGAGGCCTCAGTAGACTTAAGCACTTCATGAGTTCTGATTAATGCATTTCAAAAAATGTCATCGTCTAGTTATTGCAATCGCGAACTGGAACGCGTCTTAAAATTCATCGAGCCGAGGATTTCCCCGCACCGCTGCACGTGTGTGCGGTTCTAGGTCACCAAAAAATTTCAGCTATGAATATCACATGCCAACTACTTGACTGTAAAATTAGATTTGATATTACTGAATGTGGCGTTTTCTGGCAATTCCTGCAGTCTGAGGCCCAAACAGAGCAAATTTAGTTTCACACTGGGACTGAGGCTCATTCAAAATGTTCTCTCACTTGCATCACGGGGTGACCCGAGCTGAATAAACTCAATTTTGCCTTCCTTCGGAAGCCAGCTTTACTGAAATGCACTCGTTTTCTCGTCATGTGGGGAGCCGAACTGAGTAAATGTAGTCTGTCCCCCGTGGGAACCCAGTTTCTTCAACCGGACTAGCAACTCTTGTCACACGGGGGATCTAATCTGAGCAAATGTGGTGAAATGAAGTGTAAGTGACCTACCTAGACCTCGTATAGATTTGAATCAAGTAGTATGGCCCGAGGAACATGAGACAGAAAAAAGTCGTCGGACCTTTTTTGCATGTTTTCTTATCTGCAGTTCACCAGTCTATCTTCCTCTGCCTCTCACTTCACAGTATTCGCCTGTAGAAGTATTCCAGCCCATGCAACTGTTGGGAATACAGACAGAACCATAACTTCTGCACAACTTAATAGACAAAAGAACAACAATAGCATTGTTAATCACTTACGTTTGTGCTGCTACCTTTTTGATCCTTTGTTTTGGGAACTCTCGCCTTTTTTTTTGCGTAATAAATTTACTCTGCATCAGCGTTTCGGTCCTCTCTCTCTCTCCTAAACCCCCACATACCAGATTAAGCCCGGAGACAACGATCATCATCCTCATGGATTACTCCGTCGGCTATTGTTCTGATTAACTGATCCATCTTTAGTCAATGACATGTCAGTAAATGGAGAACACGTTCCCAGAGCTCGCGGCGATTTCTTCAGCGTGACTGTTTGGCCGTATTGACTCAATTTACAATGATGTGAAACATGGAAAAATACACGAATGAATATCAGACATTCCTAGTTTATGTCACCGATTTCCAATCCAGGATCAGCATCCTCCGACCTGTCGATGTTCAGGTTGAGCCGTCTAATCTGAGTAGCTGAGGAGAAGCAGCAGTCATGTGGCTCCTGTGCAGTAATCACTCTGAATATTATTACTAATATTGGTGGAGTAGCTCCTTTACAATGCCGACCCCTTCGCCCTTTATCTTAATCCTTTACACGAGTGTGAAAGGATGAGTTTTAAACATGGAAGAGGTGCTCTCCTTCTCCACTTTAAAGCTTCACAATCCACAGCGGTTCCTCCTCGGTAGATCTCAGAGTTCATCGCAGGTCAAGTTTTTTTCCGGGACTCGGAGGTCAAGTTTTTTTCCGGAGCACGAGAAACGCACAAGGACGGGAACTCGTGGAGTAACGTGAACTCGTGGAGTAACGTGAACTCCAATAATCTAATATGATATAATAATATATATAAAAATAGTGTGAATGTGGGAAGTCGTGGAATAATTATATTGCATTTAAATATTTTGCTCCAATATAATAAAACACAAATATGTACATATTTGCTATTCTGTTCGGTGGCCAAAAAAACACACAACTGTGAATGTAATTTACTTTCGCCCACCGGGACATTCCCAAAATTTCATCCATTAAATACTACAAGTTTCTGTAGATGCATGCGTCTAATTTTAGTCTCAGAATCAGCTTTAATGGCCATGTACATTTTCACATACATGGAATTTGACGCCAGATTCTGCGCTTTGTACTTGTTTACAAAAATTTTTTAAGCAAAGGTTAAATATATAAAAGAGATTTAAGAAAACCGAACAACAGTAAAACAGTAAACAGTGGCCCGTAAAGTGCAGATAGTGCAGGTGGAAGTGTCTGATTAATTGTTCAATTATTCATCAGTCTGATATGCTGTTTGGAAAAGTGCGTGTTTTTTTTTTTTGTGGCATTTTAGCGTTTGGTAAATGTTAAAAGTTGATCTGAATGACAGAATATGGAGATTTCCTTTTTAAAAAAACACTTTTCTTTTCACATTTTCCAAATAAATAAATACAAAAGTTCATAAAGGTCATGTTTGTCAGTCTGGCTTCCCCCGTGAGCAAATAAACACTTCAAAAAGACAGCGGTTTGTACTCTATAATCCTTGAAATCGTATTTATTGCACAGAAGATGCTGTTGGAGCTTCGGCCCCGGAGTCGGTGCTCTGCCTCCGTCAGCAGATTGAAAATAAAAGTCGCTCTGTAAGTCGCAGCCAGAGTGACATTTCCATGGAAATAAGATTCATTCAAGGGATACAACATATTGCGAATCCTCACACACGTCTCTCTCTCTCTCTCTCTCTCTCTCTCTCTCTCTCTCTCTCTCTCTCTCTCTCTCTTAAATCCACAATGTTATACGCACCCTGAACATCATTGTTTGCTCTTTTCTTTTAATGAAAAAATCACCAATGGACTCTCCCAAAAGGATGAAGAAGGTGATTTATTGTGTCGCAGCAGGGCTCGACTTCATCAGACAAATACGATGAGTGGGAGGGAGGTGAGTTCAAAGACATCTCACACACACACACACACACACACACACATTCCTGGATATCCAAACGGGAAAAAAAAAACCTGGGTATGATACCTAATAGTTGGAATGTGTCTTGAAGACGAGAGGCGATTACAACATAAATGCACAGTGACCTCGGCTTTATCATTCATGCTTTTCTTGATCCTCACATTGCAAAGTCTTTTTTTTTTTGTTCTTTCATAGAATCCAAGACGTGCGACACACTGCGACGCAGGAAGAAGCTCATCACTTTAAGTGCCGCCGAAGAAAAGAAATGCATAATTAATTTGAAAAAAAAAAAAGTTTTACGCTCGCAATTAGTGCGCCGGAGAGAATATTAACTCATTTAGAGCTGTGAGACGTTTCACTTTGAATGGAGCTCGTGGCGAGGACGAGGCTATGGAGGTTATTTTCTCGCTTTGACGTGATTTCTTAAATGACCCTTTGTCAAGGCACTTGCATATGATACATACTCATGTGTTGCGTATCAAAAATCGCACAACAATCTCTGCTCTCTGCATAATAAAGCACTTCCTGAAGAGACCATGTGAAAGTGTTCTTTAGCTGAAAGACACGAGCGTCAATGCAAATGACAAAGTCTTGAAATTCCCCACTAATCGGCTGCACGTTGAACGCCTCTCTGTCACGGCTGGCGGGCCCCCAAAAAAAAGCCTCTGGCTGGGAGGACCCTCCTGTTTTTTGTTTCATCGTGTGTATTAGGGAGCACATTGTGTGAAGATTTCACACTTTGAATGAAAGTGTAGGATAACCACGGCTGCACTCGCTGTGTTCACGGCCTTTACGGCATTTGCAATTTCGTTTTTGTTCAAATAAAGGTTGTTAATTAAAGACATAGTTATTAGCAATATAATTTGCCATCTTGTGACATCACTTCCGGTTTAATTACTTCCTGTTCTGGACTTCCGGTTTAATAATTTCCGGTACTTGGGGACCCTTTTCTATCAGGTCACAAGGTCCACATCAAGAAAAAAACATAGTATAAATGAAAAAAATTGAATCAAACCGACTTATCACATAAAATTGCCTTCACTTTTCTGTATGCAATTTTTTGTGGGCACCAAAACAACATTCATAGCCTTAATTAAATCCTTCATGCATGAAATAGTTCATGATTTTTGAGGTAGAACAGTGTGAACAGAGCCGCTTATATGTATAGCAGCATCACGTTGCTGCTATACATTTTTTTTCTTTCACATTTTTTAATATGTGTGGTCAAAAAGTCAACATGTGGGCGTGAAGACAGCACGTACTGGACTGTATGTGCTGTCAAATGTTGTAGACTATGGTTATCATCACAGTCGCCTCCGTGTATTTATTACGTGTTTGACAGTTTTCATACCAACGTATCTGAGAGCAGCTCTTGTATAATTCATGTCTGAAGGGAAGGAGCAGCACTTCTCTTACGATTAACCCCTCAGCCCCCTCTCTCTCTCTCTCTCTCTCTCTCTCTCTCTCTCTCTCTCTCTCTCTCTCTCTCTCTCTCTCTCTCTCTCTCTGTTATGTTATGCTCGTGCATCCATGCGTTCATGTGGCAGTCTAAGTGTGTGTTTGTGTCTCGTGAGTGTTGTGTTGATATATAAAGTACTGGTGTGTTCAGGGCACCGTCGCCTGCTTGAGAAAATGAGAACTTGCAGAAGCTTCGAAGATGATGCGAGAGGATGAGCTTTACTTTGATACCTCTGATCTCACTAATGTGTATTCCTCTGAACAAATAGGTTGTAAAAGTATATATATATATATATATATATATATATATATATATATATATATTTCATCAAATTTTTTGCCAACCCGGCCAAGATGACGCAACTTCTCCACAGCTGCGCTAACATACATGTATAAATGGATGAGCGGGCAAGAGAACGGTGGAGAGAGAGAGAGGGAGAGAGAGATAGAGAGAGAGAGAGAGAGAGAGAGAGAGAGAGAGAGAGAGAGAGAGAGAGAGGCACAACAGAGGAGAGAGGAAGAGCAAATCCAAGCTTTGCTCAGACAACATACGTGTCACACGCTTCATACACACTCACACACTCACACACACACACACACACACACACACACACACACACACACACACACACTCACGCCAACATGTCATTGTTGAGGTCATTTTTATTTTCCTACTTTTTGTTGGTCAGGGCCTCTAGAATTCTCTTTTAGACAATAAACACATCGCTTCCCATCCAGATTGTCTGAAACCCAAAAGTGTTGTGCCCCCTCGTGTGTGTATATGTGTGTGTGTGTGTGTGTGTGTGTGTGTGTGTGTGTGTGTGTGTGTGTTCGTGTTCAACGGCTCATTTGTTCTACAGCCTCTGTTTGTATTCCCCGCTGAAAGAAATACGCATGAACATTGTTCGTGTGTCTGTACGCGCTATTGTGTGCCTTCATCAACATGTGTGTGTGTGTGCGTGTGTGTGTGTGTGTGTGCATTTGCCCAGCTAATTGAAAAGTGCCACGGTTGTAAACAAGATGAGAAAAGGGGCGAACATTTTTCATGTGGAACTGGGGCTCTATACGCAGCGGGGGGGCTGTTTGTGTGTGTCTGTGTGTGTCTGTGTGTCTGTGTGTGCGTTTGTGGGGCTTGTCAACCTCAGATGGCAGTCACTTATCTCGGGTACTTGCATCATTACGTCTCCGCCTCTCATCCACTCCTCTCCTCGGTCATCTTTTCCTCCTCTCTTTGATCTACTCGTTTCATTTCTCTGCTGAGGCGTGAACCCGTAACTCAGGATCAACGTCTTAGTTTCATGAAGCCGTTCACGAGAACCAGCGGCTGAATGTATTTGTTCCCATGAATAAACCAGTATTCCCTCTTTCTGGCCAATAGAGAACCAACAGCGGAAATAGCAGAAATCACTAGTGAGTACCTCAGCAAAACAAAAAGAAATGTTTATGAACGTCTTTTCTTCAGAAAAACTCTCAGATATTTCAAATAAATATTCCTGGAACAGCCGCTGCCCTCTGATATTATAAATACTGGAACTGAGAGTTCATTAAATCTTCAACTAAATGATGTTGGGCCGGACACGTTGTTACTGCTCTGACAACTCAATTCCAACATGTCGATGAAACACTGAGAATGAGCGCGTCTCACTGCGGGGGGACGACGGTAATGAAGGGAGCGAGAAAAAAACTTTGTAGGTCAGTTTGTTTCATTTCTATCTGCAAATTCTACTTTCTGAAGTGTTTATACTGAAGCATGAACTTCAACCGTTATAACGAAGGTCGGACTAAAAATAAAAGAACGGGGGAAATGAGCATTATATCAAATGTTACACGATGATTACCATGTTAATGAGCTGTGTGTGTGTGTGTGTGTGTGTGTGTGTGTGTGTGTGTGTGAGACTGTACACTGTATATTGTTTCTGGTTTAGACAAGTTGTGGAATTTGTTTTATAGCTGTGATGCAGGAAAAATTAAATGCCTTCAGCCATTGTGTGTGTGTATGTGTGTGTGTATGTGTGTGTGTGTATGTGTGTGTGTGTGTGTGTGTGTGTATTCTACTTTGAGACACGTCCCAGAGGAATAGCTTCAATTTGCATGACATTATTCTCAACATAACGCGACATTCAGCCGAAGCTCTTCTGTGTGTGTGTTTGTGTGTGTGTGTGTGTGTGTGTGTGTGTGTGTGTTTGTGGCGGTTTTGCAAATTAACATATTTGTTACACTTAATATCTTTATGCAAGGTTAAAAAAAACAACACAAGTTTGTCTAATAAGCGTATTACTTTACATTACTGGTTTTAAAACAATGTCAAAATGACATAAAAGGAACCAAAACCTTTTTTTTTTAAAATGTACAAAATGAACCTATTTAATCGAGTTTCATTCACTGAACGTCAACATGAGAATAAGATGTTCAACGGTCATCATTTGTGTTGTAATGATGTCATTAGTGTGTTTCTGGCTGTGTGTGTGTGACCGTCTTCAATCCCATTCACGTCGCCACGACCTGTTGACCTTGAAATACAGAGAAATACTGCCTCTACACGGCTCTCAACATGGCGGCGTCTCGCGAGGCCGGTCCTGAGCGCGCGTAGATTCAACGTTCATGAAAACGCCACATCAAAATATCATAATTTCTTCTTCTTTCATATCTTCTGAAGGTCATGGGAGCACTGCTCCTACGGAAGCTGGTTCACGAACATTATTAAACTATAACTCATGAAACCGCCTCGTACGAATCCACAAGTTCACCTTCAAATCACCGGAATACGACTCCAGCTGCTCCAGGATGGAAACACAGAGCTCTGCTCGCTTGTAAGAGCTTCAGAGCCTCGTTTCCCGTCTTTCTTTTCCTCGAAACACGTTGCCGTGTTGCGTGAAGCGATGTGAGGACGCACGAGGAGGGGAACATCGTACGCGTTGAGAAAAACAGCGTAAAATATGGAAGCCTGTTTCCGCCACAAAAAAAAACCCTCATTAGATGGGAAGTAATAATTATGAGATAAAGTCAGAATTCTAAGATTATTAAGTCATGATTATAAGATAATAAAGTTAGAATTATGAAATAAAAAGTCATTCGGAGATAATGAAGTCATAATTATAAGATACAGTCATAATTATAAGATAATAAAGTTGAAATTATAGGATAATAAAGTAAAAATTGTAACTTTTTTTATTATTTTTGTGGCTGAAACGAGCTTATATCGTGTCCTGATACACACACACACACATATATATATATATATATATATATATATATATATATATATATATATATATATATATATATATAGTATAGTACTGTACAGTATCTTCATAGTTAACTGGTGGAACAAACAAAGTGTAAACTGTTGTCGTGACGCCTCGTAAACTAATGAATGAACAGAAACTGAAGACAGAATGAAAGAGAATGAACACATGAATGAGAACTCGGCTCAGTTTAGATTTCCTCCAAACACACAACAGGTGTTTCAGTATCTCACAGAGGTGCAGATCAAACACACACACACACACACACACGTGCACACACACGTGCACAGTGTACTGGTGGAACGGTGCATGTGTTGATGAAAGGAGGCAACGAATGGATTGTGTCACTTCTGTGTGTATGTTGGTGTGTCCGCTTGTGCATGTGCACATGTGTTTTCCCGCTGGTGCATGTGTGTGTGTTCATGTCAGTGCATGCGTGTTTGTGTGTCCTCCCCTGTTGCCGCAGAAAGCAATTTAAATGGAGATGGTTCCTTTCCCCTATTTAGAGACACAGAACAAAAGCTCTGACTACAAAATGAATGCAATCACAATTCCCTCCCTCCCTCTCTCTCTTCCTCCCTCCCTCCCTCTCTCCATCCCTCCCTCTCACATCCCCCTTATTTGTATTATTTTCTATCTCTCTTTTTCTCCCTGCAGTCTTAAATTTAGATGTATGACTCTGCAGACATCCATACTCATATGAATACCAGCCAGAAAGACGTACGAGCTACTCTAAAGTTTTTTCCTCGAGTACAATGAAGACATTTCATTGGGGAGCTTGCTCGGAGCACAAGTGTAAATGTGTGTGTGTGTGTGTGTGTGTGTGTGTGTGTGTGTGTGTGTGTGTGTGTGCGCGCGTTGGGTAAATAGAGTGACATCATGAGAAAGAGGGAAAAAGATGTAAGAGAAAAAGATAAGTTTCGCCCTCGCCTGCAGGATGAACAGAGCTGCATTTCTTTCTTTATTGCATCAAGTGTGTGTGTGCGTCTGTGTGCATGTGCGTGTGTGTGTGTGCGTGCGTGTGCACACTACCATTGCAGTGCCCTACACACCCAGACAGAGTGATTGAGGCAGAACCGACTTGTAATCTGTTAAACCCACTACATTACTGTTTCTCTGCCATGACAGTTGTGTTTTATAATGCAGCTCGTAATCTCACTGCGATTGGACACACACACACACACACACACACACACACACACACACACACACACACACACAGATGATTCTTCCCTGTCGCTGTCAGCTAGCATTGCTTTGAATGGTCGCCTCGCACAGGCAGCCAGAGACAGTTGGGGGAAGTGAGGCGAGTTCATTCTCCTACATTGCGAGAGCACTGTGTTCTTGCCTTTTTCTTCTTTTTTTTTCACTTTCCATACGTCACCTTTTTCCCCTCAGACACCGGCTCTGGATCGCACACACACACACACACACACACACACACACACACACACACACACACACACACACCGCCGCGAGAGCCTCTGTGATTACGCCTCTGCGGCGCGAGGCATCGCTCAGGGCAGTCGTTGAGGGGGAGTGCGGGCGGGCGGGCGGCCTGATGAAGAACCGTCTGCAGCTCGCCAGAAACAAAAAAAAACTCGGGAAGCGCGGCGAGAACCATCTGAACGAGGGTTCCTCGTCACCGGGTCACGTTAGTGCGGCTGTCTTAACCAGACGCCCGCGAGGTCGAGACATACACCCGACATGGAGTGTTTAGATCCCCGAGAACACAGAGACACACACGTGTGTTGAATGACTATGACTATGATGCAAGAAAACTGTCATCTTACTTGCATATAAACCCAAAAACCGACGCGAAATGTGGTCGTGCTGCTGAGAGCTAACTGACCCGCCCGTCTGCAACCTCTGAAAGCTCATCAAAGGGAATTCTTCCAAGTCATTCAGAGTTCCTTTTTCGAGGGCCCGAGCCTCATTTTCCTCTCATACAGACTTGATTTTTCTCTCTCCACGTGCCGCCGCGGCGGCGGCGGCGGCGGCGATGCGTTTGTGTGTGTAAGCTCATTGGCATGCGGCGGGCGGGTGGAGCTGACGAGGTTTATTAAAGGGATCTGGAGCCTGATGCTGTCTCCCCTCATTAACCTCAATAGCACCTCAGACAGGTTATCTGGCACACACACGCTGACACGTGCATGCGCGCACAAACCGGCAAAACGAGACTCGCATGAGCGATGTGAAAAGACGAGGTAGGTGGATGAAAAACAAGAGGCGGAGAGGTGGATTTAAGAGGCAAAAAAACATGTGAGGTGAGGCAGAGAAAAGGCACATATTGAGAGGATGAATGGAAAGATTCAGATGGGATTCAGAAAATACAAATGTGTCTTATGTATTTTGTCCATCGTGGTTTTAAGAGGAGCTGCAGGAATGAGTCCTGAAGCCGAGAGACGCGTCTGCATTTCTACACTTCCGGTTTCCTCCTGAAGTCAATGGAGGTTTCTACTGGCTCTCAGATGTCTCGTATAGGGTCTGTGGTGAACACGAGCTCGTGAGGTTTTGACAGTAAATAGCGATCAGTAAATTAGTGATATATGTTTGGTAAATGTACAAAATTCCTTAAAATGTGTTTGTATCAAATTAAAATAGCTTTTGTAATTGATTAAAAAAACAATAATAATGATTAAATGTAAAGAAATCATGAATTGAAAAAGAAACAAAAGCTTATTAGATACATTTTTGATGAATTTACTGAATTCTTTAAAAATATATGTTCGATGTTAAATATAAAATCCATTTACAAAAAAATATTTTTCCAAAAAATTGAATGTAAAAGAAATTAATAAAAAGGATAAATAAATAAGTAAATATCAGATTTTCACGCTTAATGTTAGTTACGGAACATATGCAGTCACGTAACTTGTGTAGTTACGGAACATATGCAGTCACGTAACTTGTGTAGTTACGGAACTTATGCAGTCACGTAACTTGTGTAGTTACGGAACATATGCAGTCACGTAACTTGTGTAGTTACGGAACTTATGCAGTCACGGAACTTGTGTAGTTACGGAACTTATGTAGTCACGTAACTTGTGTAGTTACGTAACTTATGTAGTCACGTAACTTGTGTAGTTACGGAACATATGTAGTCACGTAACTTGTGTAGTTATGTAACTTATGTAGTCACGTAACTTGTGTAGTTACGGAACATATGCAGTCACGTAACTTCTGATGCTATGCATGTATGTAGAGGAAACTGGCGCTATGAGGGACGCCTGGACTAAAAGTCACCGGCTAACGCGGACATCGCAACACCTGTCGCTCTGGAACAGTCGTGGTACCGCCGAGATTCCGAAAACAGCGGCTCGATTATCGATTCTGACGACTGAAAATGGAATAACCAAACATGTTGGTGCTGTTAGCCGTTCTTAAATTCAATGTTTAAAGCTTGCTAACTCGCCTGCGTGGCCGGCAGAAAAATGCCACGCCCTTGTGTGCTAATGTTTTTAGCACACATCTTCAAATGCAAGAATAAACCATTTAAAAGACAAAAAGAAGACCGAGACGTGGATGGAGGTCAGATGTATGGAAATATAAGGTGACACTGCTGATTAGAGGGTTCTGCAACCTTACGCTCATGTCTTTACTACTTATTCAGGTTACCACACACACACACACACACACACACACACACACACAGAGGTCGTGTCTTGTTAGCTTCATTAGCCAACTTAACTTTGTCTCTTTTCTTTTTCTTCCTCTCAAACTGACACACACACACAAACACACACACACACACTCGTGTACACACACTGTATGTCTCTACTGTTAAATCAGGTCACCTGACTGCGTCTCGGCTTCTTAGCCTCTCGGCCCCGTCGACACACACAAAGAGACAAACGTGCACACCTGTCCGTCCACATTTAAAACAGACGTTGCTGTACACCGCCACACACACACACAAAGACAAATCAGCAGACACACGCAATCCCAGTCCCTTGCTGAGACACACACACACACACACACACACACACACACACACGCACAGTGCCTGTGTCTCATCTTGTTAGCCGGGATAATTGACAGTTCGTTACCAGCTGTTCTCTTCACACCGGGAGCCGCTGACAACTCCGAGCCTTTTTATCGAGCTACACGTGGAATTTTAAAACAACGTATTTTACTTCTAGTTGGCTTTTATTAAAAATAAAAAAAATAGACCCTGAACCAGAACTCTTCTGCGATCGTGCCGAAGGTCTGTGGAAAACATATGATGATTTTTAGTATTTTCTTCATTACTTTACACATTGACACAAGCTAACGGGTACAAACACACTTGTTTTTAAGTTTAGTTACGTAAAATTCATGCAACACAAATGAAAAGAACTCCCACAAAGATAACAGAGATAAATGATATCACAGTGCAGGAAGAGACAGAGAACATACTTGCCTTATTTGAAGCCTCCATATATAAAATATTAACCCAAACTAAATATACAGAAGATATGACTGCCTAATATTGTTGACAAAGCATTTTTACAAGATATGATGTATAATATTACCAAAAATAAGAATATATTATCAACAAAACTAATGGTGGTGGAAGGACTCCACTACTTTTATAAATGTATAAATACCAGAGTGTACAAACGCTCTGTAATATCGTCAATAAAGGACTTTTCAAAAGTATTAGTACCAAAAGTAAAAGTAATTATGCTAAAATTTCCCATTTAAGAATAATATTAATTATACTATTGGTCTATCATAATGAATGCATTGATGTGCTCATCACGTTAATGTTGCAGCTGATAAAGGTAGAGCTCATATGAATGACTTCATACATGGCTGGGTAGTTTAATCTTTAATAATATATCACAGTTCATGATTGAGACATGTACTCTGAATGTGAATAAGGCGCCAGAGTGCAGAAAAAGCTGAAAAATAGCTTTTTGATTGAAAATAATAATAATAATTCGGGTGGAAATTACAAAATAACTAAAACATAGCCACTCACAATTTAGCAGTGAGGTGAACCAAAGTAACACAATTACTCTTCCACACACTCGGTACACCTGCTATCATACAAACAATTCAATCTGTGTGTAATTCGTAGACATCCCACGAAATCAACTGGTACGTATATCCATGTAATCGTGAACCAGGAAGTAAAATACAAGTAACGGCAATTTTGTAGTTATTTCAAACCCAAACCACCATCTTTCCCAAGACCTAACCAAGTGGTTTTGTTCCCTACAGCTAAAGCAAGAGCACAGACTGAGAAAAGACCCTCTTATTCGCCACCTCTTTAACCTCAACAATCTTCCCTTAGCCGTCACATCTGGCCCTCATGGCCGACATCAAGTCCCCCACACTGTACATGCGCCACTCTCCCATCATTTCCATTGACTGGTTCGTCAACGTCGCTTTGCTGCCATTGCGTTCCCGGACGCTCCTGTCGGCCCACTCCCTCCTTCCTGTTGAGCTTCCTGCAATCTGCCACCTGTGTTTAGACATGCTGTCCGTCTCTGACCGGCCTTCCTGTTACCTCTCTGACTGTAACCTTGTTTGTTTTAACCACGGTCTCCTGTAAAAAAAACTCCGATTAAACTTTGACCTTTGCTTGTTTGAGCCGTCCGTCCTCTACTCCCGCCCACCTTTTTTCCGAACACGCAAACCATGTAAATGTTCAGGATTCGTACCACACACGGCACACCAAAACATGTTAAAACTTAAATACCGGCACGTTTTCTCATCCGGAGCCGTGAAATTTCTCCTGTTTTCACGGATCACATCCCTCACCAGATGGTGGGAAAGGAAAATCAACTCCAAACTGCACAGGTGTCAGATTGGTGAATCGATCTTACCGGCAGCGTGACACCGATGGGCCAACAACTTATGTTTACCGAAAAAGCTGCAATTAATAGCTCGGGTTTTAATTTACTGCAATCGCTGAAATTCAAATAGGCCGACATTTGGGAAAGACACATGGGACGAGCCTTTAATTACTTTCTCACAAAACTCTTGCCCAGCAAAGATGAGGGAGATTACCAAATTGTACATTTAAACCAGTATGAATATTATTTGTATGAAAAGTAAAGCTATTGATCCTGCTCAGTTTGCAAGACCCCTTGATTTCTCTTAAAAACCCACCTACCCGTCTGCCAGCAACAAGCCTATTTGGCAAAAACCAAAGAAAGAAGGGTGGGCACGCTTTTATTTTGTAGTCAGCGAAGGTTAAGAAAAGGAGGACGAGGAAATATTGTGAAATTGCGGTCTTGGTTTGACGATAAACCCGTTTGACTCTTTTAATCGATGGACCTTGACGGACTAAAGCAACGTAGATGATTGAGAGATAAACACACATGTGCATCGAAGGGATAGTTTATCTTGTGTCTCCTTTACCACGACTGTAAATATCAATAAATTAGACGTAAGTGCTCAACAGATCAGTTCGATCGGCCCACAATTCAACTTTTACATGAAGTTACCCAACGTCTCATTGAGACCCAAGGTCTGCGTTTCTTTGGCTCTCAGCTCGGATTAAAGTTTCACGGTATTTATGAATTCATCGTTCCCAACGCAGGTTTTACATCAACGACGTGAGACAATACCAACTGACTTTGCTTTTCATTCTTGTTTTGTATAATATATGAGGCAGTCGTTTTGTCTTAAAAGTTGAGAGATAGAATCAAACTCGATACCGATGTCTGGGAGCGTACCTACGCTATTGAATTATTTCTCCGTCTGGAACCATTGAAGTCCCAAAATGTCTGCGATGCAAACTAATGTGGTCGTCTGTCGAGCGTTTCATCATGCACGCTTCAGCGCGCCAGGATCAATTACTAATGAAACCTTCTTACTCAGGGAGCCTTCTGGGGAAACCTCCCTGTTAAGAGTTTATATCAGCCCTCGCCTCTTCATCATGTTCATTCCAGCTCACTTTCTTTTCTTTTTTTTTTTAACTTTCTCTTTGTTTTAATAATGTTCCCCTGTTTGTCCTTCCTGCTTCTTTACATGTGTACTTTCTCTTCGGCTCTTCCTTCCTTGCTCTCCCACCGCACGCTCCTTCTCTGCAGACATAAAACCCATACGATCACTAATAGATGACTCTAATTTGTTCAGGCACCGGCACAGCATACTAACCGCTCTACGCTCAACTGAGCTGTCAATCACCGGGCTATTAGGCTCTATTACGCACATGAATATAACGGCAGGCAACAGTTGATGAATCCCCACACTATCTACATCTTTTAGAGGTTTTGAATCAAACATAGTGAGTGCTGAGAGGTAACTCAAACCTCCACTGGACCACTGACGCATTAACAAGATGAGTAAATAAACTCTTGCTTTCAAATAATCCTTTACTTTTAATTGTCACTTGAAAAAACTCTTCAAAAACTATTTAAACCTCTGCAGACATATCCTTTACGAATCTGTCCTCCATCTTTGATCCCATCATTCTTAAATGTTGAACTTCAAATGTAAATATACAGGAAATAAACTCAGCTTTATATTTCATATAATCATCAGCTCTCACCACCATAACGTGCATGACTTTCATTTTACCTTCAGGATTGATTAGCAACGGCCTCCAGCTGTCCTGTTCAATAATGTCTGTCTTTGGTAAATATGTTTATTTTGTATTTTTATTTGTGTCTGTTGCTTGTTCAACTAGCAGAGGGAGAAGAAATGGCAAACAAATTTAACAATGGGATGGACGGGATTAAAAAGTGCTAATTAAAAAATGTCCGAGCATATCTATGAGTGAGGGATTGCCTCAACACGGCTCTCAACATGGCGAGAGCCGCGGGTTAGCAGCTAACGGTGCTGACCACGCTAACGTCGCTAACAGCGGCAACAGGGCAGCCGGAGCTAATGCTGGAAAGCGGAGGGTGCACCGATGCTAGCGGAGGGTGCAGTGATGCTTCTGCAATGATGTCATAGGTCAGGGCGGCGTTAAATGCTTTAACCGCAGTAGGAGCGCCGAGTGAAGCGCCGGCCACTAGCTAGCGGTGGTGCACGCTCACAGGACTCACGCGCACTTCACCCGAGGACATTTCAACCGGCGAGGGCGTTAAAACATTGCTGCTGTTTTAACCCTTTATAGAGCTAGTGACCATATATGGTCATTTTGCTCACAACGTATTTCAATGAGTGCCCCATGAAGGGTTCACACTGCCGCCATGTTGCATTGATTTTCAATTGCATTTACACCGCTGCTATTGAATCTCTATTATTAATAAAGATCGACTTAGATTACCTTTTTTGTAAATTTACAATTGGCGACGCCTTCATCAGAACAGCCCGCATGCGTTTGTGTTATGTGTTTCATCACGTTGCCACTTGCAGAAATGTACTGCCTGCTGACTTATTTATGGCTCGCTTAATGTTTCCAATAATAAGAATAACACTTCAAAACATGCGGGGAATCAATTGACTGCTTACGTTCACCAAGTAATGCAACATGGGGAGCCATTAATAAATGTACACAGTGACAATAGCTGCTTGAATGATCGCGTATCAAGTACTATTACGCTGCCTGCAGGTGAAGCACTTAAAGGCTTGGATACGGTTTTTATTATTACAGACTATATGACCTATGATGACTTAGAATGGCACAAGGACACGCTTACATAACAGAATATATTCAAAAGCAACGCATGGGAGACATCCATGTGTCACACCGACATGACACAAGAGTGAAGACATCCCACAGACGTGTCTTTACAAACACTGAGAGGCATTGGAATGAAACACACACACACACACACACACACACACACACAAATAATAAAGCCAGTATGTCTCTGTCTACAAAGCAGTTTTGTTGTCAGACAAAGTAGCTGAGCTGATGTTGCTGCCGTTGTAATTACGCCCGGGCTCACAGGGAGCCGCTGGTTAAGCTCTTACAAGCCGAGAGTGGGGAAAGCTGAGAGGAAACGCAGACATCAGAACAAGCGACTGTCACACCGCGACGCCGTCACGCAGAGAGGCTGAGAGGGGGAGAGCGTGTTGGGGGAAATCACAGTCGTCGCAATGCAAAGTTATTAAAGCAAGCCACAGAAAACGAGAGAGAGAGAGAGAGAGAGAAACAGTAAAAAAAAAAGAGGGAAAACAAAGCAGCACAGAATTGTCAGTGGGATAGCGAGCAACACTTGTTGCTTTTTTTATGCAATGTCACAGCTATTTGGGAGCATTCTGTCGGAGCAATTTTCGCAGAGCAGATGTTCGTCTTGGTGTTAATAGAATTTGAATTGAAATTAGAAAGTACCAAAGTCTGCAGGATTTAGCAGATGGTCTCCAGGAAAACACCAAATAGAACTTATCAGTGATTATTCATTACTCGCACACCCACATTTCATGACATTTGTTTTTTGAGTGAGCGCGAGATGATTATTTTTCATTTTTATTTCCAAGGGCGGTGAGCCGGCTTCGCGCTCCACTTTTCTTTTTTTTTCTTCTTTTTTTAATTGAAAAGCGCAAGAGGACCCGTGAACAGCAGGGAAAGGATGCGGTCCAAGTCGAGGGGGGCTCTGATGTCACGGTGTTGAAAATACACACACACGCTAACACAAGGTGGAGACATAAACACACACCCACACACATATTAACTGGCTTCCATCGGGCCGATCTGGGTTTATAAAACTCATTACGCCTTGGCACTCACGAGAGGATGCTTAAAAATCACCCGATAAAAGATGTGAGGATCCACTCACCAGATTCCAATCTATTCCGTCTACTTTCATCTCTGTCAGGTGGGACCATGCGATTGTGAGTGAGTGAGTGTGCACCTTTGTGTCCGTCCGCAGCAGATCTCGCACAAAACTGCAGAATATTCCCGGTGGACGCTACAGCAGCTCTCGTGGTTGAGCTGAATGAGACTCTCGCTTTCGAAAAAAACACCTTTAATTCATTGAATAAACTGTCATTTACTGCCTGCTGATAACACAGCGGAGTGCATCGCTGACCCTCTGTGTGAGCTGGAGCTACCAGAACTCAAAATGACGTCGTAGGCGATTCCCAAAACACCCAAATCGTCCAATTGGTCAACTGACAGTAGCGATCGTTATCGGTGTCAAGAGGAAACTCGTCGTGCTCTGTTTCAACAGTAACTACGATGCAATGGACGCACTAATCATGCAGCTCATTGCCTCTGTCTTTTTTCCTGGGTGATGCTGTGGGCAACCTAGATAATACATATTATTTCTATATAATAGCATTAAAATAGTAAACACTCCTATTAGCTTATACCGCGCAGGTCTATCCTTCACAAAGGTATATGTTGATAGCGTCAGAAGCGTCCGTCAACGGTCTTAAGCGTTAAACTGTATATTTTATCGTAATATTGCGGTTAAAGGGTGTCAGACACACTGACTGACGCCATCAACAGCTCCTGCAAACTGCTTTGAGCTCATTGTTTTGCTCCCAGTCAGTCGGGACACGGTATTGAACGTTAAGTAGACCTAATGGCAGCCAATGGGACCATTGCCACAGTGAAAGCCAACGATAAGTTTCTCCAAACACATTTTTTATCACTTATTTGACTCCAAACTCCAAACAAGGGTTGGAGTCGAGGCATCAAAGCACCTCATGGCTCCATTGGTGCACGTTTGACCTCAAAGTCGACCTCAAAGCGTCCGCGTCAGACGCTTTCAGAGCATTTTTTTGGGCCCTCCGGCTCGGCTCGACGCCGCCGGGGAAACGTTGGCCTCTGTCCGCTGATCGGTACTCGACTAGATATTTTATCGACTGTGTCGCTCCTGCAAGGCGACTACATTCCAGTGTGACTGTCATTGCAGCGACCTTGTCAGTTAGAGTGGAGGCTGTACAGACGCAGCTGCTACTGTCAGCTAATCCATATCTGTAATTAAGGATCAGAGCAGGTGATTACCTGCCCGGGATCAATAACACACCCAGTCGTGTCCCTTTTTACCTCAGGCATCGGAGCGCACACATGCAGGAGCACACCGAAAAAAAAAGGCTTGTTTTTAAAAAAAAATCCAGGTGTGAATCTCTTTGCAGATAACTGACTATATGGAGGGATCCATTTTGTTATATACACACACACAAAAGGTTATTACATCCTAAACAGTAAATTGCATGTGCGAGTTGATTGACCACGCGTGACCTGCTTTTTAAAACAAAAAGGAGCCTATTATAGACGTGTGACCGGGCATTATAACCTTCATCATGTCCCATTTTATTTAATAAATGGATTGTTTATTTTCCCACGAGAGCCGCCAGCTCAGACCAACGCTCATTAGAGCCTCTTCATGCAGGATGTCAATTATTAATTCTCTCATTTATGACAATCTATTAGGATGCATGGTTCATAGCGCGCAGGAGAGACCGCGGCAGGCTTTTGTGAATACGTTTCAGAGAACAAACGGTTTTCAATAAAGGGGACTTTTGCCCTTTGAAAAAAGCCTTTTATTGCGCTCGCGCCTTCGTTCCGTGCTGTTGAGAACTAAGATGGGATGTAAAATGGCTCATTTTATCATCGGTGGCGACCTATTGCAATGCAAAGGAGCACAGAGACAGAGAACTGTGTCTTAATGGTGGGGAATCACAGAACAACACATTTAGCCGGCAAAAGGAAAATAGTTGGACGCGGCAGCTCCCTGATGTGCACTAATGAATACGTGGTAGGTGGGAAAGGTGGATAGTACTGATGGATTGAGAATGTATATACTGCTTAAATGTAATATTTATAACCACATGTCTTTGTTTCATACCTCAGGACATACAGTAGATTGCCATTCTCTTGTTCTAATATGTGACCAGTTGAATATACACAAGCACAGATGAGGTCGACACTGCTGTACCAGTTGTTGCAAGTAAAATTTACAGTTTAATTGCAGATGGGTCAGTTTGACTTCATATATATATATATATATATATATATATATATATATATATATATATATATATATATATATATATATGCCCCTAGTCTTATTCCATGGCTTTTTCCCCTATTAGCATCAAGAAAGGGAGTACCACAGGGCTCTATACTGGATCCTTTACTATTTATAAAGACATACGTATCGCATCATTCTTTTTAATCAGTATTTTGATGACAGGACCAATGTTTTATATTTGAGTTAAACCTATTTGTCTTTGAGAAATCACATGTCTATGGAGCAATAACTTGCTGTACTGGTTTACAAATACAATGTGTGCATGCTGCCCTGTCATGAGTCCAGGACAGTGGGTTTCTCTCTTCGTTGCAACTAGTTGTTGTTGGTACACAATTCAATTCAGTTAATTTTGTATGACACAAAATCAAAAATACAATATTGCCTCAGAGGGCTTTACAATCTGTCCACATAAGACATCCCTGTCCCGGGACCTCACATGGGATCAGGAAATAAAGAAAGTAAAAACCCCTTGCAGGGAAAAAGGAGACCGACCTGAGGGAGAGCAACAGAGGAGAAGCAATAGATGTCATGTGTACAGAACGAATACAGTGAAAATATGAACGACGGCCCAGGAAATGAATCCTTGAACATAATATTGTCTGAATTGATGACGTTAGATACGTTTGATGGTGTCATAAGAAACCTGATAAACACTCTTAACAGAGTGTGAAAAGTGCCTCCAGTCTGGTGCAATATTACAACATAGATTTATTTAAGAGCAACAAATCTATGAAATGATTGAGAGGTGTTTTCTTTTTCAGCAATGCAATTTAAACTCATACATTGAGATACTTTTATATCAGTTCATGATGAAAAACAAATTGGATTAGTGTTGATAGGAAGCATTTTCTAGTTGCATAGTCAATACGTATACCTATATATAAATAAATATCTACATATAGTCTAGTGCCTCTATTGGAAAATGCAGATTATATTAAAGATGAAAGATTTGGAGGATGGAAGCATCTATTAAAATGCAAAGTCTCACCCGGAGGAGAGACTGTTGCAGGGGAGAGGAAGTCAAAGCCGTTTTAGAAAGTCCTCGGCAGAAACGAATGCTTTAAAAAAAAAATGTAAAAATTAAAATCCTGCATGTTTTGAGCATACGTGAAGACGATTAGATCACATGAAAGAAAAAGTTATTGAGTGAGGAATTGAGAGGCTCTCCAGACAAATGAACACTGGTTTCAACACCGCTCCGAGATTAAAGAGAGACGGAGAGAGAGAGGAAAGAGAGGATGAAGGAGAGCGTAATGAGGCTGACGAGACAAGACGGCGTCCGTGAGAGACGCACATGGAGGCGATAGAGGGATTGCTTTAAATTGGTGGTGGGTGGGGGAGGGGGGTGGTGGGGGAGGAGGAGAGGGGTGAAGGAATCCAATTAGCACACCATCATTTCCAATGAAAGGATTCTTCAATAACGCAGACCGGGTCAAACGAACCGGCTCTCAGGACGTCGACGGTAACGTCTCGCGCTGAAAACGCTCGTCCTGAAACCGACTCGCTCCGTAAAGAGAGCAGCAGCTCCTTCTCTCTGAACCTCTTCCTCTCCTCCGTTATCCTTTCTTTTCACCATTTCCTTTCTCACCCTCTCTCCCTCTTCCTCTCTGTTCCCCCCTCTCTCTCTTCCTCTCGCTCACCCTCTTTCTCTCTCTCCCCCCCTCTCTCTCTATATATCTCTTTCTGTATCTCTCTTCCCCTCTCTCCCCTTACTCTCTCTTTCTCCCATATTTCACTTCCCCTCTCTCCCTTTATCTCTCTCCTTCTCTCTGTCTATGTATCTCTCTTTCCCCCCTCTCTCTTTCTCCCTCTCTCAATATATATCTCCCTTTATCTCTCCCCCTCTCGCTCTTCCCCTTTCTCCCCCTCTCTCTCTCTCCCTTTCTCACTCTGTCTCCATCTCTCTCTCTCCCTTTCTCTCTCTCTCCTCCCCCTTCTCTCACTCTTAGTAGCGCTGAAAGAGGGAAAGAGCAAACAGACGTTGTCATTAAAATATCCATTAAGAGCAAATGAGAGACAACACAATAAACTCGCTGCTGATGTCTTCAGTGGCTTCGTGCACTTAGTTTTCCTCAGAGAAAGTTGGCAATCGTCCATTGTTGTCCGTGTGTTAAATACATTTAAAAAGATAACACACGCGATGTTCATTTATTTGTAATGGCTTCAGAGTTAAAGAGATGTGTTGTTGTTCTTCCCCTGAAGTGAAACCACAGGTACAGCCTTCGCTTCACTCACTCAGCATGAATCTCATCCATACACATCAAAAACAAAGCTTTTAAAAGAGGGTTGGAGCAATGCCGTGGTCCCGGGTTTGAGATATTTCCTTTAATTTGACACGTTGTAGTGTGTGTGTGTGTGTGTGTGTGTGTGTCTCAAACCCATTTTGAGTTGGCAGAAGGTGTTGGTTGACACCCTGTACTTAGCACTTGGATTTCCCTGTGAGCATAAACACACACACACACAACTGGACATTCACATGTGCACAATTCATTGTCTGGGCTGAAAAAGTGTTAGAAGTGCTAATGTAATATAACCACTGCTTTCAGTCACACACACACACACACACACACACACACACACACACACACACACAGGGACAGTTGGCTGGCTATGAAAGCAGCTCCGTTGGCATCGTCCGTATCTGTTCTCAACTACTTGACGGATTGCGTCCATGTGTGTTTTCTGTCAGATGTGTGTGTACGAGTGAACTCCGCTAACTGCTTTTTTTCTTTGCCGGTGCTTTTAATTTGTTCTGCCTCTTTTCTTTTTGCCCGTGCTTCATCGTGACAACAGATCGGATGCATGTTTCAGGGAAGCGTGTGGTAAAGCCTCTCTGTGTGTCTGAACACTGATTGCATTGTTCTTTTCTCGCAGTTTCCCATCAAGGTTCATTTTCTGATTTCCCGTCACATGTGGTCACGGTGGACACACAATGCCAGATGTGAACTGAAGTCATTCCTCTTGGGTCTTGACAGCATCTGCATTGACCAATATCTACCCAACAAGAGAAACTATTTAACAAAACAATTAAGTATTCCAACATAGATATTTAGTAAGAATATGTTTCAGTATTATGCATTTTACAAAGAAATATTGTATTTCGATTTTAATGAATTGAATAAATTGAGCTTAGAAATTTGCTAAAAAAAAAAATCATTTTTATTGATTTAATTGTGAAAATCTTCAATAAATATTTTTTTTAATGCTCTTGGGAGAATGGAAGGAAACATAATCTCAACAGGTTAATAATAATACTATTTAACTAGAGTTTATTACGATGTTTCAGTAGTGACAAGTTTTGGGAAAAGAAAGATCCAACACGATCTGAAAATACAATATAAAAATGTATGGTTCTTCTACTAGATATGTGTACTTTAGATATGGAAAAAGTTTTGGGAAATAAAACATTTTTTTTATTTTTATTTTCCCAACCTGACTTTGAACCAAAACCAACGGTCAGAACAGAAGAAATAGAAACACACAAAGATACTCATGGTGCATTAAGGCAGCGAAAAGAAACACAGACGTACTGTACTAACCCAATTTGTTTGTTTCGGCGGTGATTTACTTAAAAACTAATGCAGCGGGTGGTTTCCTGTTCTTTCAGAAAGTACTACGCCCCAACCAGGGTCTTTTTCGGGGGGTAAAATGTCCCTGGAAAATGTTCCCAGAACACAGAAATTGCAGAGGGTCTTTGAGATCTCTATAAGTCTCTAGGGGACTCTGAGGTCTCTGATGGTCTTTATGGGTCTCCGAGGGTCTCTATGGGTCTCTGGTGATCTCTAATGGTCTCTGAGATCTCTATGGGTCTCTGTGGGGTCTCTGAAGGTCTTTAAGGGCACCTGGGGGGTCTCTGATGGTCTCTGATGGTCTCTGAGATCTCTATGGGTCTCTGGGGGGTCTCTGATGGTCTTTATGGGTCTCTCAGGGTCTCTGAGGGTCAATGTAGTTCCCATTGTCAAAACTGAGTTCCACAAAAGGTTCCTCGTCCCTAGTTCAAGCTGTCGAAAACGGGCAAAGCTAGTTTATCCTTAAAAAAAAAACCTCAAACCACAGCAGAATGTGCTGACAGATGCTAGCAGTATGAACGCGAGACTGGCAATATGTTTTCACATAGTTTCTAGTGCGCATTTGGCGACTTTTAGTGTTATTTTACCTTATGTCATTCAGACTTTCAGCTTCAAACCGTATCAGGTTCACGTAACTGGTTAATCTGCGACTAGTGTTTGCCAAACTGTCATTTCAACGTTAGCGATAAGCGCTTCACTAATTTGCCGGCTAATGCGTTTTAGCTAACGGAGGCCAACCAACCAAACAGCTGCTGAGCTAACTCTCTCTTTCTCTCTGTCTCTCTATCTCTCTCTCTCTGTCTCTCTCTCTCTATCTCTCTCTCTTTCTCTCTGTTCATACGACTGTAATGCACCGCTAACGGCTACAGATGCAAACCAGTTTACCGTGTCACACAACATTAGCCTCCATTTGCAAAGAAATCTACCTTGCCAGGCTATTTGCTTAAATTTAATGAACTGACAAACCATCGTAACATTAGTGTCTTTTACACACACACACACACACACACACACACACACACACACACACACACTGTCTGTGACTTACTAGCCGTCCTGTTAACATGTCTCACCGTTGGGTTCAGTCAGCACTCCAATGGCCTCCTATAATGGCGCCCGCCACAGCTGCTGGTAGACATCGTAAAGCCGCGACTGTTTACTGTCTCCCGCTCTCATACGGAGGAATCTGTGTCTGGATCTTTGTTTTTTTTATTCTGACTTACTGCTTTTTGTTTTGTTTTTACTCTCTATATATTTCTCTCTCTCTCCGTCTGGTGTGTATCTTCATCTTGATATCAATACCGCTCCCTCTCTCGGTGTTTCTTCCTTATACTTTACTTTCCGTCTCCATCCTATCCACAGTTTATTTCTCTCTCTTTATTTTTCTTTAAAAGGCACGTTGCGAAAATATCCAATATGTCAAGTTAGGGCAATCTTCCTCAGCCGAAAACCTTCAAATCTGCTATCAGCGCTGTTATGTTACAAACTTATTTGTATCTCCTAAACAGCTCCCTCATGGAGAAATTAAGCCTTATTAATTCTGCGCCGGGCTTCTGCCCTCTCTGATTCAGCCTCAAGTTGTTGTTGACAGAGTTTTCTTGTTTAAGTCGACTTTGTTCTCAAGACAAACTCGTCTGTTTGTCACAAAGTGGTTGACGAAGAACTTTTACATCTCACGCTCTTCTTTTTATACTTTAATTGGATTGCTGTAGGCAATTTCCTGAATCTATTTATTTTGCACATTATTTATCCAGCGAAAGTGGGCTGAGCACACATTTTGTTTAAAAAAAAGGGTCGAATTAAAGAAAGAGATCACATATGATATAATATATGTAAAGTAAATTACTCATTAGCATAAATGCCCTTTTGCAATTGCTCCACAGTTCTGATACAAATGAGCTTCTTAACTGCTTCTGAGAATCCATTATTCCGCTATGTATACAAGGAGTCTTGGATTACAGGTTAATTTGCTGCAGTTTACTCTTTAAAATAAATCGCCCACACGCACAGTAGTCTATCCACGTTCTCTGCAAATCAGTAAACGTATTAATTCATTTCTCACATCCAATCCAATCTGCAACGCCCGGGGCAACTAGTAATGCAATCATTTGACTTTCAGGCATTTGGCAATCATTCATTTCCAATTCAAAGAGCTCCAGAATCTGTATTTAACTTTGCACGAAGATTATATAATAGTTATGAAACAATTCAATGATAAAACTCTCGGCTGTCTTTGTTCAGGTTTTCAGGAAGTAGAGATTTGAATGGTGGGTGGGTGGACGTGTATTTGTTCAGTTTCTCTACTATTCCGATCACTCGAAGCACTTTGACGCCGCATGTCGACTGTCACCCGTTCGATCCTCAGATTGAAGGCCGATCCCGCTCCACCCATGAGCCACAGCAGCCACCGGGTCAGCTTTGTAAGGTCGATGGTTTGGTCAACAAGGTTTGGTGTTTTTTCACGGTTTCCGTAAAATATACAAAGACTGGGATGGGTGTTTTTTTTTGGAAACACGGACAAAGTATGTTTTTTGGCAGATTAAATCATGAAAAGCACTCTTTCAAATGCCAGTAATTAGACTTTAGGCGGTTATATTGTCAGATGTCTAATATAATATTCATAAGTATGCCTCCTTTACTCTATAACCACCTGGAAACGATATGGGTTATGTTTTCGTTAGCTTAGAATAAAGGGAAGTGGGACCTCGTCACGTTTCTACGCTACAGTAGTCCAGAACGGACAAACCAAACAAAGAGCCGTTCTTATTTAAACATGACCCTAAAGGCCACCGTAGTTCTCTGCACCCTTGGAAAGGATCTGCATCGATGAATCGATGCTCGATGACGCTGAATCCTGCACGCTGTTCTTTCAGAACCATTGTGAAAAGTCTGCAGTTTTGTTTTATACGTTGAGTATTTTGCATTCCTGATGTTTTTTGTGTCTTTTTTTGTGTCTTCTATTTCAGTTGCGTACGACTGTGACAAACTATTTTTTTTTTAATTGATGCTGCTGACACAAGACAATAATGTTTTGTTTTTTTGCGATCACTAACCTTATTGCCCATAATGCAGCAGTCTGGGTTTTGGGGGATATTAAAAATGTTTCCCATGTTTTCAGCTTTTTCTCAATAATTTCCACAACACAAGAACTTTTTTTTTAGTGCACAAACTTGCGTTTTCTCTTTTTGAGTGACATTGATTTTTTTTTCCAACACATTTTTCAATTTAAGAAAATATGTAATTCGGGAAGAAAATATTTTACTTAATATTATTCAGATTGTTTGCATGTCATGTGTGCGTGCATTGATTAGATCAAAGTGTTTCCGTGCACAGGTGTGTGTGTGTGCAATCAGATGATTGCGTGTGTGTGATGTCTCCCATTAATGATGTTTTTATTGATGAATCCTCCAGTCATGTGGAACTCAGTTTACCCACAGTGCAATTGGCTTCTGGGGCGCCATGGCAACACTGTAAGTAGGATGAATGACATTACAGCTACATGCCATCACACAGCTGGAGAGAGAGAAAGAGAGGGAGAGAGAGAGAGAGAGAGAGAGAGAGAGAGAGAGAGAGATGATACAAGTGATGCTGTGATGGAGGACAGAAGACGGATGGGAGAGCAGATAGAAGAGAGAAGGAGGGAGGTAAAGTGTAATGAAGATGTTGTGAAGGGTGATGGATAAACATCTCGATGAAACTGTAATGAAATAACAACAAATATTGTGTAATCATTTCTATGGGACATGTCATCAACTTACCGAAGTCATTAAAGACACGCCCGCTCCCTTCACACCTGCCATTAACGTGCGTATCTGTATTCAGGTGATCTAAATGACAGGTAACTTCAATATGTGTGTTTGTACTTATTAGCTTTTGATAATGTGTTTTGGAGGACCCATCAGTTTGGGTTGGATTACAATAACTGGCAGTTTGGGAATGGAGATACATAGAAATGTGTATTTCTATGTAGGCACATTGAGACAAAGTAAAAAAAAAAATCAATTTCATTATGCGTATACCTACATCGAAGATTTTTTATTTTTAATTATTTTTTTATTAAGGCAAGTACACAAAAATACAGTGCAATTGTGATACATTTAACATGTTTCCCAAGCATTCAAGTCAACAGTATCATTCTTCTTGTAAACAAACGAACAAACAAACAAAAAAACTCTTAATTGAGGATAAAAAAAATCAAAGGAAAAATAAAAATTAGGAATAAGTAAATAGACAGTTATATGAAATCAACATACTTTTGAGAAAAATAAAAATAAAAACATCAAAGATTGTGCTGGTGTTTTATGGGTATTGTGCACTTTTTCACATGAAGAAAAAACAGCTGACATGGGATTTCCACTCCACATGGTGCCTTAAATGGACGCCGTCCTGATCGGGAACCACGAGCGTAAATAAATGTTTAATTTGCGGTAAGGAGATAGTCGCTCTTGCACAGTACACTTCCTCAACATGCAAAAGTATTTCCATTAATGTTCCACTCGTCGCCTGCTTGAACAACAAACATTAGCATTTGGGGTGAATAGAGCTAAATCTGGCCCTCATCACCTGCTGGAGGTGGCGTCATTTAAATCTACCATTTTCATAGTTCAGAATAAAACCTGTACAGTCCATACCAAACATCCAAGATGGTCGCCGATGCAGGAAAAAAGAGGGACGGCGAATCCGTGGTGTCGGATGACGTCACGGCGGGAGCTATAATGGACTGCAGCTCCGCAGTCGGTAAACAATTTGATGTTAAGTAGATGTCAAAGGGACGGCCTGTACCAACACCCAGAGGCCTTCTGCAAATATAGTGTCAGAGTGAAAGCCGAGACGTGCGACCGCAGTCGCTTATGTCTGCCAAATGGACTGCTCGGTGATATCAGCACCGCCGCGTATCAGTGCACAACAGTTCCCCAAAGCCGCTCTAATAGGATTCCTTTTTTTTATTTTTTTTATCCTCCCCGTAATATCATACGAGACATTAAGATTGATGTCGAAACTGCGTGCGTCTGTCAGTCCGCCGCTTGCCGAGGGACCGTCGAGCCATCGCTCTCCATGAATGCAAAAAACAACGCCGCTTTTATTGGGACGCCGGCTCGTGGCGTCAGTGAAAACACAAACGGGACGGTCGTCCGTCACCGCCGCCGCCACCGGCGAGGAAACAAAATTGAGCTGCATGGCAAACAATTTGAACACCTTAACTGATCTGGAGGCTCAATACCAACTGTACACTGTTTCATATTATTCCATAAGCCCACCGGATCTTAATCCTGTGATCCCGAGCCAACTCCATTACCCATCATTCCACTCTGGCTCCCGAGATGATTATCGGACGTCAGCGTGCGGCTCCGCGAAAAAAAAAAAAAAAAGAATCCTTCACCTTGGCAGTCTCCTTACTGTGAACAGGTAATGGATACGCAGGCAGGTGAATGCACTGCAAGTCAGTTCATATTGGTTTCACACACACACACACACACACACACACACACACACACACACCTCAGAGTCTGTTAATGCTGCAGACAAAGGAGATGCCGATCGATCGCTGGCAAGGCCAGACATGAGAAAAGCACTATAGTCAGGAAATAATGCCACACACACACACACACACACACACACACACAGCGCTCGGCTGCTCGCAGGGTGAGTTAAACGCTGATTGAGGCGGCGGTATGAAGGTGAATGCTTTGTGATTAGAAAGTCCTGATGATAGAGGAAACGTTGGGAGACGTTCTTGCTGGCAGTTACCAGCTTGCAGGCCGGGCGGTTCATTCATCAAAGGCTCTTACCGGCGTCTGTGTCAGGACTCTCAGGGTCTGCAGTAAAACTTGATGCTGCGGAGCCAAGTGGGAGGGTGCCAGCTTGGCAGAGTGCAGGATTTTATTTTATTTTTTAGAAGTCTGCCAACACCGACGCTGACACTGGCACTGACACCGGATCAGAAACCCTGACAGGTCTGTTTGTTCTGGCTGCGAGCTGGAGAGACGAGGCCGGCAGGTAGCCGAGTCTCAGTTGGGAGACACGGACTTTGAGAGACGCTCTTTTTTTTATTTTCTTTTTTTTTTCCGTGGTCTCGAAACTTTGAGCGGGGTTTGGGAGGAGACCGTTGACCCCGAAGTTCGTTGCATGGCCTGCTTTTTTTAGATCTGTTTTTATTTATGTATTTTATTGTGTATTTTACCTCGCCTTTTTTTTATTGTGTATTTTATTGTGCTTTCTTACCTGTTGTACAGTGTTTATACACATTGTGACCAAAAAGTCAAAGTCAAAGTCGTTTTTATTATCAATTTTGTGCAATGTGCAGTGCAAACTTACAGAAGATCGAAAGTATGTTTCTCTTCTGTCCAACATATAGTGAATTGTGTAAATAATAATAATGATAATAATAAATTGCAAAAAGCAGTTTTTGCAGACCAAAACAGACCAATTTTCCATGATTTTAGACCAATTTTCCATGATTTTAGACCAATTTTCCATGACTTTAGGCCAGTTTTTTGTGACTTTAGACCAATTTTCCATTAATTTAGACTAATATTCTACGACTTTTTTACCAAATTTCCATGACTTTAGACCACATTTTCATAACTTAAGACCAAATTTCCAAAACCATTTCCATGTCGTGAATCTAACAATGAGGATTCAAAGCAAACAGTAAACCTTAAATGACACAAATGAATGAGAGACAATTGTTTGATTAAAAGAATAAACATTTATATTGATGCCTGCTTACATTTTCTTTTCAAAGCATATTAATAATTTCAAACTCAGTGTGAATGAACGACATGAACACATGAATATAACATATTTACATGACTTTTACTACACTTTAGGGATTTTATCTTTTTTAATGACTTTTCCAGGCCTGGAAATAACCATTTAAAATAAATTCCATGACTTTTCTAGGTTTTCCAGGACCGTAAGAACCCCGGTTGTAATGTTTTCCCATCTGTTATGGTCACTTTGGGTTCATTTAGTTTTATTCAACTCCTGTACAGCACTTTATGACTTTGTCTGTGATAAGTATAAATAAACTTTACTTGTATGCGTGGAAGTGGGATCTTGCCACCCTCTCCTCTTTTTATTGTGCTTCAGATCTAGAGATTATTATGAGACTGTGTTTCTGTGCTGGGATCAGCTTCCCATTGATTGTCGAGACTGGAAAAGTAATTTCATTTAAACTTGTGTTTGGTGTTGGTGTCACAATGGTAGATGGACTTGTACTTGTAGTTTTTCCCGACAACTCAAAGCACTTTTCACACTACACTTCATTCACCCATTCATCAATGACGACCGGTGGTCCGGTGGATCAGACCACAATCCCTCCTCCAGCTGGACTTTCAAGCACTCCTTGATTGCAACCTGAGCACCAAAAACCGCTTTTTAACACGAACGGTAAGATGGCAATTTTTCAGTGAGGACTTTATAAAGACACCAGCGGGAGTCTCACAGGAAATACACAACAGTGTTTATTTTTTTTAAAGATTTTTGCTCAGATTGAAGCATTGGTAATCAAAATCAAATCAAATGTAATGAGTTTCATTACTTTGAGGAAGATATTAAGATTACTTATTACATTTTAAACAGGGGACTAGTCATCTGCATCCTATAACAGTTTAAAAGAAAACTGCTGATGAATCTCACAGCCGAGCGACACACTGAAAGACTTGACAATTACAATTTGAACGACAATTACAATTTCAGTTTGACTACAAATAGAGAGAAATGTTTCCCAATGGTCCATAAATTCACTTTATAGTTTGATTTCGAAAATTGATCTATCAAATACAGTGGAGGTGGTGTATGTGTGGGAGTGGGGGGGTAAAAAACACTTTGACACTCAAACAATGTTTCTTCACTTAATATGCGCAATATTTATCAACATCTCTTGCAATTCCTTCCCGGTCATTACACATTGCAGGATATGAAAAGGCAAAGTGTGGACGGAGGAGAGTTGCCACCAAACTCAGACACATGCAGTCGACTTTTATCTGTTAGCGGCCACATTCGCTTGGCTCCCGCTCTGCTGGACCGCGGATGACGACCTCTAGAGGGCGCTCTGTCAGAAGTTGGCCAATGAAATAAGAGCATTTGAGAGAGATCACAGCTGGGCCCGAATTGCAGCGAAGGGGTGAAACGGTAAGCACTTATCCTGTGCAGAGAGTGTTTGCATGAAAGCATCCATTAAGTGCTCTATGTTGAGACTTGAGTGGAGAAGCTCAATCAGTCCATTTGAGAGAGAAGAGCGGCAAGATGCCGCTTCTTGTAGTTCATGTGCATCCAGGGTTATGTTCACGTCGTAGCCTGTTCGTGATTTACATGACCGTCAACACCATTTCACTAATGCAGCTAATCTGTTCTGCTTTCCGGTTGCACTGGACGTAAAAGAGAGCTACTTAATGACATGGAAGGGGTTCAGCTTTCTGCTCTGAAAATGGATTAATAAAAAGTGCTGGAGTGAAATCCAGGCTGTGTATGGTGTACAGTTTAGACTTTACAATATGAGAGGTTCTGAAGCCTGGAGTACATGTAAGAGAAGGTAAAACAATCTGACATTAGTTTTTATTGACGTCCTCATGTTGTTGTAGTTGTTGTTGTTGTTGTTGTTGTTGTCATTCAAATAATAATTTACCTTCAATTTGATCCAAAATAGCTAAGTCGTTGAAATTAGCCCAATGTTTAATAGTTGCAACTTGAGTGGAGCTTTCAAATAAATGCATATCTATTTAAATCCAGTAATATCATGCATATGATTATGAAATTGCCCTTTCATTTAATGCATATTGAATACTTTTACTTTTTGGCCTTGAAAAAAGTGCTAAATTTGGAATTCGAAGGATAGCTATTGACTGAGGGTGCAAACAGCACTAACGGTGCAAACAGCGCTAACGGTGCAAACAGTGCTAAGGCTTCAAACAGCGTTAATGGTGCAAACAAAGGCAACAGTGCAGAGATGATTAAAAAAAGCGCTGGATTATTTTCATACTACTATCACATTTATAACATTAACATGATTAATCACAATTTTGTTTTTCTAATATCAAGCTTACGATTAATATTGCAACAACCTTACTTGAAACAGAGTATTTGTACATGGTGGTATTTCTCCTTTCACTTAAGTGCATCTTCCACCACTGATCTTCTCTATCTTTGTGCTCTGTGTGAAAAACAAACCTGCTCTCATGCGCCCGCTTGTATTTCTCCCCTAGAATACAACGTTTCTTTTTTTTTTTTGTTGATTTATTTTGGCATGTGAGGGATGAAGTAAAATTCCAAGATTAAAGATTTATGATCACACACCGCTTTTTTTTGTTTGGGGCCAAATCTCTCTTACTCTCTGAGAAAATGGAAAAAAAAAGAGGAAGAAAGTGCTTGAAGCAGAACTGTGAAATCTGGTTGTTTAGTAATATGACAATAAACCCAGGGGTTAAAACTATTTCTCTTTGTGGTCAGTCTGGCTGTCTTACTGCTCTGTGATGCACCTCAGGAGGTATAGAGGACACACACACACACACAAACACACACACTGAGTAGTAAACACTGAAATCAATGTTCACAGCAGGATCTGAATGGACTGCACGAACCCAGCTAAAACCATTAGCCTCTAATGGGGAAAACCAACATGAACGGGCCATGGTGCTTCCACGGCCCGGCACAGAATGGGGCATTAACACACACAGTGAACACTGACTGTCAGCATGCTAACTTTATTAGCAATGGGGCTCCACGCTGGTTATGGAAATAGGACTGAGGAAGAGGGCTAGCATGCTAGCACAAGCTTTATAATGGAAGTCAATTGGAGTCAAAGTACAGACAAGAGTTTTATAATTGCAGTGAACTCCCAGGGTCATTGAATTATAAAACACCATTCTTGGGGGGTGTGTGTGTGTCTATACACATGCGGCCCATTAAAAGTGTGTTTTTGTGTCCCTAGCTTGTGTATGTTTGCTAATGTGTAACGTCTCAATATGCATCATATTAAATGTTTAGCATTATAACTGAAGCCAATCTGCAGTGTGTAGTAGAGTTAACATATGCCATGCATCTTCCTCTCAGCGTCTGATTACACAAGACACAAATGAGGATAAAATGTCAGTTAGCATGAAGGGAAAAGTGAAATTGGAAAGTCGTGTCTGAGATATAATTCAGGATAAAACAATTAAGAGTGACGGGTTCCAGTTGGTTTAAAATCTGGATGTTTTTCATTACCTTCAAAATATTTGAGTTGTTATTTGATATCAAAGCCAAATTTGACTCTAAAGGACATATGTGCATATATTTTATGCCATTTAAGCTCACCTGATAGCTGGATTGTGAAGGATGTAGTGGAGGACACTTACCAAAAATACGCACCTGCCCAAATCAATAGTTAGTTCATTATAAAAAATGTGTTGCCCACAATGTGGAAAAGTCTCTTTGGCTTCAACATAAATTACAAATCACACAGGAGTAAGACAGTAAACACTTTAAAGTTTAATTGCTAAGCTAAGCTAACTTACATGCTTAACTAATTTACATGCTTTGCTAACTTATTTGCTTAGCTAATTTACATGCATAGCTAACTTATTTGCTTAGCTAAATTACATGCTTAGCTAACTTACTTGCTTAGCTAACTTACATGCTTAGCTAACTTACATGCTTAGCTAATTTACATGCTTAGCTAACTTACTTGCTTCGCTAACTTACTTGCTTAGCTAACTTACTTGCTTAGCTAATTTACATGCTTAGCTAACGCCACGTAAGTATGTTGCATAACAAGCGTACAAATTCAAACCACAATCTTTTCCTCCACTTAATCGAGACGTTTTGTTGATTGAATCCAACCGATTAAACCTTAAATACTTAAACAAACAAGAAACTGCATGCTTGGAATGAGTGGAACCTCGACATGCCGTCCTTCACACGTCCACAACGGACGCTAGAGTGGTAAGAATGTGTTGGATCACAACTTTTTTCTCCGTCCCCAAGAGGCCAAAGCAATACACTAATGCTCCATTAAAAAGCAACTTAAAAGGTTTCGTAAAATAATGCAATCAGAGAGAGAGAGAGCACAATTAGAGTGGGGCAGAGCAACTGGTCAGGCAGATGCTCTCATGGAGGATGGCGTACACTCCTGTGGCAATTAAATACTGTAGCCTAATGCTGCCTGGATGAGCCCCTCTCCAGCCCCACAGCAGCCAGCATTAATATCACACACCCTGTGTTCCCAGTGAGATATTAGACTGGAAACCATGCACTGGAAATGAAAATATAACCCTAGCAGATGGAGAACCAGAGCAATCCGCCAATTGTGGACCGGCGTGTTTTGGAGTAAGAAATACATAAACATTATGAAGTGAAATCATCTGAATATTTCTCACCTCTGAGATATTCAGAAATCAGATAGTTTAGCAGCTGACATTTTTTGGAACATAAAGTCAAATCTGTGACATTCACATGACCTTTTCTTTTATTATAAACATGTATTAAATACCTTTATCACACAATTTAATCACTGACACACAGACAGCTGACAATTCAACCCCGTTGTTGGAATATTTAACACCTGCAGTTCACTGAGGGTCGTCTGAGTGCAATGAAAATGTCTTCTGCGCTCTGTGGAGAACACGGGAACAATGAGCAGCGCCCTGACACCAACGAGCAGCTGATCAAACTGGCGTCTAACCGCCGCAGACGTGTGCTGTAAATCAGCAGCTTTAGAACTCAACCCGTAGGTGTACTTCACGATGAATGGGCGAAGTTGGACTCTCCGCTGACACTTTTCCACTTTGGACATCAGCTGGTTCCTTTGAAATAAAGGTAATCTTTAAAATGTTATAATGGCCTGCAGCTCGTTCTGGCTAAATCTCTTTGAGAACTCTTAGGCTCTTTGGCTATTTCATGCAAAATCATCGATTTGAGGCCACATCATGCACACAATTTTAAATTTCCTGATGTTTTTTGTTTTTAATCAACACCTTATATCAATGAATTATTTTCATTGAATAGCTGTCTGCAGTACTTTTAGGGCGGAATCAATAATCTGCACGACCCAAAGCTCAAACATCGGATTTTTTCAAATGGTTGAATGTTGTTCGATGTCTCCTTTCATGCAGTTATACTTAGGAAAACAACTGAGTTTCTCCCACTTCATTCATCCGCTGTAAAAAGGACCAACGCAGGAGATCATTCCTGCTGCAATAGGACTTTATAATAAATCACCTTTTGCCATTTTTGAATGTACATTGAGCATTTATATAATGTATTTGATGTTGCTTTACTTGTATGCATAATTAATTAAGTATCTACCTACCTTCTACCTACCTACCTCAGTACATACTTTTCTACCTACATATAATCACCTCCTACCTACCTACTGTCCTACCTACCTACCTCCTACTTATGTATTACCTCCAACCTACCTACATACTTTCCGATCTACAAACTTGCCTTCCTACCACCTACCTTATACCTACTTTCATATTTTTGTTCATGACCAACAAAGAAAATTCAGCATTCCCATATTTGTGTTTAGCATTAGCATGCTAACCTGCACTGTGCAAATTTCTTCATATTCCCAATACAGACGTTTTTTCTCTCTTTCTTTTCCACGATGCACATGAGTATCAAACCCTCTTTTCCCTCGGTTAATCGTGTTCACACGAAAGCACCACCAATGTGTTATCATTAAATGCACAACACCAAGGTTGCTTCCTTGCTTCCTAACTCTACAAATGTGGATTATCTGCTGTACAATCTGAGTTTCTTTACCCCAGTGAAGTCGATACCGCTGCTCTGTGAAGGCAAGTCTCACCTTCAAAGCCACAGCAAAGCTCAAACAGGCTGAAGACAGATATAAAATATAAATATGTATACTCCAATGTTTAAAAAGTGGCACATTGGAGCTGTAATTCCCAATTACACTTTGTCCACTGATTCTCTATATAGCTACTGAGTGACTTCTTTAGTATCCTGCTTCGGGTGATTTCATTGACAGACAGCGGCTGCCAGACGGAGGGTCAGTGTCAGCAAACAGTGACAATGAAATGATAGCTGGGTTAGTGCTGGAAGACAACACAAAGTCCTTGGGGGGAAGTTTAAGGGTAAATGTCAAATGGGGTGCTACTTCTGGATTGGCAGCCGTCCCAAATGCTTCAATTCTGATGAACGCCGAAGCTTATTTAATTTCGGGGGGGCCGACGAAACCCGCACTGTGCCTGGTGCCACTGAAAATGAGCTCCTTTTTTATTTTTTTTGTTTATCCAAAAAACACTGCAGCATAGACAGCTTTGGCAGGTAGGAGAGCAGCGAGGCTGACAGTCGGGGGGCCGTGTTGTGGAAGACAGTGTTGGAGGCAGTGATGTTTTTGTCTGTGAGTCGAATCTCACCCCGGATGACTCCCGACGAAAGAACCGTGTTCCTTCAACAGTCGAAGAAATCTACCTCTGGGCATCCGCCGGGCTCAGGCACACACACTCCACAAGTAATAGGTTGCAACTCAGCTCGTGACCTTGGTTGTCATCTTCGCTCTCCTTTGTTGTCACTCTCAACTACACGGGGAAGAAATGCCTATATGATCGGCAGAGTACAGCCGAAGTCGGAGGGCGGCAAGGTGATGGGTGCAAACTGATGAGACAAGTGGCACCTGGTTCACGTTTACTCCCCTTTATCTCCGTCCCAGTTTCAGATGGTGGGTATAAAGGCCGGGGAGACGAGAGTTCCAGCGGTGGAGACGGGATGCTTCCTTTTTAGGTTTTTCTCCCACTCAAACACGAAAGTTTAGCTCTGAACGTCAGCATAAACAAGAGGGACAGTAGCTCAAGTGGTACAAGGCGTGTTACATCATCCTTTGTTATGTAACACAAGAGTTTTTTAAAGGAGCAAAAAAAATGATCCACTGGACCAAGAAAGACAAATCCATCCTACGAGTGAGAATGCAGTGTTACCGACAGCTCACAGGACTGGAGGTGCAACATGTATAAGGAGAAAAAGCAATGCTTGGTAGATGTACCTTCACACAAACAGAACATAGCATTTCATTTTTAAAAAAAGGTGAGATCCTTGTGTCTTTGGATTTAGACCAAATTTAGTCTGGCAATACTGGATTAACGTGCCAAATGATGACATTTGAATGTCCAATTTGCACTAAAATTGTTATCTTAAATGCTTAAACACAAGTACTGAACTTGATTTGATTTAAATAAGTGAGTGCTCAGTGAGAGTAAACGTCTAAAACCACCGACATGTTGTGACACTTCAGAGGCAGAAATATGTTTTTACACAGGAGATGCCAATCAATGTCAAGGTTAAAGGAACGGTTTTTAAACGTCTTCTTGAGCCTGTTTTACATCTTGACGGATACAAGAGGTTTTTCTAAGACGCATGAATAGATGACGGCACTTGACAAGGTAAAACTGTAAAAACATACTTTAGTGTTTATTTTACCTCTTTACTTCAAGTTTCATTATAAACCAATGGTTCTCAAACTGTGGGGCGCGACCTTCTCGTGGGGCGTGGAGGTATCACAGGTGGGGCCGAGAGAGATGCAGCTTCTTAAAAATAAAAAAAAGGAAAAAAAGATATTTTTTTTTGGAGCCCACTAGCCATGTCCCGTATGTAACCAAGCTAACGTATAGTTTATAGTTTTGTTATGTGACTTCTGGATTTTCACTAACAGCAGTTATATAGTAAGTTATATCTTTATTTTACTTAACAAAACATACTTAAAGCTAAACCACAAGCTTTTTCCGACGCCCAACCAATAAATTGTGTTGGAAAACCTACAAATTAACTTAACGTTGGAAGACTGCATGGATGCAACGAGCGGAAACAGTACGTTTTCCGTGTGCCGAGCAGAAACTGTAAGTTTTCCGTGTGCCGAGCAGAAACTGTAAGTTTTCCGTGTGCCGAGCAGAAACTGTAAGTTTTCCGTGTGCCGAGCAGAAACTGTAAGTTTTCCGTGTGCACGGGACTTTATTTTGAAAAGACACCGCGCCCGTTACAACTGTAAACGTCCCAGCCACGTCAGAAACTGGTTTCTAGAGCGGCCGTGTGTAAGCTATGGTCAAAAAAAAAGGAGATCGGCGACAGTGAGATAAATACTCGTCCTCACTTCCCGTCCCTCCTAACTTTCGGCGCATTCGCTTGGACATCGACCATTTGCCTCTTTTCTGCGTACTTGTAAAGTTCCTTGCGGTCGTGACGCTTTCTCGTTGCCGAGATCCGTCCCCAGACGGACAAATGAACACCTGGCAAAGTACTCGACCGACTCACCTCTGTGGTGGTCCCTGATGTCTTCAGGAAATCAGATTACGTTGGGATGACTCACACACACTCACTCAAGGGGGAAACAAATCCGGCGTTGCTGTCGCGGCAGCGTGCAGTCGGCCATCTCAGCTCGTGGCCTGCTGGCTTTAACGGGACGGATTTTACAAACTGGAAACGGCTGCAGCCGTAGGACGAGGCGGTCATAATACTTCTATAAATATACAGACCATGGAAGTAACAGTGGACGCGCAGAAGGAGGCATAATTATTTCCCGTGGACTCATTTAGCTAAATACTGTAAACATGGGGGAAGACATGGGTTGTTGTTTTGATTTCACAGCACGTTGACAGCATGGTTCAATCTCGCCAGCAGCTAGCGGCTATTTTCGATTTAAAAAAAAATACAAAAAATGTGATAAACTAAAAAAAAAGACACACACAGTGTCTTTCCTCCTTCTTCATAGCTGTTTCCCCATCATCCTCTTTTGTTTTCTTATCAGCCCACCATTCTTCTGCATGCAGACCATATGTGCAGCATCCATAAATCTGCAAAAAAAAATGGATAAGGCCAGAATGATTTCCTATGGCCCTGTTACGCGTGTTCACGGCCAGAAGAGACTTTAATATTGAGCTCACAGCGATGTGAGAGTTCAGACAAACATCATAGATAAGAGTCTTGGTTCTCTGATGTCTAGCTTTAGGGAAGTGGAGCTGATGTTCAGGAATAATGATTAGTCTGTGACAGTGGTGTGGGTAGAAGTGTCACATGTTTTTTACTAATTTCATATCCGGTGGGAATGGATAACAGCTCGACATTTGTTATTTGGCAATACATTTAAATGTATTGCTATATTACTATTACAAATAGCCTTGTTTTTTAATGGATTTTCAGCCTTTATAAGAAATAAAAATCCAATTTGGTCTTCGTCTGAGTGCAAATAATATGCGTGTTGGTAACTTTTAAAGTGTCGTCTTGAGGATGTTTAATGGGCCGGATGATAATTCTTATGTCCATAACACGCAGTGCCTTGCAGCTATTCATAGAGGAAGCAACATGATACACAAAAACTTTCAAGACCGCTGTGCAGGTTGTCCTGCAAACCATCCTGTAGCCGCCCACACTGAAATAAGCACACCAGGAAATATTTCCTCACGAGGAAAGTCACAACCGTGGTCGTCTTTCTCCGAGGCCGTTCATGGAATAATAATAACTTTTTTAGAGAAAACGGAAGTCAGACTGCGGCTAAACGGATCTACGGTTTAGCACTAAAGTTACCAGCTAACGTAACTGCAGATAGTTCTAGCATTAGACCTCCCGAAATGCCCCGCGTTGACATGTCTCGGAGCTTTTAAACGTAGCTTTAAAGTGGGAAAGGTTTTTTTTAACGTTAAGAGTCAAATTAGGAGCTAAGTAATAACTTGTGTACTCAATGTACTGGGTTAGTCTGTTAAATGTGCGTATGGCGATAACAATATCTTGAATCTTGAAACGACGCACACACACACCCGCACAAACAGCTCCAGGCTGCGTGTTCATGATGTTCACAACGGCCTATTACTCACGGATGAAACGTACAATAATTTATCAGATCTCAGAATCTGTTCCTTGTCCCTCCTCCGCCTCCTTCCTCTCTCCTCATCGCTTCATCCCCCTCTTCTGTGTCCTCCGCTCGTTCTCCTCTCACCTTTATTACTTCCACCCCGCCTCCCCACGGCTTTGAGTTTCCCCCGTCATGTGTCTTTTACCTTCCCCTCTTCTGATTGTTCCATCTCTGTCTCTTTCTCCGTCTGCCTTTCAGGGTCACGGTATATTTCCCTCGGTGTTTGCTCACAAGATTATCTCATGTCGGCGAGCTGGCCCTGCGGTAGAATTAATTGCATCAAACACTGATAACGGAGACAAGGGGAAGGGGAGGGGAAGCGCTGATTACATTTGGCTTCAGTCAGATAAATAGCCTCGACTAACAACAAACACCGTCGCTAATATCCTTCCAGCTTACTTTCCTTTATTTTTCCCTCTTTTGTATCCAGCCCACCGCTTTCTCTCTCTCTCTCTCTCTCTCCGCTGTGAAGAACACAGTCGCTCTCTCTGACTCACTTTCTTTCTCCTCTTAACCTCGAGCGAAGAAGTTGTTTGCTTAATTACGCGTTAAAATCTAGCGACAGTATCTCAGACTAATACCCAGCTACCTCTTGAATACGCCAAAGAGTTAGGAGGCGTACGGACAATCATACTGTTCTCCTTCCAAAGCACATGGAAACACTGTTCATATCTCACCAGCTTCTATGCATGCATGCAATACCGTAATGCACACACACACACACACACACACACACACACACACATACTCGTTTTCCTCCTTTCTAGGGCCCACATTTATTTTACCCCATTGTGGGGCCGACCCTTTCCAGTGGTTCTACACCTCTGTAAAAAAGTTTAAAAAATCAGGCAACATAAAAACACACACACACACATACTATTGTTATTTGTATCATGAGATAGAGACATTAAAAAACTTAAATTAATTAAAAAACCTTTCATAGCAACACACTGCTGAAGACACAACTGCACTAGTTTGAATGCAGCACAGTGATTGTTTCTGCTCCACTTCTTCCTCTTCTTCTTCTCCTCTGACTGTCTTATATGTCTAAGCTTGTGTAACATATAGCTTTAGGATAAGCAGACTAATTCACCCTCTCATAGGCCTCATTTACACACTTCATAGTCATAGATACTGTATCATTTCAGATACAGTTTATGCACTCCTTTGCACACATCTGCAGCGCCATTAGTCAGATATGTAACTCCACGAGAGGGTCAATGAGCCAAAGCTGCGGTTCAGGAGGGAGAAGTCAACATTTCATTTTTAACTATTTTTCTTGAATCCGACTCATTTCAAACCAAAGCTCGAGGGAGTTTGAGCAAAACGATATTAAAGTAACACTAGTTTGTTGGTTGCATTTACACCGAGCTGTTTCATTTCGATACCCAGCGAGCCTCCGCGAGAAATCATCGAAGTGTCTAAGTAGAAAAGCAGTACAACTCACCCCTTGGAGGGCATTTAGCTGTTTTTTTTTTCATTTTCTGTTCACATTCACAGCCTAATCTCCCAGAGCATCTCATAATACAGGACTGATATCGCTCCGGTAATTTCCCTCCGACTCTCTCACAGTTCCCTGCTGAGCCGTAGAGCGCTTGATGAAAATGCTCTTTGGTAATCCCCGCGAGAAGAAAACAAATTCCGATTTCTAAAATCAGTGCCGTTTAACCACCGTTTTTTTCACCATTCACGCGGCCCCATAATCCGTTATCATTGATTTGGCTTTTGCCGAGACACGTCCACTCCACGGGGTAAACAGACATGATAATTACACATCCTATCATGTCTGACCAGTAAACGGGTTCTTGAAGTAGCTGTAGCTTCAACATGAAGCTGTCTTTTGTGCCCCAGCAGACACATAGTCAGTAATTACTTGATATTAAAACCCCCTCGCAGAAGCGGCAGTGATTTCATCTGCATGTCTGAAAACGGCCTCAGTGAAACTGTCAAAGAGGTTTGAGGTTTTAGATTCATAACCAGGAGAAATTAAAGAGTGTGTGCAGCAGTTTATATTATTGTATGAAAAGAGAATAACCATGAAAGCGAGGTCGATTGAAGGACTGACTGCATGCAGCATGAGGACTCTGGGTTTGGCTTTATTAGGCTTTCATCCAGCTTTGTGTCCCGGAGGGTCTGAATATCTGTTTAAAACTCAAACAAAGAGTACACACCACGTAGTGAGCAACCAGACAACGATGCCCACTTGTCTACTTTTTCCATCGTTTCCCCTGTGGCGTCAGTTCTGGACGTGTCGAGGACGGCGTGCATCTTTTCGGAATAAACTTTCCCGTTTGCAGGACTACGAACGAAGGCATCGACCAATCGAAATCGTGCGTAACGGACCTTTAAGGCCCGTGGGGGTCGTTTTTCCTTCTGTACCTCTTGTTCCCCGTATTCAAGTAGTCGTATGAACCCCACATTAGTTCTAATATTTGTGTTATTTCATATGATTCCTTTTTCAATTACTTTTATACCATATTTTGATCATAACTATGAACATCTAGCATGATTATGAGCAGGATTCATCAAAAATGCCTCACAAAAAACAAAGCATTGGCTTGTCAGGAAGGAGTTTCAGTCAAAAAACTGTGTCGTTTGGTTAAAAAATGGAAAAATTACATATTCTGTGGCGAAACATTGTCTGATGCCGGGACTTAAAATGTTTAGGAGCTTCTGCACTTGCTGTGTGACGTGGTTTCAGTAATGTGGGCCGACCAGGGAGGCTTCAGTAGTCTGAAGAGTCTGGCGGTTTTGTGACTTTACAGGTACTAATAGGGGGTTTATAAGGATATGGATTGCTTTGTTAGACTCCTACAAGGTTACATGGATGTGTCCGCTAGTGAAATCCGACATTGTAAGGGGTACTTGAAACGTTACGGTTGCTGGTGCAAGTTTACGGAGTTACGTAAGTACTTAACCTTAACGGCTACCCTTTTTTTTTTTCAAACCATGTGGTTGCGGAGATAATTTCCTGCTTTCAACCTTGACAAAGGCAGAGCGGACGTCATCCGCTCCTTTTGTTTCACAATAAAAGCCTGGGACATGTCGCCGTTAGCAGGGGGAACTCGAATGGGTCAACAGGATCCTGGTCGTTGGCGTCGCTGACGGTTGTGAATAGTTCTGATACAAAGTAGTCGCAGTCAAGTATTTCACATTGTCGTCTGGTTTATTCGTCAACGCCCCCGGTGTGTAAACGCCTTCAGGCTCTTTAATAGGTAGATGTTCTGTAGCAGCATTAGCAAAGCGGAAACATTGTTCCACTGTGACATGAATATACGCATCAAGGATACCAGTGTAGTCGTGTTTAGCTCTGATCCTCATGTGCGTTTGTACAAAAGTAAATTGCAACGGATTGATGAAAGTTAGCTCGTATCAAAGGAATCGGTTCTCGTTTCTCAAAGTTGAAACTTTGAACTGTGAAATCATCTCCTGTTTTATAACGGATATTAATTTGTTTTGAGATATTTCAGTGAAAATGTTCCCTCACGCTTGAACGATGGCGACAATTTGTGAGTAAAAACAGGCTTGAAACAAGAGACCCATTTAAATACTACCCACGCTGAGCTTTACTTTAATAATTCTTTCATTAAAATCTTTCTTTTTTTTTAATCTCTTTCTTCATGTCTGCTTTAAAAATCCCCCTATAGTGCTCTGGCAGCAAAAAAGTCTTTAATATTTTTTCTCCACATGTATTCATCCGAGTTATGCTCTTCTTTTCCCGCGTTGATTAAAATGTAGTCTTTGACACGAGAAAAAACCCAAAGTAACCTATTACAGCGTCTTAACCAGCCTATGAAAATGGTAGAAACTCTTGAATTTCTTGACGGATTCCTTGATCCTGAATGCCTTCCAGTAAAAACTGAGTTCATACATGTTCACACGGGGAGAGAAAGGGCTTCACCTCTGAGCCCGCATGGCAACATGGCTGCAAACTGCATCCAACTGAGTGTTACAAGGTAACGTTTGAACTGTGAACAATTAATTATGTCGGCTGCGTAGATCGCACAGCGAAGAGAAGGAGGGTTATTACACTGACAGACTGGTTTTTTTTACTTGATTTTAACACGCACACATTCATCTCTTTTGGGATCTGCAGCTGCTATCACAACATAGAGACGTGTGTGTGTGTCTGTTTGTGATTTAAATTCCTCCGTTTTGAATTTGTGCAACAAAAACTGGATTGAGACAAAAAGTTAAGGTTCAAGTCAGTCAAATATGTTTTTAAATCCCCGCCTTGACACAATGTGTTGAAACAGACAGTTGAAACTAAACTTCTGACTTTTTCAAGATACCTCACTTGTAAATATTATATCTCGAAAATTTTAATATCTCCAAGCAATCAAGGCAACTGCTATAACACTTGGACTACTTCATCAGATATTAATCTAATCAACAAAACATAATTGTTCCATGATGAAGTGTGTCCAACCCGCTCTCATGGGAAGCTCTCATGGGAAGCTCTCATGGCGAGTGACTCTAGTTTTTTCCATAGCACATTTTCCTGTTCCATAATTACTCGTTTTAGGCGTTTTGTGTGTCACTTCGCGTCATGACGAAACCTTAAAATGGCCGCCGTGTAAGTAATGTAGCGGGATTAATCCGCGTCAAACGAAACTGCGGTAACTTAAGACAAAGAAAAAAACACCAACACTTTGGGACGCCAGGTTGCAAGTCCTGAGTTAGTTTGTCCCCTCCCAGCCACCATCCATTAGTATGTCACGTAGCATGTTCGCGTTGTCGTCGGAGCACCGCAAAGAGCACCAAAACATTATTGTGCGCCATTCACACACCAAGTACCATCTGGTTTGACACTACAAAGACGATATTGTGTTAACCGTACAAAGCTTTAGTAGGATTTACAGTTATTTGTGTACCGCAGACATTTAAACGTCAGCTGTGCCGGAATTCACAGCCGTGGAAGTGAGGTGTTTCTTCGGTGAAAGTGCAGGAAGCTAACGTTGTGTTTGATCTCGTTAGCGCCGCATTTAACGCGCGGGTGTTACTCATGCTGTATATAAACCCGTTTGAGTTCCCAGCATGACAGCAATCAGCAGAAGAGCAGCAGGAAAGAGCATTCAGGAAGAGTGGAGCTCTCACTGTTTCTGAGGTCAAGATCTTTCAACTTAAAGACTACAAATGTTAAAACAGGAATTCTCAAACGACACAATTTCAGGCTTTTTTTTTGTTAAAATCTCCGTCAAAGACACTTCAACTCTCTCAGCTGTGGTTCCCGTGAAAAAGTCGCTGTCGCAAGTTAAGATTTCGCATTTGATAACGCTGGTTGACAAATTCCTCTCACTCTTTTTTTAATTTGCAGAATGCAAACCTGCACGGCGGCTTTGTGGCACGAGTATGAATCAGAGGCTCGGCGGCGACCTCCAAAAAACGAATCACAGCTCCGGTGAGATCTCACATTTTCTTTTGGCCGTTAGTTTTTTCCCCTTTTGTTTTTTCGCCAGACTCAAGGACTAGCCGGGCGGACTCGATGATGCCGAACACCAATAAATCACCGCAACCAGACGGCGCTCTAAAGAAGGCTTTGACAAAACGGCAAGAGGGAGTTATGGAGAGTTAAGGAGAGTGAGTCATAACTATTTGTCAAAATGTAATGTTAAAGCTTTTTCAGCCCTTCATACTCGAGGCCCGAGTGGAAAATTTAGCTTGCGTCCTGGGAACCAGCCTTATTAAAACACACAAGTATTCTTGTGGGGACCCGTCAGCCAAAAGGCCTGAGACCCATTATGAATCATCTCAACTTTAAAAGGCCGTTGTTTAAAATAGCACCAGAGAGGGTATACAATGTAAATATGGGTAAAGTGAATGATGGGATTAGTGGGAGGTGAGTATGTCTGGCTTCACTGCCAATAATCCAAATAATAACGCAAGGCTGCTACAGCTTTGATAACGTGGTAGCCGATGCGCGCATGTGTTGCACAACTAATTTCTCAAATTGCACTCACAAGACAAAATGACAAATGAGCGTCATCAACTTGTTCTGTGGTTAACGTATCATCTCTCCAACCCTGTTTGTTCTATATTTACTTTTCAAAACTACAACATACGAGTTGGTGGACTGAAGCAATGAAATCGCAAAATATTTAAAAAGCCAACATGTGGCATACGATGCAGTGAGTCCGCCATGTTGCACTGCCGAGTTTCTAACCAAACACTTAAGACCGTAAATTACTGTCAAATCAGTAATTTATGAATGAAAAATGAATAAAAATGAAAGGTTTTTCATACAATATGGAAGTAACGGTTGACGTTTTAGAGTTTAAAAGATATTAGTCTTGACTCGGGAGTCCCAGCTTGAAGCCTGGGCCCTCCCTGACAACCCGGGACGCCTGCTCGCCACGTTCAGCTGACACTAGTTGTGTAGACATTTCCATATTTGGCACTCATTCATGTGTCAACACAACGCTGAGCCTCCTCGCTGCTACGCTGCTGATCTCCGCCTACTCCTCGTCTTTGCATTTAGTTGTACTTTGTCTCCTTGAACTCTGTGTACTTGTAAATGTTCCCCAGAGTTTGTGTGTCTCGAGCTCTACAGATCCCGAGGACCAGCTGGAGATTTCAAGCTGCCGAACAGGGTTAAAAAAATCCAAAATGGCTTCAACTTTGACGTGAGCGTCAGCGGCCATGACACGTATTTTCCAGATAATTATCTCATTTCGATAAACGGAGCGACAAAAAGAACTGAGTTCAGATTCTACAGCTGCTTATTATCTTATAAGCTATTAGCCGCATTGAAAAGCAACTTGTAACAGCCAGATAACTACTACTGGAGTACGATGTTCGGTGTATGTTTGTCTTAAATGTGACACGGCTTACCGCAGACAGCTGATTAACTGAGGCTTTCAGAGGCGATGTGCATGTGCGGGTGTTTCATTTACCGTATTATTTGCTCACCAAAATCAGAAAAGGATAGCACTTTTATGCAGATAAAAAAACAAAAAACACTGCAGGTTTCATCCACAGTGAATGTTTTACACCGAGTGCATGATAGGAGAGGCTGGAGCTCATTATCTTAAATCTGCATCTACATGTTTGCATGGCGATGAACTGAAGGACGGACGACGGTGACCTACGAGACCCGTGATTCAAGCTCTCGTATTAAACAGCTGTGACCTTGAGCGGAGATGAAAGCCCAGTTGCTATAAACGGTTCTCTCCATCAACGCCGGGCCAAAAAGTCTTTAAAAATGTTTAACGCTGGCTCCACTTCGCTGGAGGCCAAACCCAAGAGCAATGGCCTTTTCTTTAAAATCACGAGTGCTCACACACACACTCTCATTCTCTTTGAGTAATCTGCACAGACCCCACACCCCTTCGCATGGATCTGACGTATTTTTTATAAGAGCTAAAATTCCCTCAGAATTTGGCTCCATAGCAGCGTGAAGCCATAACGCTTTAATGGCCTGACAGAGGAAATGTGCGCGGAGGCAATACACTCCGGCAGTGTGAGGCTGTTGTGTAACGTCTGCACACTCGCCTTCTCCTGCAACGTATAATTTGTTCCGCCGTCGGGGCCGACCGCTGAGTTGGTATATCAGTTTTAGTGCTGCATTTAAGATTATTAGATCATCTCTAAAATAAGATCACGACATGGGTTCCCCTCCTCTTTTTAAAAAATTGCGACGGCGAGAGGCCCTCTCATCTTCATGATCCGTCCACTTCTTATCGCCGTCCCAGGCGCCGTGTATTCCCCCGTGCCCCCTTCCTCCCCCCTCCTGTGTGTGCGAACGCGTCCCCGCTGTCTTGCTTTTTGGACATTTTTGGTTAATTAGCCACTCGGAGAGTTGTAAACGAGTGGGGACGCGCCGTTGATTAAAGTGTTATTTGGAGGATGAGAGCGTCTTCAAAGGGAGCTAACGCTTTAATAATAAGCGTTAGCCGGAATAATTACCAGCATGCCGGAGCAGTGGGCCCCGCGGACTGACGGACAGGAGGGAGGGTGTGTGTGTTGGAGGGAAGCACAAACACAGCGGGCAGAGAAGAAGAAGCCATTTTCAGGTTGTATCTCCGCGGATAAACTGCTGTTTTTATGTCTGTTTCTATCTTCCAAGTTTTTTTAAATGGATCTTCGTCCACGAAAGCGTTTGCGCGTCGACAAGCAGACACACTCCGACTCACTGCAGAGGGCGTCGGCGGGAGGCTGGAGTGTAATAAGACATTACTTCTTTATTCGGCGCCCGCGGAGACCACGGTCGCTCGCTCCCTCACTCCGCTCCCTCGTTTTATTTCATCCATCATTTGTCACTGTTTGTCGAAGAGCAGAAAAACAACTGAGAGCACTTAAAGGTTTCATTTGTCTTCCTCTGGTCTGTCTTTGATCGGTTTGGCTTTTTTCACTCTGAGTCCACCTCTGTCTTTTTTGTCCTTTGTCTTTCTCGCCATATTAAAAGGCGGTAAAATGCGAATTTTCTGTCCATGCCGATCCGTTTATACCCCAAAAAAATCTGCATGGCTCACCTGTTTATCTGGCGTGGTTGTCTTGCGAAACTGCATAAAGGACGGAGGGGGGAAAAATAAATGGAAATGTCATTTGAGAAACAAACGTAATTAACCGAGTGCCCCATCCCGGCTATCGGCGCTGCCTGCTGGAAAACCTTTCTGTATCTTTACATACGAAATAACACTTTATATGCAGAACACAGGACTCTCCCGGCCCTCCCACTGCGACCCATCAGCTCTGAAAACGCTTATAAAGTCTTCTTCTCTCACAGCAGGCGGCGGGGGCGTACCTCTGAAACCACCTTCAGAGTCTTGAAATCCGATTTTAATATGTAAGTCCTACAAATCCACGACTCGTACAAGTTCTTTAGAAAACATTTTTTGTTTTACGACAAGAATGTAATTAAAAATCTTTTATGTCTTTCCGTTTTTTTTCCTCTCTTCGTATCAGCAAAACGGCAAAAGCCTTCTTATTTTTAGCTTCGTATCAGCTGCGGCTAATTAAGATTAATTCGGTGTAAAGTGAATCGGCCAAAGCGCAGAAGGGAAGCTCGCTGTTTGTCGGGCTAATGCGCTCCCTTGCAAGCCAGTGAGAGCGTTGAAAACTGGACCCTGGATGTGATGAGAGAAGTAAAACGATTCCTGTTTGATGAGTCGATTCGTAAAGGGATTCAAATTCAATGGAAGGCTGTTGAATCGCAACCTCGATGACACTAAAATGCACGTAAATCAGCCCTCCCCAGACAGCCAGCGTGTTCACTAAAACCTGGAGACAATGGTCACTGCTGGAAGTGATGAGCAGCTAAGTGAAACCCATCAGGATGAAAGTATCTCCAGTGGAGACGTGTTGTTTTTCAGGTGAGGCAGTTTCCATGAGCCGCAAATACGACGACGAGCAGGTAGTGTTTGTGGTTATTGTGCCGAGCCCAAACGACACAATCTCATCCCAGACTATTGAAATACGACGCTCCATCACGGGTTTGCTTTAAATAAATTGCTTGAGCAAAACAGGAAGACGGTGTGATTTACCATAATAAACCGGCACTATCAGTAATATTAAATGTTTAACAGCAGATACCGTCACCTTCCTAAAATAGTCTTTTTTTTCCAGTTTTTTTTCAGAAAACACCAAAAACTTATGTTCGAGTGAGATTTTCATTGACACAAATGCTAACTAAATTGCTAGCTTTAACGCTAGCTTCAAAATGCCATCTTGAAAAGCTCGTAAAATTGCCTGAGTCACATTGTCTTTTGACATAAGCTGTTATACCACAAGGGCTAGAATCACATGAGCTGTTCAACTGAGGATGGAGGAGATTTTACTAGAGGTTGCCAGTATCATGAGGAGATGATTTAGGCAAGAAAATCGTTTTTGTCAAAAAATGACATGCCATTATTTTAGGAAGGTGACCATATGTGAAATCCACATATTGGAAGTAATATGAATTTAGCGAGTTGTTTTGTTGCTTGAAGAATAAACTCTCTGGCATCAGACTCCAGTCTTTTCATCAAGCATCCATTGGGGAACAATAGGTTTTAAAGAAAGTGTTGGAACAGTCGAATCGACCTCACCAACTGCTCGATCGCCTGAACCGCCACCTACACTTAGCGCTACGTTGCTTTCTGAGTTCACTAGTGAAGACGTTTAGAATACCTTCAGAACAATAACAAACAAATAGTGTAACTTGCAGTCAATTTGTTATTGCATTGTTATTCGTAGGAATCCCCCTGCTGCTGTCGCTTTGCAAGACATGCTTTAATAAAGCGACCACGACAGATAGAACATGTGCAGTGACCTTAGCAGAGGCGGGGGTTTGCAGACAGCTGTAAAGAGGTGGTACTTCTCTGGAGTAAAATGGCAGTTAGCGAGCGATAGCTCGTGTGTTAGCAGTTAGCTCGCCGGCTGCAGTAGTTTGCCAACTCTCAAATCACACAATCTGTGGCGGCACGGTAACAAAGTGATGCGCATCCTCATCAACGCGGCAAAGATGACAAGCGGAGTCGGTCCAGATAACCGCGAGCCGGGCTTAACGGGCGCCGTAAAACGACACGCACCAAAAATGGCTGTTGGGGATATTGTTTGTAGCATTACAGTAATTTAGTGAATTGGCGAGATGGGAACATTGTCCTCTGTGCTCATTAAGATCATATTTTGTTATGTCTTTTTAAATGCTCTTAAAGGAAGCCAGGGGTGTGTGTAGTTGTGTGTGTGTGTGTGTGTGTGTGTGTGTGTGTGTGTGTGTGTGTGTGTGTGTGTGTGTGTGTGTGCTGGCATCTATTTGGTTATTAACACAAGTGGGCAATGCTCATAAGCCTGTTGTTTGGGATTTTTTGGATGACTGTGAATGGGGTTGTCGGTTTCAATCAATCTCGCTTTGTGAGCCGTGCGCACGCTTTGTTTGCTTCATCCGCTCTTTATTGTGTGTTTTTGACCTCCTTCATTGCCACGCCTCCTCCGCAAATACATATGTGTGTGCGCGCTAACCTTTTCAGAGCTACATTGTCTCGCTGGACTTCTAATTGTCCCTCGTCTTTATAAAGCACTTGACCTTCTCCGCTCAGTCTTAATGATTTGCTGCCGCTGCAGCGGCCCGCTCGTTTAGGAACATCAGCAACGGAGGGCATGCGAAGAGACGGGGAGGAGGAGGAAGAGAAGAAGGAGGAGGAGGAGGAGGATGGACATAAAGAGCAAGATGCCAATGTGCTGCTGCTCAAGCCGGCACTTAATTTAGTCACAGAAGTGGGAAGGAGACATCAAACCTGTGGCAATGTGAGCAAATATGTTTACAAAACTGTACACGAGCATGAGTGTGATTATGCATCTTGTGGAGCCTCTAAGCGTTTGGGAATGGATATTCCACCCACTCAGTGTTTTCTTTGACAGAGACCATCCGAAAAACTCATTGACTCGGGCTACTTGTTTCATATGCGTTGTACAGTACTCAACTTTCAGAGAGTCAAACGTGTGCTTGAGGGGGACGGCGGATTTAGATATTAAAGTGCCTCTCTTCTCTGTTAAACTGCGATCAAGTGTTTGCTCATTGTTTGCTCGATGTGGGAGACTTGTGCGAGTGTCCGGGCCCATCCTCCCCTTTTTCTATATCAACACTCAACATCTGTGTGGTCGCAGCAGATGTTTCCCCAGCGAGCTCAGCTGACGTTATCCAGAAAGATCTGATCCAGGGGATGAAACTACAGGAGCCGCCAGAGGCATCTCAGTAGATGTTAACCACATAACTCCTAACTATTACTTTTATATTTTTTTACACCTATTAAACGCCTCCATTCTTGTTGCAATACATTATCAGCACACAGGAAGTCACAGAGAGTTCTATACATATCTACCCTGTCCTTTCAACACATGTATTTCAGCTTATCTATACTCTAACTATACCTGATTTCAACTTACAATTTTCAACTTACAACTTTCAACTTACCACATTTCAACAAACACACGTGCATCTTTTCTCTCGGCGAGCACATCGTCGGGTCGTGTGTTTGGAACGTGTCGTGCTCGCTAGCTTTTTGTTCTCGGAGGAGACGGCGCTTCACCCGGCGGTGTCGGCAGGGTTCAGACCCCTACCTTTTAACAGAAAGAGAGAGAGACAGAGGGAAGCATTAATCATCCATAATTCGGAGGCTGCTCGTGGGGCAATAATCACAAATACTGGCCTACTTACTATGCAGCTTCTCACAGATGGAACAGACTTTGAGGACCTATTAAAGCATCCGCTGAATACAAATCAGCGGTGGTTGTTATGCTCCAAAGGAGCTCATCGCACCTTCAGTGGATGTGTTTTTTTGGTTTCGACCACGATGGGGGGATTGAACCCTGAGACCCTGCTTAAGCTTTCTTTGCAGCACGTTGACCCAGGTGGCTTCACATCATACATTAATAATCCATACCCTCTTCCTTGGCTGTGACATATTTAGATATCCAAACCGATAAACACAAACTGTCTTCAGCTCTCAAAGCTCTCGCTTAATTACATGCAAATATAAGGAAATAATGTAATAAGTATGCTAAACTGCAGAGAGGACACAAAGGAGGAAGGAAGAGTAATACTCTGCATATTCAATCAAAGCTCACAGGTATTGGTATGCTTATTTAAATTCAGCCTTTGACACGAGAAACAGACATGTGCGACCCGATGGAGGATCTGAGCGTCTCATGAATATGAAAAAAAGAGTCATAATTTGTAGAATATGATGGATGCTTTGATTCAAAGCGCCCTACAACATAAGTGGAAGGTGCCCCCAGCATTACAGCTTAAGGTAACACAATCGCAAGGGCCGCCCTGACCTCAAACCCCCGAGATTACTGTTGAATCATCGTCTAATAGAGAGGCGTCGACTGTGGGAAATGTGTCCGCGGGTTGTATGCGAGTGTGTCCGGGATAAAGAGATCATCCAATCATACAGATTGTGGAAGGAGATTTGGTTTTCACAGACTTTGTTCATGCAGGAAAATCTCATAAAATAAGATTACTTTTTTTTTTTTTTTGTCCAACGGAACCATTTACAATAAAGCTTAAATCTGACGACACGAGACGAGCGGGAACATCAATGTGTGCTATTGTCTTCTATCATTCTCTTAGACAGTGAGTCCCAACACAATGGTGAGTGCAGAACACACACACACACATACACACACATACACACACGCCTCATTCTGCGCAATTAGCTGCTAACAAGTTCAGGTAATTAACTGAGTACTGTGTCCAAGAATATTTCCCTGCCACCCTTCAGAAGCTGAGACAATTCCCGTGAACGACAACGAGGAAGTGATTTTGCGTTAATCGCGTGCCAAGTCGCGAGCCGTCGCAGCCAAACGACTGCCAGTACTTGGCATCGACATCGACGCTCTTCTTCTTTTTCTTTATGAACACACAACGTCACGATAAACACCTCCGGGGGACTCTTTTGCCGAGGACTTTGGCTGGAGCCTCTGCAACCGAGAGGCAAAAGGAGAAATGGCTCATGAGGTGAAGTCTGAGAGAGATTTCGGAGCCCGGGGAGTTTATTTCTGACGCTACGTCTAAGCTCCAGCGGCCACTCGACCGCTTTTTGTATTTTGGTTGAATTTAGAAGTGAGCGGAAGACCTTCAGGGGGAGGAAAAAGATCACAAAGAAGCGGAAGTTTTGGGTTCATGATATTTAAAAAAAAAAAAGGTTTCGATCTAGAATTATAAAGCTCTTTGTAATTAAATACCGCTAATATTAGCGCCTCGTCGGAGGTCGCCATTTTCTTTTGAATTCTCCGCTGTGCATACCACACGAAAACAGGAAGGAAGTGGTTAAAGGAATAAAGCCCGCCTCTTGCTTGATCCGATTGGCTGTCTTGGCCGAGTGTGACGTCGATGAGCTGTTTTAACTTTTAATTACTACTACTACAATACGAAGCAAATTGAAGTATTCTTCTTTTATTTTACCCTATAGAACTTCTCATGAAATAAAAAACAGTGACACCGTGTTATGTCAAAGTGTTTTTAAATATCAATAAATATAAACTACAGGTTCAGAACCGTTTGATTTTGGGTTTGTTGCTTTGAGGAATTTTTCAAAGGCTCAATCAATAAACTTGTACTTTCCAGAAACCTGTTTACTTTTTTAAAATGCATCTAAAAAGCCAAGCAAGCCCCTCCTGAAGCTACATCCGCCCCAAAAACAAACACACAGACTGGTTGGATTCTTAATAATTCCATATCTGACCATCAGACGTGTGGTATTGTGACTGCATCGTGGTATTGTAATGATTATACTGTGTTTTGTATACCTGTAATTGTTCTGTCTGCTGTGAGATCAAGCACCAGTCAGATAAAGTGTCCACATGCACTTACCTTGACAAAAGTGATCTTCAGACATTGAAAATGATAAATACACAGTATTTAGCTGTCGCTTGACAAAAGCTGCAGATGTGGATTAAATAATTAATCTGTACATCATTTATAAAAAAGATGATCGTTACCAGGAAAACAAACAAACACAGGACTTGCACCCAGCAGACTACTGTTTGAGACTGGTGGTCCTACACGGATATTTTTTTTGTCATTTTCATACATATCTAACACATTTTTAGCCAACCATGATGTTCTCCCTAAACCTAACCAAGTGGTTCTGATACCTCGACGTAACCGCGACCGTTTCGCGGAAATATTGCGCTATTTATACGCCTTATCGCGAGATCGGGTGAATGGTCGTGATCTTGTTAGGATTGGAAAAGTGTGGGTCAGAGACGTGCCACAATAAAAAATAATTTACCGTAAAAGTCGGGTTACAAGCCGCTCGTACCTTTGGTGGGTGTCCCCGCTGTAGCAAGCTAGCGCTGCTGCTAGCTCCCCGCTGCTACTGCCCACGTCCCCCGCTGCCCGAGTCGGGCATCGAGCCGGGGCTGGTCACGCTACCTTCGGTGGTTGTCGGGGAACTAGCGGAGAGCTACTGGTGAGCTAGCAGGGAGCTGGCAGTAGTGCTAGCTGCCTACAGCGGGGAGCTAGCAGGGAGCTGGCAGTAGCGCTAGCCGCCTACTGCAGGGAGCTAGCAGGGAGCTGGCAGTAGCGCTAGCCACCTACATCGGGGAGCTAGCGGTAAACACCCACTGAAGGTAGTAACGGCTTGTAACCCGACTTTTACGGTAAGTTGTACGGTTGGTAAATTATCACAGTGAGTCACAATGGACTCCACTGTTTTAAAACACCCACAAATTAGCATTATGTTTATGAAACCAGTTAATCTTCCTAAAACGTAATTTGCAGTTTTGCAAAAGTGTAGATGTTGGGATTTCATCAGACGAGGGCACATTTAGTTTTCCTCATATTGTAATCTAAATGTTAAATTGTGTCTTCAGTTCATTCTGTCAGACAACGATGGTTTTCAAAATGGTGAGAAGCTCGTTTTAGAGCAAAAAAGTTTTCAGATACAATGTACTCGTCTGACCTGCAGCAAAAATCCAGGTAAATTGAGGAAACCTTCCTTGCTAACCAGATGATCATTACAGCAGCGGCTCAGTCATACCGCTGTCCTCGCCGCGGAAAAAAAAAAAGAAAAAGGGTCTAAAAACGAAGACAGACGGGAGAGGAGGGAGCTGGACTGATATATCGGGACTCTCCAGTGAACCCAGAGGGACCATTAGGAGCACATCAGCCGTACAGAGTGCAGCCTCGCCAACTAATAGGCTGTTTTCACACTCGCATTACGGAATAATAGGCGTAGATGTAGCAGGACATCAGCAGTATTTTCCCAGAAGTTGCTTGCAGCCATACGTCAGTGCCCCAGCAACACTGGCAACTGGCCTTTAAGCAAGGCACTTATAACAAGAACAGCTGTAAATTAAGAGTTTGCTCGATATTTAGACCTCCCAGTGGTATGGAAAGTGTTGTTGGGTGCATTCAAGAAAAGGTCCTGTGTGTTTCATGGACTGGATCCAAAACTATCATTTGAAATAAAAATAAAAGAGGATTAAAAGTCGTCCCTTGAATTGTAGGAACACAATGCGGTTGTAATATATTTCACCACTCCTGACGCTATTTGCAGTACTTACTTATCTCATTAAATGACTCACTATTGATCGTCCCTGAGTTTACATCCTTCTTAGCAATTATCGACGAGAACTCAGACTGTGTTTCCAGCTATCGATTAAAAAAAAAATAAAAGAAGAGGACCCACATGAAGGTGAACAGCCATATTCTATAACACCGGTCCCCGCTGACAGAATATGAACGCTGCATTACTGGATTGAAGCCTGCCAGTAATGTCATAATGGGATGAATCGATGCCGCTATCAGATTTGTGCTTCTTCATCACGGAGTTACTCAAACTGGCTGCTGGCGTGATGGATGTCACCGGCCGGGAGACGGGCCGAGCGGCCCGAAACCTGATTATGGTTCTGAGTGAGTGGGTGCGTTGCTGGAATGAGGTTAAGCTCCTGTGTGTGTGTGTGTGTGTGTGTGTGTGTGTGTGTGTGTGGTTTTGCATGTGGTATAAACTGAGAAGTTTATGCGTGCATGGACACGTACATAAAACTGTGTGACTGATCCCTGCAAAGTGTTGCAGGGATGCTGTAAGATGCTGAAACTTTGCATGTTGGATACTAGATGTGGGAGTCAGGACCCGTTATGTGGATGTTGTTTTACGAGTGGGATAATTAATCTGTTAAAGGGCCACCACACTAGTGTGCACTATTTATTAAAACCTCAAATGCATGCTGTAAAACATGATTCATCTTCGTCTGTCTTCCAAGCAGCCATTAGTATCCATTCATGTCGCTGACACATGGAAAGGAATTAGCAGACTCCTCAAACGTGATGCAAATAGTTTATTAATTAAAATATGTAGAGTACACATACGCATAGTGGTATGATGTTGGTGTGTTTTGTTTCCTGTTTTACGTTGAAGCTGCACTTTCTGTCTCTTTGATTGTCTGCTAATTGTTTCCAGCTGTGTCCAATCACCTGCAGTCCCTGTGTATTTAAACCCTGTGTGTCTTGTACCTCAGTGTGAGATTGTGCTGCCATTTTGACTGTGGTCAGTCTGTCGGATCTCTGTTTTTTGAGTCCTGTTTTTGTTTCTTCTACCTGTTTTCCTCTCGGCCTGTTAGAGTCTTGTCCTTGTCCAGTTTTGGAAATAAATATTCTTTTGCACCGTTGCTTTGGCATTTGGGTCCTCTTTCTTACCCCACTCCGTAACACATGTATGCCGTATAATCCAATATACGGCAGTGGCCAAAATGCTTATGACCGTATGAAGACTTTGAACAAGACAATATCTAATTTTCAAAATGCAATGCTTAACTGTTTAAGGTTTTCTCAATGTAGAAACATGATCAAATGTATTTTTTATTTATTTTGCTGTCGCGCCAGCGTGTAGACGGTCGACGAGCGGCTTCAAAACGTGAACAAAAAGCCCAAGTTGATGACTTGTTTTTCCGTTTATATTTGATGAAAGCCACCCAATTAGCACAAGCAATTAACTCATTAAAGTGCTGTTTCATGATGATAAGCAGAACAATAGCTGCACAGCGGCTGGCTGAGCAGCCGGCTAGCGGATGGAGACTAACGCTGCTCACGTTTAGCAGGAAGGGATCGAAACCTGCGTCACCTTGCAGCGAGAACAAAAGCTAAAAATGATCCTCCCTCCTTGCGCTGCGTCCATGTTCTGTCTGCTTTCTTTCTTTCTCTGCTGACTCCCTCCCTCCCTGCCCCAGCAGGGTGCCGCATGCTGCGGTGGTCCCGTGTTTAATCTCCTGCTTTTCTTTGAAGTCTGCCCAACTTTCTCCTCCTCACTTTGCTCATCCTCCATATTTCTTCTCCCACTTCCCGTCCTCTCCGCTCACTCTTCACCTCTCTTTTCTTCTCTGCCCCTTTCCTCTCATCCTCCTCCCTCCCCCCCCCCCCTCTCCTTCTGCTTTTATCACCTCTCAGACTGCCTTCTCATGCCCTCCCTTTTCCGACTTCTCATCTCCTCCTCGCCGCGTGCAGCCCGCTGTGCGCTGTTCGCCCATGCATCACCGTGACCACCCTGCCCGCACCCGCTGTTAAACTATTCCTGGGAGGGCTCACCTGCGAGTGGAGGGCTCCTTTGAGGAGAAAGGAGGTGAGTGCAGAGAGAGTAATGGAAAAACAAGTTCCCCACCCTTTTCCCCTTCTTAACAGCAGGAAGCGACCAGAGACTGTGTTTTTGAGAAATTGTGTTGCGCAGAAGCGTGTATATAGCATCCGCCTGCATATTCTGTTGTGTCCTGATGTATGTAAATTGGCATGTGTGCGCTGTACACTGCAGCTTGTCGTACTGAGAAAATAATCACGCGGCAGGAGAGGAGGAAATGCAGGAAGAGCACAAAATAGAGAACAAATAGAAAAGTTCTGCTGCAGAGTAATTTGTTTCCGTCCATGAGAATATGTTCTTAATTAATCTCTGGAGATGCAACGGCGGGCTTGTCGCCATCCGAGATTTTTTTTTCTTTTTTCTCAAGGTTATTGTAAGAGTTCCCTCTTCTTGATATTTGGGGCTTTGCCGGTGTGCAGCGTGGCCTGATGCCTTTCCATTTCCATCTGATCGCGAGAGGGATGGCGTACTTCGGTTTGTTAAGATTGGAAAAGTGAGCGCGAGACATGTTAAAGTTATTGAATATTGGTGCAGAAAAACATTTCTGCTCTATTATAGGGCCTTTTCATGGCCTGTGACATACGTGTGAACTCTCCCCAACTTAATCAAACTGTAAGAAATAAATGCCCTGATTAATGATTTTACAATCGGTGTCGAGTAACAATTTTTCTAACAAATATACACGATATAAGGTCGAAATCAGAGCACGGAGAGATTTTCTGCTCGTTTAGATCAGAACAAACTTTCCCCATCGTTCTGTTTCAGCGACTCGAGGATCCAAGTGGATGTGAGTAATACCATAATGTGTAACATACTGTTCCATAAAGAGCCGTTGGCCCGATCCCAGCCCAACCGCTGTGTCCGTGGAGCCCTAACAAGCAGAGCAGCGGCGCTCCGGATGCTGAGGCAAGCATCTCTTTGTGTTATTCTCAGCCCCTCTACCGCTCAGCGCTGTCTGACTAATGCTGGCTGTTTGCTGCGAGGCAAATGAGCTGAGTCTAATGAATTAAAATTAGAGCTGTCTGTTCACAGCCACGGGACGTACGGCACGCAAAAAGGCTGCTGCGAGTTCACCGCTGCATGTACATAAAAGCGTCGAAAGCAAGTCACCGGAGTCATTTTATTTTTAGGAGCTAACGTGTTTTCAGGAGCTAAAGGCCTCCTCCTCCTCCTCCTCCCCGGGTCCCATTCTTTTCTCTTACGTTTTACTGAGTTACCGCCTCACGGTAGTTTGCCTCCGCCGACCCGTCAAGTCGTTGTTTAAATCTACGTCTGGCGGAAATTTTACGTCGTCATTTTATCGTGCCGGGTAATGATCACGGTTCTTACGGTCATGGAAAACCTGGAACACTCATGGAATTATGAAAAACAACAACCCCAAAAGTCTTTCCCAAAAAATCTTCAGTTACCTTGTCTTTTCTTTATTAGTTTCTCTCCGGTCATGGAAAACCTGGAGGAGTCATTTCAAAATGGATATTTCCAGACCTGGAAAAGTCCTTGAAAAAAATAAAGTCCCAAAAGTTTTGGAAAAGTCATGTAAAGATGTTGTATTCATGTGTTTATGACATTCATTTACGCCGAGTTTGCAATAATTAATATGCTTTTAAAAGAAAGACGCTCAACATATAAACAGGCATATAGGCATCTATATAAATGTTTATTTGTGTCATGTAAGGTATACTGTGTGCTTTGAATTCTCACTTTAATTTAAATACTACATTTTATCACTTTCATGTTCACACCCCATATAGGAAGCACTCTGTAAAAGTGCGTAACGACAAAAGTCAAATAGACAGATCAAAACTAAAGTTGAGAGGAAAGAAACGACGCATAAAAATAATCAACCAAAAACTCAAAGATAAAATGTGCATTTACGACAGCACGTGTCACTTAATTATTTGGTTACTCAACTGAAAATGGCACGATGTGCTTTAAGAGCTTCACAATGAAACCCGTCAACAGTGAACTCTGCAACATGCTGGTGACATGTCAGTACTGCTAGCTAGCAAGCTAATGCTATCGTCTGTGAGAGCTATATTAATACCACACTGTGTACATTTAATAAAGGAAGTTCAAATGGATCCATTTCAGCTTCTATAATTTCATGCATTAGCATGACACCTCCCTCCCTAACCTCCAATTAGTCAAAGGTCTTGCGTGCATAACTGTTCGAATGAATATAGAGAAAAATGGCTTCTGCTTAACAACAACAACAACAACAATAATAATCCAACCCTCTCCTGTTCACTCCTGAGGATTGACTTTCTCATTTCGTCTCACGGAGCAAGTGGGATTACACAGCCAACGTCTTCCTCTTCTGACCACGCAATCTAACCTCTTGACAATAAAAAAAAGTGTATTTTAAGGTGCATGCAAGGAGCGGTTATTCACCCGTGCGTCTTTTCAGCAACAAAAGGAACTCTTAGATTCGCAATGTCGTAAAGCGAACAACTTCCTGCCCCTTGCTGGGCGGCGGATAGAAGAGTTTCTTCAACATTTCTCTCGCTCTAGTTGAGTGTCCAAACGTTGTCCAACGTCAAAGTCAAGTTGGGCCAATGAGAAATGCCTCCAAGCAAATGGCGAAATACTTGGAGAACTTACCGGATCAAAGGGAAGGGGAGACAACAGGGGACGAGGGGGAAATAGAGGAGGGGAGGGAGAAGAAAAAGTTGCAGAAAACGAGGACCCAAAGTTGGGCGAGAAAAGAAATAGAGCAGGGCGGGGGTGGTTAGATATTTGGGTAGATAAGAAGAGGACGCGAGCAGACGAGAGGGAAAACAGACGAGAGGAAAGATGGCGAGACTTCAAAGAAGCAGCGGATTCAAAAGTGGACCACCTTTCTCTTGGAGACCGCCCACTGAGAGATGGAATGGGAGAAGAGAGACAGGGAGGGAGGAACGGTGGAAAAGTGGAGAGGAAGAGCGGCAGGTAGGATGCAGAGTAATACGGTGTGATCGTGGGCAGGTGGAGGGAAATGGAGGCAGAGAAAAACACGGAGGGGGACCAGCAGAGGTGGTCTCAATCTGTATTTCCATAACAATTTCAACAACTTCTTTCAAGTTTTGTCCTTTGGGGATTGACCCCCGGTGTATCACATGCATGCAGCTGCTCACTATTCCCCGTTTATAGACAGATGGAATATTTTGCCGTTCTCTCTCTCCCGACTTGCCATCTCTGTCGCCTAAAGGTCTGAGTGGTCAAACCAACACAGGACCTTAATGTCGGAGACCACCTTTAGTGTCAAGCAAAAGCAACGATAACTTATTTTACCATACTTTTTGTTAAATTCAGGGTTCATACAGTCACGGAAAACCTGGGAAAGTCATGACATTTTAAAATACACCAGTAAGCGTGCAATTCCTGTTTCTTATACTCTCTCAGGCATAGAAAGAGGGGCTGCTGTGTGTGAGTGTGTGAGTGTGTGTGTGTGTGTGTGCTCACAGTCGTCTAATTGTCCAGTTCCCAGTTTACTTGTAATACAGTTAATTTGCTGTCTCTATCTGCCCCTATTAGAGAAGACTAGAAGGCGATTCAGTCGCTGCCTCTAATGATAAACCCACTAAAAGCTTTTGATCAAGAAGAAATTGCCCGTTATCTCTTTCTCTCTGGTGTTTTTTTTCAGGTCCCACCTTTAGTTCCTGACTTGAGCAGTTACATACCCAAAGGTACAGTTGTTTTTAACTGCAATTTAAATTAATTAAACGCCACATTGATGTGTTTATAGCTGTGTAGAGTACACTATTTAAAAAAAAAAATCCTCTACCTGGACAACAACAGTAACACTTACTGTACAGTAACTGTACAGGTCAAACCTAAACGTCCCACACAGGCGGCAACCTCCAGGTGTGAAGTGCTGTAAACTTGCATGCTCTCTACTGACCACCAGGGGGCGACTCCTCTGGTTGTATAGAAGTCGATGCTTCATGTGTTAAAGCTGCAATCCCTCTACTGACCACCAGGGTGACTCCTATGGTTGTATAGAAGTCTACTTCTACTTCTTTCTTGATTTATTCCCTTAGTAAACATTGTAAACATGAGTTTATGTCTCAATCGCTGGTTTTAAGTCTTCTTCAATACAGCAGGTTGTTGATGGGTTTCTGGGAGCACAGACACACACACACACACACACACACACACACACACACACACAAAGTGGCCGTCATGTAAGATACGCATAATGCACCACAACTATGATGGTGACAAAAAAAAAAACAAGTCATACTTAAACACAAAATCATGTATTATTACATTTAATGAGAGCAGCGTGGCAGAGAGGTATTTCTTGAAAGCATAATTAAGTCCATTAAGATCACTGAGGGAAACATTTTCCATTTTAAATAGTTGAAAACAACAATTGAGAGGCACTTTTCCTCCATGGAGCTGCTGTTTTGTAGGTGTGTGACCCCCAAAGTGGCTTTCACACCCACAGGGTTTATACCCAATAGGTTTTAAAACCCCTCAAGTCCACTGACAGCTGCTTGTAAACCTCACTAGTCCTCATCCCCTCTTCCTCCACCTTTCTGATCCTTGTCCCTGACGTCCGGCCCTTCATGCTGTTCCCGCTTTCTTTTTCACTTCACACTCTCTTAATCTCCCCCTCCGTCTTATTATCCCTCTTCGTTATCTCCTCATCAAGCCTTTCTCTTCACCCATTCCTCACATCTGTCCCCCTCGGTCCCTCAGCGTGACCCTGCATCTTGGGCCTAATGAGCTCCGTCTGAGTGTGTGTGCGTGCGTTGGAGATCGTATCGCGTTCACGGGGTGTTGTGGAGTGGAAGCTAATGACGGGCTAATTAGCGACGATGTCTCGGCCATTATAACACGGTCTTTCAGAGGACACGATCTGCTAGATTTTATTGTTCTATGTTCAGTGATAACAATTTATTATCAATTCCCCGTTTTCCCAATGAATCCTCTGGAGTTGACTCCAAAACAAGAGTGAGGTACACAATAAAGTGTTGATCAGTCAACACAAAGCTGTGACAATAGCTATGAAATAATGACTTACTGCAAATAGTCAGAGATTGCTGAGTGCAATAATTTGCAAAGACCATATAATTATATCCATAATGTAATTTGTTACACCAATTAATGTAATATAAAACAATGTACATGGAGGTTGATTAACATAGCAGGGATAGAAAAACAAGGATAGTGCATGTCTGTGAGGTCAGTTTGGTCTAGTGGCCATATTTGACATTGCGGGCAACACAAAATATATATATTTGTATCAACACACAATCATGGATAAGCTTTAAAATAAACCTTTTTTTCTGAGGGTTTCCATGTATTACAAGTTTCCACACAAGTTTGAGAGCATTGCCAATAACATGTTACTATAACTAATAATAAGTTTCATTTATATTATCTCATAATCACAAATAAATACATAATGTTTTCTGGGAAAGTGAAAAGAAGGTTTCTTAACCCTTTAACTGGAAGAAGACGGAGCTTCTGTTTCATAACATACCTTTCTGTTGAAGGTTAAAGTGCTGTTTATCTTAAGAAGTACGTCTTGTTCTTGGTTGTTCTCATGTCTCTGCCGGGGGAAATTTCATAATAGTTCTTCCCGCAATTTACCTTATAACAGTGTATGGACAGCCTTGGACGTGAAGAAGAAGCCTTTGTATAGAGTCAATTAGAGAGGATGCGATGCACATCAACAGGCCTTTCAAGCAGTCTCTGTCGCTGAAGAAGACGCCGTTCCGTTACCTCTTGAGAAAACTGAATGTTTTGTGCTGAAAAACACAATAATACCAAAGAGCACGGTCGAGCTGAACCCGAGCGTCGCGGAGAGAACCGGAGAAGGCTGAAGAATGACATCTCACACTCAATTGGGTTATGAACACAAAGTCAAGCATCTCAAACGGGAAGAAAATGTCTCGCTTTCACAACTTTTGATGCAAAGCAAAACTCTTGTTTTCTAAGTTGACGCTGTTGCTTTGACTTGTTTAGGATGTGATCATCAATCACCCTTTGCCTGCCAGTGGCGAAGAGTGCTTGTCAGTGTCTCCCTGTGCAATCGTGGAAGAGAGGGTGCGGAAAAGCTGGGTCAGTCGGGAAGAAAATGTCTCGCTTTCACAACTTTGGATGCAAAGCAAAGCTCTCTTGTTTTCGAAGGCGACGCTGTTGCCTTGACGTGTCTGGCATGTGATCATCACCCTTTGCTTGTCAGTGTCTCCCTGTGCAATCATGGAAGAGAGGGTGCAGAAAAGCTGGGTCAGTCGGGAAGAAAATGTCTTGCGTTCACAACTTTCAATGCAAAGCTGTCTGGTTTTCCAAGGGGACGCTGTTGCCTTGACTTGTTTAGGATGTGATCATCACCCTTTGCCTGCCAGTGGTGAAGGGTGCTTGTCAGTGTCTTCTTGTACAATCGCGGAAGACAGTGTGCGGAAAAAGCTGGGTCAGTCGGGAAGAAAGCGTCTCGCTTTCACAACTCTGGATGCAAAGCAAAGCTCTCTTGTTCTCTAAGGCGACGCTGTTGCCTTGACTTGTTTGGGAAGTGATCATCACCCTGAATCGCCAGCCAGCGAAGGGTGCTTGTCAGTGTCTCCTTGTACAAGCGTGGAAGAGAGGGAGGGATTGCTGGGTCAGTAGCAGTGTCCCTTCCACTGCTCTTGTCTTCCACCTGACCTGTTTGATGGGAGTTGACAGTGGATCACAGCTTACAACCACAAGGAGGGAAGGAAAGAGAGTCCAGTGGAGCCTGTGCAGAGAGATAAAGGTTATGAAGGAGGCGGTCAATCCCTACTGGGCCGGCAGATTACAGGAGATGGGAGTCGGGTTGGACGGATGGGTCGGGTGCAGAATATGACAAGGCATCCGGGGCAACTGTCTCTAGCTCGCTTTCCCCCCAGACAGAGGGGAGACACATGAAACAAGGTAAAGGTGTTTTAACGAGAGTCTGAATGCCCAGCTCGGGTTGAAGGGAGAATTTTTATAATCTGTCTTCCAGCCAAGATTTTTTTGACGCAGATACAGACAGAATTTAAAAGGTTTCTCAGCATCTGAAGTGGGCTCCGTCCCTTTGTGTCTTACAGCCCGGGGCAGTTCGAGTAATTGAGAGAACACAGTGTTTATCTCTTCTTTTTTTCTTTTTTTGGCACAAATTAGCAAAAGTATTTTTTTTCCCCCTTAGTTTAAATTCACGGTGAGCTTGTGCAGGTTTTTTTTTTTAGGATTTAGTACCAATTTCTCTGTCCTAAAACCATGAGAGAGGCTAAAAAAAAATCCTATTTACAGTTTTGTCACAGAAGTTGAGTTGTGGCCAAGACATTGATGGGGCTTATGAATTCTTCAGGAAGTCTGTCGGCACGGCACATTTTACCAGCAGTCATTTAAATCCAATAAACGTTGGACTGTAGATGAAACATTGCAGGCTGTTAAAATCTTTCCAAGGACTTAAAGTTTTCTGAATATCACACCTGGGGGTTCTGCAAAGTTCAAAAGGGCTTTCTACTCAAATCGTTGTTACAAATACAGTAACATGAACATGCAGTCTGTATTTCCCCCCATGTCCAATACACTGAACCGGCTACATTTTAATGCACAATTTATTTCCTGCCACAGTAAGTGTCTTTCTCCGTCCTTTTGAGCAATTTCAAGCTGAAATTGTTTGAATTCTGCACATAGATAATGACCTACTATCTAATACTACATCAGTGAGAGCCTGAATTGAAACGTTAAATATCCAGAATGATCACAGAAATGCCACAAAATTGAGGTTTCATTGGCTGAGACTTAACCAGGATGCTGAACTGCTAGAAGAAGAAATTAGCTTTTTTTCTCTCCTTTTCAAGTGTCGAGAAAACTTCAAAAGAAAACGTGTTTTTCTTTGTGTGGAGATAACCTTTATCCGTCCCCTTTGCTCCGCTCTGCCTTTGTTCGATGTCCTCCTTTCTGCAGAGTAAAAAAAAGAAAAGCAAAAAAAAGAAGGCTGAAAGGTGACACTGAGACTTCAGCCGTTTTTTATTTGGAGGGCAGATGCAACCCTCATGTTCCCAATCAGCTCACTTCATATTATTGCCACGACTCCACCTGTCACTCAGCCTCTCCCTCTCCGACATACACTCGCTTATAGAGTCCATGCGATCCGGCGATCCGGCCCTCCGGCTCTCGGCCCTCGGCCCGAGCTAACTTCATTACACGCGACTGAATGAGAACCACATGACGTCGGTCACGACAAATGGGTATCGGCTGTGCGTCGCACACCGGGCAGCCGTGGTGTTTGTGAGCCCCGGGGTGGAGGAAGTTCACTGAGGAATCAAAACCCTTTCAAAACATTACAGGCGTATTATGTCTGGCTACTCTACACCTGTGAATCGCTCCCATTCAATTCGAGGTCGAGACCCCGGGATTGGTCACCGTCTGTTGAAACTCCAGACGCAGTTATAGCTACAGCAAGCATATTGCAGACACTAGGTTCAGTATATATCAACATATTATTACTACTTAATTAAATTTTTATAGCATATGGAAGGACGTCAATGTCAGGAATCTATCAAATAAAATGAAAAGGTAAAAAAAGGTCAAATGTTATATATACATGTATCATATGATATTTAGAATATTTCCAGCCCTATATATATATATATATATATATATATATATATATATATATATATGGGAGGGGTTAGTGTTGGTGGTGGTGTTGGAGATGGGGGCTATCACTGTGGTGCAGAGTTAAGGTTGTTGGCGGCTTAGGGGAAGGTACTGAAACTAAAATGTACACGCCTTTCCAAAGGTTGAAGGGTGCGGCGGCCATATTGGAATTGGGCCCCTTTTAATTACAGCCCTTCCAATCGCAGGACCCTTTTGATTGCACCTCCACTTGAGAGCACCAAAGTCTGCAGTCTAAACAAACTACATCCAAGCAGCCATCCAAACTTTGTTGTTTTGCACACGATACGTTTTTTGTCTAATAGCTCATATTTGTGGTTTTGGAGAAACCGGCGTGTACGTGTAGTGGTCAGAGTGTACCGACCCGCTAAGTGTGATTACAGTCCAGTGGTCCCGCATGCACATTATTTAAGTCTGTGTGTGTGTGTGTGTGTGTGTGTGTGTGTGTGTGTGTGTGTGTGTGTGTGTGTGTAAAGAGCCTGCTCTCTGTTTCTGTCCATCTCACTGTTTTCCATTGGAACATCATTATAGTGTTCAAGAGAACGCTGTGTTGGCTGGATGAGATGTTGATGTGAGCCCTGAAGCACAACACTAAATATAACCAACATCAATTTTGCACTTATTGTAACAAATGGTCACATTTAGGCACTCAGAAAACTGCTGGGGAAGGAGCTCTTTTTTTTGAGGGGGGGTTGTAACCTCAGTGAATTCATTAAGTATTAGTTTTGGATCCAGAGCGTCAGAGTTAGACAAAGCAGAACATTTATCATTTAGTTAAGGTTCTTTTTTTCCCCCCAAATAAACAATTTACTCACATTCCTCTGAAGGCACATGCAATACATCTTTTCATACAAAAAAGTCTGGTTTTAATCTTTAACTCCATGTATGCAAATGTGAAATGGGCCTTTTAGATTTTTTTGTTAAACAACGTGGTACCAATTGAAGGTTGAATACCAATGCTGACGTGCTTATTATGACACTAAATACACAAAATACACAAAATAAATGACATTTTTAGTTTTTCCCTTTTAAAAACTCTTTTTCTTTGCTCGGTGGCAAAACTACAACATTGTCGTGTCTGTGACGTTCTGGTGATAACATACATGTTCTCACCAAACTCTGCGTGTGTGTGTGTGTGTGTGTGTGTGTGTGTGTGTGTGTGTGACTGAGTTAAAAATCATTGAGCTGTGAGATGTCAAGCCAGTGCAGACAGGAGTTGAAAATGTCAGAGGGGCTCCAGATGCTCCTTCCACACACACACACACACACACACACACACACACACACACACACACACACACACACACACACACACACACACACACACACTGGTTGTCACACAAAGCAGCTGTGCTGGTTGGACGTAGACCCGCCTCTGAAGTGTCAAGTGAGACCCACCTATTCAATCTCTCTCTCTCTCTCTCTCTCTCTCTCTCTCTCTCTCTCGCTCTCTCTCTCTCTCGCTCTCTCTCTCTCTCCCTGAGTCCATCTGTCTGTCTCTCCCCCGGTAGATGTGCGGACTCGCCCCCGGTGCCACCAGCCCTGCCAGTGAATCAATTTAGACCCTATTAGCTGTCACACACACACACACACACACACACACACACACACACACACACACACACACACACACACACACACACACAATCCCACAGACACACAGTGGTGCCAACCTCTCTTACCCCAGTGTTCCAATGAGTCAATTTCAAACGAATTAACATGCAGAGCCTCTCGATTTCTCCCTCTCTCACACACACACTCACACACACACACACACACACACACACACACACACACACACACACACACACACACACACACACACAGGTGCCACCACCCTTGCCTTGATGTGCCAATGAATCAGTTTCAACCCAATTTCCAATGAGAGTCTCTCTCTCACACACACACACACACACACGCACACGCACACACACATGGACGCACACGCGCGCACACATGCAGGTAACTAATTGAACACCTGGTGCTGCTTGGCCCGGCTTATCGGAGATTAATTGTTTCTTTGTTGGTAAGGGCCAGCGTGTGTGTGTGTGTGTGTTTGTGTGTGTGTTTGTAATCCTGTTTCTATCCAGACATTGCAAAGCAGGGGTGCATGACACCTCTCTGATTGCATGTGTGTGTTTGTGTGTGTGTGTGTTGCACATGCATGTGTTCACATTAAGGATATTAGGCTCATAGCCAGAGGTCCGCTTGAGCCACTCAATAAATCACACCCTATTAGCCTCCCCGCGGTGCTCCGTCACGCTGAGGCGCGCCAGACTGCGGTGAGTAAAAGAGCAACCTGCGATGGTGGTGTGTGCCCACGAGCAAGGCGCTCGCCGAGCCCATTCCACATCGTAACAAACCAAGCGTGAGCACAAACAGGCGGGAGAGGGGGACCACCGAGGTGCAGCTCCAGACCGAGGGATAGTAAAGAGTTTTACGAGCGCAACCGAATGTCTCACTCAGTGAACAGAACAACAGATGTATCAACACGCCGGAGCCAACGAGGCCGTCGCCCCGCAGCGCTGACACGACGCGTTGAGCCGGACCGACCCGGCGTGTGTCTGGTTTGACTTTTTAAAAAAAAGCTGATTTGAATGAATTCACTTTTCGTCTGATGTGACGTAACCGTCGGGCTTCCCATCCCATGATAATGCTTGACTGCTTCTGTGTTTCCATGTAACGTTTGTTGGTTTCTGAACATCATTGTTTGTTTTTGAGACCCTAAACTCCTGTTTACAATGTTTACTGAGGGAATACATCAAGAGAGAAGTAGATTAATTTATATGAACTTCTATACAACCAGAGGAGTCGTCTTCTGGTGGTCAGGAGAGAGAATGCAGGTTTAATAAATGAAGCATAGACTTCTATACAACCAGAGGAGTCGCCCCCTGGTGACCAGGAGAGATAATGCAGCTTTAACACATGAAGCATATACTTCTATACAACCAGAGGAGTCGCCCCCTGGTGACCAGGAGAGAGAATGCAGCTTTAACACATGAAGCATACATTTCTATACAGCCAGAGGAGACAATTCCTCTGGTTATATACCCTGGTGGTCATGAGATAATGCAGCTTTAACACACAGACTTCTATACAACCAGAGGAGTTGCCCCCTGGTTGTCAGAGGAGAGAATGCAGCTTTAACACATGAAGCATAGACTTCTATACAACCACAGTGGTTGTACCAAGTTAAAAACCCTTGAACTTTTCCCAAAAAGCACCGTTAACGTCAGTGTGGAAAATGTGAAGGATTGAGCTTCATACTTCAGACAGACAACATCATAACAAAGACAGAAAGACAAAAAAAAACACTCTTGGGAGCGGATCTGGCGTCGCCGGCGAGGGCCGCGCCCTTATCGCCGCCTCGCCTCCGACAAATTGCCCCGCTCGCCCCGACGCCGCGGCTGTCAGATCGAGCGGCGACAAGCTCGTCCAACACAAAGTGTGAAGCGGCTCAATGTCAATACCGCACGTCATATAGATAGATGGTCGCCTGGATAGATAAGAAAAAGCAAAGAAGACGCTTGTCCATCACACAATTGTGTTTCGAGGGGCGATAAGACGCACTTTTGGGATGAAGCGCTCCCCGGCACCATGCAGGCGTTTCATTGGCGCCGCGTGGAAGCAGGCCGTCGCTGTTGCCGCCAAACACGGCAGATAAGTGCCACCACCGATGCGTCGGCCAACACGTATGCTCGTTATTGTACTTTGAAGCTCCAAAGGCGTTAATGTGTGAGCGCGAGAGAGAAAGAGAGAGAGAGAGAGAGAGAGAGAGAGAGAAGAACGTGGCAAAAAGCAAACAGAGTAGTACAAAGAACAGAGACGAGAAGACGGCAAGAAGCGAGAAGACAGCGAGGTGAGGAAGCGGCGGCGGTCTTAATGATACGAACGCTGCATTCTGTGCTTGGATTGAAGTGTAATCAGTGCTAAAAAACTACACACACACACACACACACACACACACACGCGCACGCACACAAATAGGGCCATACATCAAGGTTAATGCATTCCTAACAGAACATAATTTGTTCCGTGTACGACAGGTAACGGACTTTAATGCTTTAATAAAGCAGCGCCGAACACTGAGTCTTTCACTTTAGCTACCGCTGCGGCTGAATAATCATTTTTATGGGAGAAACTTAATCTACCTATAAATTGCTTTGTTACAGCCTTCAGCGCGTCGACACTGAGGGGCTCTCGCGGCCCGCGGGTCTGGAAATCTTTCCGTCTGGGCGTCTCCCTCCGCTGTGTTTACTTCCTTATGAACCTCCTGGGTTTGACCTTCACCTCCACCGGTTGACCTTCAACTCCATGCAATCAATAACGTCTTTTAAATGCCATTTTTGTAGAATTGCTTTTAAGTGATGTCGTCGTTTTATGTGTTCTTTATGATCTATTATGCGGTTCTTTTGTTTGTATATTTTCTATATTTGATTGTTTTCTTCGGTTCGTTTTGGCTATTTGTTTGGTTTGGTTGTGTTTAATACCTTCATGGTATGGTCTTTTTTTGTTTACCGACATTTGGTTTGTGTCTACGCTTTGCTTTTCTGTGGAAGCACTTTGTAAACCATGTTTTTAAAAGTGCTATATACATTTATTTCGTTATTTGTTGGATGTGTGTTAGTTGAATGAGGATCCTTTGTTTTTTTTTTGGTTAAGTTTGATTAATGTGTGTCTGAGCAGCAACTTATTTGTTATTATTAATTTACATGTTGATTATTTTTCCAGATTAATCAACAGACTTGTAGTCTGAAGTGATTTCAAAGTCCTAAATGGTCTCTTGGAATTGCTACTTTTGTTTCAAAAGAAAGTTTCATTTTTCCTTTGATGACATAAGTAATTATCTACAAGAAAATAAACATTTCTATAGATCTACCTTTTTATTAATATAGGTCACCTGGTCTGAACAGCCTGATGAATCATCCTCCTGAATAACTGTTTTTCAGATAATTGATTGGATTATTGAGGAACAATCAGTTAATAGTTAATAATTTGTGTATTTGTGCAATGACAATATTGTTTACATGTCAGTATTCAGTCTCTGAAACAATAAAATTACATTTAAAACATTAAGAAGTCTTTTTTAACTTCCTTTAAACTTAATTATCTGATGGTGTCACGAGGTCAAATCAGGTTTCTGCTTGTTTTCATGTTAAAAAAAACATATCACATCTATACAGTATGTTATTAAGCAATAAGGGACGAGAGGCAGCACTGTATCACCAATAATGCACTGTTAAAGGGTGTTGTTATTATGTACGTAAAGAGCTGGGGCTTTTATTGTGGAGGGGGAAACGAAAAAAGAGGAGAGGATTTGTTTGAGTAAAAAGGGAGAGAATGCTTGGTTCCATCCACAAGTTTTATAAATAAATATATACAGTAGATATTCTTTCACCATTGTTTTGATGTTGTTTTTTTTTACTGTTTGTTAAGTTACTGGTTTTACTGGTCTTTTACAAGCAGACGCTGCGTCGCTGTGGTTTCTGTTGTTGTGCGCCGCTAATAACAGAAAACCGCCAACTAATTTGGACAAATTGGGCCTATTGTTGTGTTAGAAACTGGCAACTCTCAGTCACTCTGGAGGTTTTAATGGCTGCTGGCAGAGAAACCTGAACATTCGCACGCTTTTTGGAAGACTGAGAGGGGAAAAAAAGTAATTGTGTTGCAGTGAACACTTCTTCTCCTTTGCGTAACAGCATGTGTGTGTTTGTTTGGCTAAATGCTTTATTGCCTTGTCGTATTATTGTGGTATAATCTGTGTATCTGTTGAGGTTAATTACTCCCCCCGGGCTTATTTTTGAACACTTCGTCTCGTCTATTTCCTTCTTCCCCGGCCTGGCCTTCTCAAAGTCTTTTCCCATCACTCCCCGGCACCTCTGACGTTTTCTTTGGACTCTCCGGCCTCTCCTCCTTTTCCTTTTTCATCAATCTGGAGGTTTTCTCTGGACGGTGTCCACGCAGGAAAACATTTGTCTTTTTTTGTTTTGTTTTGCTCCCCTCACCTTCCATCTCTCGCTTTCGTGTCTCCTGAACAATTCTTGATGTTATTGTCTTTGTTCGCGTCACTTATCTTAAAGTCTGCTTCTTGACTTTACCCTCATCTCCCCTCATACTGACCCCTCTCCCTCTCTCTTACTCCCTCTCTCTCTCCCTTTCTCTCCCCTCATCCTGACCTCTCTCTCTCTCTATCTTCTTGTCAGCTCTCATCTGTCCTTCTTACCTTCCCTTAATCGGTCTCCTCGGGGTCGTTCTCACTCTCTCTCCCTCACTTTGTCTCTCTCGCTCTCTCTTTCTTACTCACTCTCACTCACTCTCTTTTTCACTCTCTCCCCCTCACTTTCCCTCTCTCTCCCTCACTCAATGTCCCTCTCTCTCCCTCACTCAATGTCCCTCTCTCCCTCCCTCCTTTTCTCTCCCTCACTCCCTCTATCTCGCTCCCTTACTCTCTCCGTCAGTCTCTTCCTTCTCTCTCTCCCTCTTACTCTCTCCCTCACTTTCCCTCTCTCTCTCCTTCACTCTCTCCCTCACTCAATGTCCCTCTCTCCCTCCCTCAGTCTCTTTCCCTCACTCCCTCTATCTCGCTCCCTTACTCTCTCCCTCTCTCCCTCCCTCTCCCTCTCTCCGTCACTCTCTCCGTTCAGCAACACGTGATTCAGTATGGATTGCTCCTTTAAAGAGGAAGTTAGAGGGGTGGGAAGCTCAATCGCAAAGATGGCCGCCGGGAGGAGAGCAGCAGAGTCTGGAGAGCAACACGTAACGCCTCTAAAGTTCAGATGCAACGCGCTCGGCCTCCGGGTTGACTAATGAGAGCGAGGGCCGGGTCACAGAAAAAGAGGTTAATGTGCAGAGCAATTAGTGTGAAGCTGCATGAATTCAGTTATGTGAGTGTGTGTGTTTGGTGGAGTATTGGTTAATCATTATTTGTGTATGTGTGTGTGTGAATTTTGAGCATTGGTGGGAAGAAATAAGAAGACGAGCAGAAAACAAGGAATGAAAAGTACAAGAAAACAGGTTGAAAAGTGAACTACTGGAAGGTCGCAAGAGGAAAGTTTAATGAAAAACACAACTGGTTCTCATTTGGCCTTCAGAAAATATTGGTTCCATAAAAAGAGAAGAATAAGGAACAATTGTAGTAGCACAAAAACAATTTAATTAATGCTAAAATGCATTAAATATTTATGACAAAGAATTTTCACCAAACGGTGAAAATGAGTCCCGAACAATCCCCGTCGTTAGTCACTGTACACACTTCTATTTCACTGTATATACACTGCATATACTTTGCATATACCTACCTACCTACTTACCTGCCTGCCTATCTACCTACCTACCCGTCTACCTACCTACCTACCTTCTACCTGCCCACCTACCTACTTACCTACCTACTTACCTACCTACCTACCTGCCTACCTACCTTCTACCTGCCTACCTACCTACCTACCTACCTACCTACTTACCTGCCTGCCTACCTACCTTCTACCTGCCTACCTACCTACCTACCCGTCTACCTACCTACCTACCTTCTACCTGCCCACCTACCTACCTACCTACCTGTCTACCTACCTACCTACATTCTACCTGCCTACTTACCTACCTACCTTCTACCTGCCTACCTACCTACCTACCTACCTACCTGCCTACCTACCTTCTACCTGCCTACCTACCTACCTACCTACCCGTCTACCTACCTACCTACCTACCTTCCTTCTACCTGCCCACCTACCTACCTACCTACCTACTTACCTACCTACCTGCCTACCTACCTTCTACCTGCCCACCTACCTACCTACCTACCTACTTACCTACCTACCTACCTGTCTACCTACCTACATTCTACCTGCCTACCTACCTACTTACCTACCTACTTACTTACCTGTCTACCTACCTACCTACCTACCTACCTACTTACTTACTTGCCTACCTACCTACCTACCTACCTGCCTACCTCACCAGACTCGTCCACACCCGGGAGTGACCGCTAGCTGCCTCATGCGATCCACAACGCTCAACATAAAGGGCATACCATTGCATAAAATGTGAAGTAATAAAGCTTCAAAAGCTAAAAGTGAAAGTCATGAAAGTGACGTCTCCACACATTCGTATCATTTGAATATCCAACGTGAAGTTTGCAGCTCTCGCTTCGGAGCGGTTGTAAGTCAGCCGTTACAAAGGGTTCTGCTGGCAATCATCCAGGTTCCACCGTGGAATTAAAGTATTAAAACTTCCATAAATCTCTTAAAACCAGTCCTGCAGTATGAGACGTTCCACGAGCGTAATTATGGTTTGTTCCTATGAAACTAGGTCGCCTACGTGAGCTTTTGACACCGCTGTTTCCAAGCAGAGTGAAAAACACTTCAGGGCCAACTTTGAGGCCCAGAGGGGTTTCAGTGTGTCGTACACCTCGGGAGGAGTATTTCTTTAAAAAGGTGCAGTGTGCAAGAAGATGTGGCTGGAGTTTACATTTAACATTTAAAAAAATGAAGACAATGTGAAGAGGTTAACACGTTGACATTATGTAAAATCTACTGAAATGAGCACGCTAACCAGCTCGCCCCCGTCCGTCCAGCCTTCTGGGATTAAATTTAAGGAAATCCAAAAAAAGATATATAAATATATGTATTGTATCTGTTCCCCGCCATCAGGTGACGACTTTGCAGTCCCTCAAAACAGATTTCCGGTACCCGGGTAGTGCAGGCTGACTGTGAGGTGCTCCAGCTAACCGCTAACCGCTAACTCTCCGGGTACCGGAGAACTTCCGAGTCGCCGTCTTGTCGTCGCTTTCAAGTTTTTGGGTATTTTGTGACGGATTGGATATTGAAATTGATCCAAAACCAAATCTAAAAGACCCCGACCAGATTAACAGATTATATTTATAATTATGCTGTGCACTTAATCTAGCTAATATTGCACTTCTGTTTTCATGGGGTGATGCTGAAAAACTATTCCTATGAAGTCTAAACTTCTCCATCAGTTTTCTAGCCGGCAGAAGGTGGTGCAGAGTGGTTATGTTGAGTGGACCACCTCGCATCAGAAAAAAATAAATAAAACATATTAAAAAAAAAAGGCTCCGCAGCCATCTGGCAGCATCTCCACTCAGCACTGCAGCGAAATGTGCAGAGCAATCATCCAGATGTGTCAGTGAACCACCTCTTTAGTGATGGAACATGTACTTGGTGCAGGCAGAGAGGTAATTCCTTCTTGTTGTTCAGCGAGTTGAGTAATAGAAGCTTTCAGCCACATGGCATTTCTTTTTGAGGCCAGTCGTGGCGGGCGGGGCGGCTGATGGCGAGGCGAGGCGAGGCGGGGGGAGCTGTTAAAAAGACAGGCTTGATCCGTCGGCGAGACGGCGTCGTGACCCGCCGCCGCGTAAATGGACTCGCGACGTATCGAGCGCCGCACTGAAGCCGCTCCTCCGGACAGCTGAGGACCCGGCAAGAGGGAATGTCATCTGTTCTCCGGAGGCGGTGCCGGGGATTCATCAGGTGGGCACGTAAGGGGCGGAGCTAAGTCCCAGATAGGAAGGATGTAAGGATGCGAGGATGCGAGCGAGCCACGAGGAAGAACGGAAAACTTGCCGATAGAGCGTCACTTCCTGTTCGCCCGATTTCTCTTTCAGTGGGATCCAGGGAACGTTCTCTTTTCCTTTTAATTGTAAATAAAATCCAGTCATTTTTTCTCAGTGAATAATCTCACTTCTAATTTATGGACGTCGAGGCTCACTGTGCCGTCGCGTTCTCTGTTTATTGGGCGAAGCGACTAAACCCCATTGAGCCTTTATTTGCAGGTGACTCAACACTTAATTAATAGGGTAATGAGGAACAGGGAACCGCTTCGTGCACATGTTTTTTTTTACTCATATCACTAAATATGGTTCTCACTAGTGGAATTGTCTCACAGCCAATTTAAAATCAGTCGTTTCTGATCTTGAAAATTACCAAAAAGCTATATGAATGAATAATAATAATGCGTTATTGGGTTACTTGGATTGAGAAACTCAACCCTGAGAATGTTCCTGGTGAAAAACAAGGAAAAGTATCGTCTGTCAGGAGTCCCGCAGGAATCGTGTGTTTGTTCTCCTTCTCGGTAAGTCTGCTGTATTTCTGTTGGACTCCCTCCTCGCCGTAATTTTAACTTTTCCATTTCTCGCTCTCTCTCTCTCTTTTTTCCATCCCTCCTCAGCTCACTCTGTCATTCTGTTTTCACTGGATCGCTTCCTGGTGGGACAACATTCTGATGGCAGGGAAAAAGAAAGAGGAAAAAAAAAAACACAGCTGACTTCCATTAAGACGAACTGGAAGCCAGTACAATCCCACATTGTCAGGTAGAGTGCAGAGCAACGGGTCACACCGTGGAGTGCAACTAAAGTTGACTGCCCCCCCCCCACCCCTCCTCCCCCAAAGAAACAGCAGCTACCAGACAAATCCTCTGGCAACCATCCGTCCTGTCAACACTTTGACATTAAAAGCTCATGTAGTCAATGTATTCCAGTGTGATTTATATTTTGGGGATTCTGTAGACTCACACAGTTGCACAATAGGACTGTATGTATTATCCCAGGGCCCAGTATGTCACTGATAATTGTCAGCACTTTTCTAACCCAATGTTGCTTGCCAAGCAATACGATCACAACCAGGAAGTGAACTTTTGGCACAAATAAATGGGCTTTTAAAAAAAATAAATGTCAGCATACATCAGACGTTTCGCAAGCCCTGACCCCGGTGGACTTTACTTGGCAACATAATCAATTAAAGTGAGTAATTAATACATCACAGCAGGCAGACGATTGTTGAAATCTTTTTATTCTTCTGAAATCGACACACTGTGAGAATAGATTTGGCAAAGCCAGAAAGAGACAAACCGAGTGCCTCAAACCCAAACATGGAGACTTTGGCAAACCGGCATCTATGCAGGGAAATATGCCACTTCTATACAAAAACACTTTCTTCAACAAAATAGATGTTTTTTGCCTCTTTCAGACTAAAATAACTGATTTAGCGATGACAACAAACAATACACAATGAAACTACTGCCATGTTGGTTGTAAGTTACTGTGAGATAAATGTTCATAGGAAAGAATACCGTAAAAGTCGGGCTACAAGCCGCAACTACCTTCGGTGGTTGTCCCCGCTAGCTCCCCGCTGTAACTAGCTAGCGCTGCTGCTAGTTCCCCGCTAGCTCCCGCTAGTTTTTTCCCCGACAGCCACCGAAGGTAGCGGGACCAGCCCAGGCTCGACGCCCGACTCGGGCAGCGGGGACTCGGGCAGTAGCAGCGGCGTGCTAGCAGCGGCGTGCTAGCAGCAGCGCTAGCTTGTTACCGCAGGGACACCCACTGAAGATAGGAGCAGCTTGTAACCCGACTTTTACGTGAAACAAACACAGGACTTTCATCCAGGAGATTAACGTGCATCTTTAGTTCTTTTTGTTCTGTCACGTGACTCTTTAAACACTAGCTAGCCGCAAGCTAGTCACTAGCTAGCAACTTCAGTCACGAGTTGAGTCCACTGTCCTCTTCTCTTGAGCCTAATTAAATGTTTTTTGTTTGTGCCCAAAACAAAAACTTCCTGGTGAGTTTCTTTAGAAAAGAGTCATGATTTAAATGCATCGAACAACTTCCTGTCGGACAAACTTAACACTGAAATGCATTCTGCGAAAACAATAGCAAAACATTTCAACCTAGTTTTCTTTAGTTTTAACCCGGATATCTAAACGTCTTCATGCCTCCAAGTTTAATCAATGCGTCAATTGTTCCATGACGACGTGCAGACATGGAGTAACCTGACGACACGATATTAAATGCTATTAATCAAAAGTGTAAATTGCCTCGTGAAATGGCCCCAACTTTTATGAATCAACAAATATTCTGCTTTGCTCCATTCACAAATTTGGAAGACAGATTACATTTCGAGCCGAGGTGAGTTAATCTGACTGTTATAAGTAAATCCCCCGTCCTAGAAGATCTCAAACTCTTTCAGAACCGGCGCTCTGCGGGGGCCCGTCTCGGGTTCGAGCCGAGGTCGATGAAGATGGAGGAGGCTCCCGATGCCGAGTGACCGAAGCCGTCAATTTCTCACTTTCCCGCTGCTGCTGTGTGTTACTGTGCAAGGTTTCACTTTACCACGGGGTTCAGGAAGTAGAGGAAGCCGGGGAGGTGTGTGTGTTTGTGTGTGTGTGTGTGTGTGTGTGTGTGTGTGTAGGGGCGGGGCGGGGAGCAGGGGGGGGAAATCTGTCTGAGACTGTCAAGACCGGCTTTTAAAAAGACCCCAAGAGAGACAGACGGAGACGGAGAGGGGGGATGGAGCGAGGGAGGGAAAGAGAAATAGAGGGAGGAGAGAGAGCGACAGGGAGGAAGGAGGAGAAGGGAACGAGAGGAGGAGGACAATGAGGCTTTTGATGCGGCCTTTCTGGGGAGCATATGTGGGTCACTGCATGAATAAACACACTTTCACTACCCTAAAAATCGATGATTTACACACACACACACACACGCATAAACACAGAGCCACGTTGTCTTGTATTCATGGTTTATGCCTCTCCATTTCACTCATTTATGGACGTGGCCCTTTTGTGCCCTCTTTAAATCACTTGGCTTACTCGTCCACATAAAATCTGGCCATGTTTCTCTCTTTCACAAACACACACACACACACACACACACACACACAGCCTTGCCCTTTGGCTCACTTTCCTATTCAGTGACAGTGCCACGCAGACGTATCAGTTGCGTTCCTTTCAAACCAGATCCGACGCTTCAGATGGTTTTTAACGAGATGCGCAGCTGAAGGGCACGGCTCGTATGTTCCGGTCAGCGGGGACGCGGCATCCTCGAGCCCCAAAAAATAAAATAAATAAAATTCCCCAGCAGCCCCTCTGCACAGCTGACCGACACCGGACCTGCAGGCAGCAGCTTCTGATCCGTTGACAACAAAAAAAATCCACTGCGGTAGTTTTCTCCGAAAAAAAAAACTCAATCTAAATGCTAAAATTGGATTCATCTTATAATAATGGTTCACGCGCGCACGCCGTGATTGTCAAGAGATTGGTCATTGTGTAGTCAGATTATTACAAGATTAATATTGTAAAGGGTCCTGAGGCAATTACCATTCCTATTCAGTGGCTGTTTGGTCGCATCACTTGATCATTCACAGTCGTGTTCCCTCTTCTGGGCCGACGCCGCTTCGTGGCTTTCATTATTTCTGCATGTTGTTTTTCTGCAGCTCTTCAATGTTGGTAATGTATCATCTCATGTGTGTTGTTTTCTGGTTTCATATTCAGCTTTCATTGTGTTTGTCGTTTTCCCGCTTGTTTTTTTTTTTTTGGGGTAATGCTTCAACTTTCGGTGTGTAAACAACCTTTCAACCTTTTTGCGATGTCTTTGGCTGCACATGTGACCCGACTGGCAGATTGTGTGTCGTGGTTCTCACGCGATCAACAAGTCAGTGGAGATCAATTCCTTCCTGTGCAGCCGGGCTAACTGGGAAGCCGTCCAAGGGCTCGTTTCATGAATCAATCTGACGCTCGGCACCAGAGTTAAAGAACCGTTGTTGAAAAAAAACATAAGGATTCTCTTTCCATCATGAAGTACGTTAAAATGTATGAATTAATGGCTGTCATCTATCCATCCACCTATCAGTTAGGTAGGTAACTAACTGTCTATCCATCCATCCATCCATCTACCTGCTTATATATCTATCATCTAACAGTCTATCTATCTATCTGTCTATCTATCTGCCTTTCTCTCTCTCGCTTTCTCTCTAGCTCTCTCTCTCTATGTATCTATCCATGTATCTATCTATCTATCTATCTATCTATCTATCTATCTATCTATCTATCTATCTATCTACCTGCCTCTCTCTCTCTCTATATATCCTATCTCTCTCTCTCGCTTTCTCTCTAGCTCTCTCTCTCTATGTATCTATCCATGTATCTATCTATCTATGTACCTACCTGCCTCTCTCTCTCTCTCTATCCTATCTCTCTCTCTCTCTTTCTGTCTCCCTCTCTCTAGCTCTCTCTCTCTATCTATCTACCTACCTGCCTATCTCTCTCTCTCTCTCTCTCTCTCTCTCTCTCTCTCTCTCTCTCTCTCTCTCTCTGTCTTTCTCTCTCTGTCTCTCTCTTTCTATGTTTTGTTCTCCTGTGTTTTATTCTCTTTGTTCTGTCACTGCTTCCTTTACCGAGAGCCATAAAATAGAAGAGAAAGCTTTCTCGTGAACTCAGCCACTAAAATAATTTGTCCGAATAATCCGGGTTCTCGACTGTTATTGCTACCTGATGGTCACCGGACTCGACTGGAGGCCCTAAAGAGTCTTTTTTGTGTGTGTTTTTTTTTTAATAACGCCCTTTGGCTGGAGAGGAAATGTAAACCATTTGGATCTGTTTACACTGCAAATGGTTCAAACCCTTGAAAACAAGCTCCCGTCTGGCTGAGATGTCACCAGACTTTAACCCAATAAAGTGTCTCAGTAGTTGCCGTGACGGCCGGCTGCATCCTCCCTTCATCAAACATGAGGAGCTGCAGTTTATTTCTTTTAATCCGTCTCTCGGCCTCGCCTCCCTCTCTCCTTTTGACCTCCACATCATTTCCAATAACACCCGACTGAGCTCCATTTCTGGTTCACTTTATTTTAGAAAAATGTAATGAATGTGGTGTCGCGTGAAAAGCGCCTCACTTTGAGCCGAGGACGGCACACACACACACACACACACACACACACACACACACACACACACACAGTTCTTGTCATCAGTCAGAATGTTGATCAATGAAATAAATAATTGAAGTCAGTCTCATTGATTTTGTGTTCCTGTCTAATCAGTTATTGGGTATCGGAGGATAAACCTGTTGGGCTCAGATGTTGACTAATTAATTGATTGATTGATTGATTGATTGATTGATTGAGTGATTGCATCAACGCCCAACGTTATTGAACAGATGACGAAAGGATTACAAAAACCTCACCTTAAATTACAAGAAACAGAAACCTTCCCAGCAACTGCTAATGTACCATCAAATGTCCGGGGAAAGTTAAATGTCTGTTGATTGTCATATATGTTTATATAATGATATCAATTATGTCATTCATCCATGGTAAACATGCTTTCTGGACCCATTGGTTTTCATGTTTGATTCAATTCTTGAGATGTGAAGCAAATGTCAACGTGCGCGAGGTGGAACCGTGAACCTAAAAACACACATGTGGTGACATTTTCACACTTGGAAAAAAAAAAAAAGAAAAAAGAAACCGCGGAGCGTGACATGTAATTACGATGCAGAAACGTTTCAAAATGAAAAACCAGCGTGAGCCTAAGAGTTCACGTACGGGTCTCCACGCGGGACATTTCTAGAAAAGGTCGGTTGAGCTGGAGGTGAGAAGAAAGTGCGCAAATCCAAAAGATGAAAGAAAAAAAAACACGTCGCGCCGTATCAACATCATTTACGGGCTCTCGACCCGTCCTCCTCCTCCCGCGTCTCGGGGATCCCGGCGAGTCCGAAAGAACTCCGCGTTGCACCCGAGTCGGTTCAGCTCATCCCTTATCGCTGATTGCCGATCCCAGTGGCTCAAACGGACACGCGATACCGAAAAAAAAAAAGGTCGACTCCGCGGCGATGCCGAGTCTTTGATCTGACAGCCAAGACGGCTTTGATATGTGCTTATCAGTGAAAACAAGGTTCCTCTCACTCTCTTTTTCCTGTCTGCTCGTCCTCCTTTTCTCAGTTTCATCCCTCCGTGGCGCACTGTCCTCTAAATTCCCCGCTTCTCCTCCCTCCTTCCTTCCTTCCTTCCTTACCCTTCCTGTGCCCTTTCTCCCTCCATCACTTCATCCTTCCGTTCCCTCTTATCTCTCCCACCTTCCTGGCTCTCTTGAACTCGTACTTTCTTTCTCCTCTCTTGCGCTTGTCGACCCCGTGATCTCCCCATGGCCTCCGCAGTTCAAACCTGGTATGTACACACACACACACACACACACACACACACACACAAACGCACACGCATGGATTAAATTGAAGTTGATTATCTACTCAAGCAGAGAGTTGGACGATAAGCAGAGGGAGCGACTCTGTGTCAGTCTGTCTCAACCCGTCTGTATTTGCATCTCACTTCCTCTCCATTTCTTTCTCTTTAACCCTCTCCATCCATCATCCAGCGTTCATTTTCTCTTTACGTTATTTTTACCGTTTTCCCTTAGAGTACAAAAACACATTCTCAGTCCCAAACCATCAAATACGGACGCTTGGTCAGAGCTGGAGTCAATACAAAAATGTTTTTATTTTCTTTTAAATAAGCTTCTGTGTTCACTGACATTTAAAATACACTTTTGACTTTTTTTTGACATTTTTAAATTTACTTAGTTTTTGGGTTTACTTAGTTTTTTGGTGTAATTGCGCAAAAGGACTTGAAAAGTTTAGGAAAACATTGTGGTTTAGCTAAAAATTAGCATCTTAGTTAAGTTAGGAGTCAACATTAACAATGGCCTCCTGGGTTAAAGTCCTGTGTTTGTTTCTATCCATCCTGGTCACGATTGGAGTCGGTTAAAAGCTCAGTGTGACTCATGTGATGCTGAAGGGTCGACGAGTTAAGGAGTGTGCTCGGGTTAAAAAACACAATAAAATATACGTTCCACTTAGCCAACTTTCTAATTTATGTCTTTTTTTTATTGATATCCTAACCGCTCTCTCCAACATTTTGCAAAATAGTCTTCATCACAGGCGTCTTCCTGGTGAGGGAGAACCTCGGAGAAGTTAAAAAATGAAGAGTCAGCCATTGTTTGTGACTTGAGTTCATCAGTCTGGACACAGTTAGCCTTTTTTAATTGTATTTCTTTTGGCAGGAAAGTAGAATCTTGACCAAAGTATTGATCTCCTACATGCACAACGTTTCCTACGTGTCCAAGGTATGAAACAAGACACGGCACGAGGATTCCTAAACCATCCCCGAGCGGTTGCATTTTCTTGAATATACATTTATTTTATTTTAAATCGCTTAATAAAGGATCTTCATCTGCGATTGTGAAGTTGATCCGCGTCGCGTACCACCTCGTTTCTTTTCTCTTCATGTTATCTTCCAGTCTTCATTTGAATCTGAAATAATGATGGTATGAATATTAACTACTTCAGAGCTTCATAAATTGCCCTCCTTGTCTCTCTATCTATTCTGCTTCACACTGTCAGGGTGGGCAAGGTTATCCTTCAGTTATAGTTTATTTCATACATAAAGACAATTCAAAGTCTCTTTTTTTTTACGAGACATAAAAGCCGAGTGACAGTCACACTGTTCGCACTTTAGCAGTCAAGGGCCCTTTTTCTGGTTTAATGTCAATGAAGTTAATAACTGCATTTCTCATGCGCTCCGGTTGGTCTTGGTTGCGCTTTTATCCGCTCAAAGTCAACTTTGTGCAGATATACACAACATTATAATGTCTTTTGAATGCTATCCAATCAGAAGAGTGCAGGGACAAGACCATACTGAACCATCAACACAAAATATAAAGGAAAACCTCGTTTGTGTCTCTGTCTAGCTGTGTGCTTGATGTCACGGCTAACGGTAACTTTGGGGAACATTATAAAAGCAGGTAAAGGTGAAGTTTTGGCGAATCCACAAATGTGTTTTGCGTTTGTGCTCGCCTGAATAAAACCGGTGCAGCTGTAGCTATTGTTGCAGCTCGCTGTGATTGACAGGTGAGTTCATGTTGGCTATCAATAGCGGGATGAAAAAATAACTCCGCGGCGTGATTAGGATCAGAGTTGGCGGTGGAAACTATTCTGCTTTTTGTAGTTGAGACCCTGAGTGCTCACTCAACATTTTCCTGACAGATGACAAAGCTTTGTTGTGTTGTTAGGTTGCTATTACTCGCAATGCTTGTTAACACACAAGCTAGAGTGATGCTGACTTTATTGTCGTCTTGTACCTCGGTGGCTATAATGGCACGTCTTCAAGCTAGCCGAAGAATAGATCTGTCGCCACTGAAATGTGCCTCTCAGATCCACTTCTCGTCTCCACACAGTAGTAGAAAAGTCAGCCAGTTTATGTCTGAGTCCTTTGTGTGGAAAACACCCCAAAGACTCCTTTCTGTTTGGCCGGTAAGTTACACATCAGAGGGAGCCAAGTTAGGAAATAATGCATTATGGTGATAGAAAGAGACTCACAGTGGTTACAGCACAAAATGTTCCTGGTGCTTTTCACATGCTGTACTCTGAGGACTCATCTAGCGGGAGGGTCTGACTTCCACTGGCATTAAAGAAGGATCCTAAATGGCTTTAACGGCTGCTTCCTGTTCCATCTTCTTCTCCCCGGCTCTGCTTTGGTATATTTCAGTTAATGGCTTTTATGTTAGTCTCCTGCTGCTTGAAATGTATAGTCTGATTATAACGGCAATGTTTGAAATTCCTCGGCGCCACCTACGCGGGCACGATCATCAACAAGCTTGAGGCTTAAGAAAACAATAGTTTGTCATTCAGCATAGCCAAATATCCCTTCAAGCTAAATAATTCAGCTTTTCTTTGTAGCCTACTCTTTGTACTTTATTTTCAGACTGTAGGGAACAGAGCTGTGCTTACAGTTCACATCTTATGTTGCCTTTGAGTTAATGACTACTTCAGGAAAACACACATTTAGCATTAAATCAAAACTAGTAATACAAACTATGCAACTTCTCCTGTACTACACGTACACTTTGTACAACGGCGCTTCAGTCCCAACGGCCACTAGAGGTCGCTGCCGGACGATAAGCGGGAAGCCGGGTCGTAATCATAGACTGTATCTAAGAAGTGGATGTACTGCTCTTATAAAGCCTTGAGTTGCCATATTTCGGATGCGTAGGAGTGGCGTAGTGACGCCGGGTACGGTTACGGTACCTGAAGTCTCCTGTCAATCACAGTAAGCCCCGCCCTAAAGCATACCCTACTTCATGGATTATTTGACTCTAAATGGACCATAATTTACGAAATGAACATCATGCTGTATTGAAGGCTTGAAAGATGGTCACATGTGGGGCCATGGTGCCTCATTATGTAGAGAGCTGAGATTGTTCTGCAATTTTTGTATGTAACACGTGGGTGTATATCACATATGCAACTGCCTTCAAAAAATGAATTCAAGAAATTATGTAAAATTGAGAAAATGATCAACGGCATCTAAAGGAGCACGTTGGACTTTAAATATTTCCTCAAAGAAGTTTAGTGCACGTCACAAATTTCAGCTGCCTTCACAACCATTTAAAAAGCCATTTAAAAATCCCTTGCATGGATTGAACTGTAGCTCACGTTTGAAAAGGAAATAGCCATTTATTCCCAGTGTGAAGTCAGCAACTGCTGGACTGACAAGAAGGAGCCCTGAAGCCGTTGCACATTCGGTAGACAAGCAGCAGCTTGGCTATGTGAGTCTCTGACATGGAGTTAATGTCCTCAGTGACAACATTTTAGAAGACAAACCACCATTGTGCATGTCTTGAAACTTAATCCAAGAATGTTGTTTGCCAATCTACCAATCAAGTGGTTGTCATGAATACAATGAAACTCTGACAACCTCATTTATTCCTTTTTTCCCCATTTTCCTTCTTTCCTGCCTCAATCTGTCAGGCTCCCATTTACTTCACCCTTGCTCTCTCTTTCCACTCCTCCCATTTATTTCCATTCTGTTGCTGTCATCTGCTTCCCCTCACATATTTCAATTATATTTCTTTTCCTGTACCCTTTTTCACCCTAAACGGGGGAACGAAGGAAGAAGAAAAACATCCGATTTTCAATTGCATAACAATGGCTTACGTTGATGTCTAAACTCTTCTGCTTTTCTGAACCATGCAAGTCCAGATGCACATAGTCAGTGGTTCTCAATATGTCTCCAGTGATGGACCCCCTTGTGAAATATTTCCTCAGCCAAGTACCCCCGAACCAGCGCGAAGCATTTTGGGGTTAAAAAAAAGATGTAATACACAGCGCTGTGCCATCAGTGTTGGATATAAAATTCAGTTTATGAACTTACGTTTGTATTTTATTGAATATTTATTAATAAACTATTTTTAAAAGGATTTTTAAATTGATGCTAATTTTAAATATATATTCTTTTAATCTCAAGTACCCCTTGGAGTGCTTTCATGTACCCCCAGGGGTACACGTACTACCATTTGAGAACCACTGCACTGTAGTATCTGCCAGTGACTATGCTGATTCACTGTACCAGATTTAAAAGTACCTAATATTATGACCATAGAAGGGCCTAAGCTGTAACAAATTATGAAATGGTCGTTTCAGATTTTTTGTGGTGTGACACCCGCGTCTCATTACATCAGGATCTACCAGCTATTCCTTTAGTATCATCTTCAAATATATGTGCTGATACACGTGAAGACTGGAGTGGCTCACACTTTGCTTTTGTTTGGGTTGAGTTAAATGAAAAAAAAAAAAAAAGTGAAGCCGTCTCTCAGGTCTCAATCCATCATGCCCGGCCGGCGTCTTTAAGGTTGAGCAGGTTATAAAGAGGTCTAAAAGCACACAGGCAGAAATTCTCCCCGAGGCGGGAATGGAGGCACATAAAGGCGAGTGCTTTTGCACCATGCAGGGCAGAGCCGAGGCTTACAATCGAGGAGCGAGAAGGTCTTTGTTCTTGAAATAAAATCCCTAAAGAAGTGCATTCTGTGAGTTCATAAGTAAAGTGTACAGTCCGACCTATAATCATTGTGCCAACAAGGAGCGTTAACTCCTAAGACAGCCTCAAAGACCCGTTTTTTTGCCTTTTTAAATGGAAGAAATGTGATCTTTATGGCGTAGGTAGCAGGTTAACAGTACATGCCACATGTACATAATATATATTATCTGAAAGCCGAGAACCTGGAGATTAATTTGAGATGCAGCTGAGCAGCAGAATACAAATAATTAAAATGTCACGGTTTGTGTTAACAAATACACAACAGAAGCATGAAAACCTTAACATAACTAACAATGTGCAGGATTTTTTAAGCTAACGTTACGACATAACGCAACAAGGGTAAGAATGTGCAGACTTTCTTAGCTAACGTTACGACATAACACAACAAGTGTAACAATGTGCAGGATATTTCTTAGCTAACGTTACGACATAACGCAACGAGGGTAACAATGTGCCGGATTTTTTTAGCTAAAGTTACGACATAACGCAACAAGGGTAACAATGTGCAGACTTTTTTAGCTAACGTTACGACATAACGCAACAAGGGTAACAATGTGCAGACTTTCTTAGCTAAAGTTACGACATAACGCAACAAGGGTAACAATGTGCCGGATTTTTTTAGCTAACGTTACGACATAACGCAACAAGGGTAACAATGTGCAGACTTTTTTAGCTAACGTTACGACATAACGCAACGAGGGTAAAGTCAACGTTCACAGGTTGAGAACTGAGGCCTCCTGGGAGAAAGTCAAAAGCTGTATTTAAAAACTTTAAAACTTTAACATTCAATGTATGTAGAAAGATACAATAACACCATTATTTTCCAAGCTGGTACATCAGATCTGGCTGTTTTAATTACCTGTAATATTCCCCGTAAAATTGCAAACGGGAGTAAATGCGTGTTGAAAACTGCGGAGAATATAAAGAATACCCCCGGAAGTAATATAAAACGACCTAGTGAGATTAATATTACATTGCGGTGTCTGATTTTAATCCAATGTAATCTATGATGGAGATGGAAACGCGAGAGAGTGAGGAGGAGTGAGAGACGACCATCTGCGCCATGAGATCTTCTGCAGAATGTCACAACTTCAGCTTTCCATGAAGAACCAGTCCAAAAACGCCGTTTCAAAAGAATTTATTTCCGTGAAGGATTTTGGTGTCACGCTGTCATTTCTATCACTTTCATTCGGAGAGGATTGCTTTTTTTCTGAAACATAATACTTTGAACTCACACTTTCCCAGCACAACCACAGTCTTCCATTGCAGGAATGAGAGCGCTTTAAGGCGCAGGGGGGGGATTCCTTCCAGTCGGATTTCCTTGGCCAGTCTCGGATTCAAACCCGCAACCTCCAGTCTTTAAGCGTACGTCGTTATCCTCATGGCTACCGCTACATCCTTAGCTTTTCCAGAAGGGAAACCCCAGGCTGTAAAAGAAACAGATTAATAAAATAATAAATAGAATAGAGTAGAATACACAGGCTTTTAAAATCATCTCATGATCTCATATATTTATGAACATTCATATTGTAGCTGTCAAATGAAACACACACACGCACACACACACAAAGGTTAAACTGCTATTCTTAGATTGACCACCACGTCTTCTATATCTTACGCTGAGGTTTAAATGCGTCGTGGCACTTTTTTTCATCAGATTAACTCGCACCCTTTTTAAGATGTTTTTTAATGTGACAGCGGTAATATGTAATAGCGATTAAAAACAACCTTTCACCAGTTGTATTCTAATTATACTACACTCAGGCAAACATAGCCAGCAATAACTGAGCTCAATCAGGTGGTTCTGTATGTAGTACTTGAGATTTAAGTTGGTGGTTTGTGCGTTTACGGCCCAGAAAAATGAGGATTTATTCATTAGGTCACGATGTTTTAAAAAGCTCCACGATATGAGATCGGGACCATTTCCATTGCCTCTCAATGGCTCTCAACATGGTGCCACCTGAGCGGGCGGCTTGTAGCTAATAGAGCTAACGATGCTAACAGTACACACCATGTCAAACCACATCGCTGGACGATGAGGGCTCGATTTCAGAGAAGCAACGGTAAAATAAATGGTACTTCCATTACTTTTATGGCCCAAAGGTATTTTGCAGTATCTGTAGCTATCAGTAAAAAAAATAACAAGAAGCAAGCTACAGCAAAGTGTAGTTAAACAATCTCCAACACTGCTGTTAACTGATAGACAGTTAATTAACAACTAATTAAAAACAGTTATTCTATTAGAAATCAAGCACACTTTGACACACTTACAATCATGTAACGATAACAGCTGTTTCATAGTGCTTTAGGTGGCCGCCATTAAACACAGAAACATGTACATTAATGTTCATTTGGACTTTTCGCTGTGACCTACAGTAGTCCTCAACATGCACGGGTGGGACACACACACACACACACACACACACACACACACACACACACACATTTATATAAACACTTACAGTCCTCCACCCGGCACCCACAAGCAGATTTATTGAGCAATAAACGCTCATCTCTGGGAAACAGTCTCACAAACACACACACACACACACACACACACACACACACACACACATCATAACCCCCGCCAAGTGTGGAGCTTTGCATATCCTTTACCCTCTTCAACACACCAGAGGCAGATGTTCTCTGTGATATTACATCTGTTTTTGCAACACACACAAATCACAGAGAGACACACACACACTCACACACACACAAACCTCAGATTATTGAGACACAACACATTTTCTCATTGGAACGAGGGGAGAGTTCTCAGTCCAAGACTGTCCAACACATCCTAACTGCTGGCTCTGGGAGAGTCGGAGAAGAGAAATATAGAGCGAGGATGAAACAAAGAGAAGATGGAACGGAGCAAAACCGAAAGCTGGTGTGTGTGTGTGTCTGTGTGTGTGTGAGAGAGAGAGAGAGAGAGAGAGAGAGAGAGAGAGAGAGAGAGAGAGAGAGAGAGTGTGTTTGCCTTTTAGGCCTCTTACATGCGCGGTTCAATTACTTTTTGGAGCGGTGGCCAAATAAAGAGACGACTGGCCGGCCAGCTGGTTCAAGGGCTCCTTGGCTCTTTGGCTGGCAGACCGCAGGGAGGGAGGGATGGCTGGATGGATGGACGAGTGCCCTTGAGCAAGGCGCTTAATCCCCATCAGGAGCTCTGCAGCATCCGCTTACACAGAATGAACATATCCTTTTGAATTGGAGACGGTTGCTCTCTTGATTGTACAATGTTGGTCGACGCATTCGGTCAACCGAGAGTCGGATGACCTCAAATGAAGCCCGCTGACGATCCAGATCTTTGAGTCTCGTTCGACTCCCTTCTTTTCGGTCCATAACCAGCCCAGCGTGTCGAGGTTTATGTTCCGTCGAGTGATTTCGCAGCTCAAAAGTTACGTCCGGTGCCAACGCTCAGCGTGTCCTTGTGCTGGAGTAGAGGTCGAACTGCTGGAAGGTCGCCTCGTGCATATGCATTGACTTTTTTATTTTAGGAGGAAGACTGGAGTTTAAAAACTGACCTTAGAACACTAACGTTACAAATAGTAGCACCATCACTAACGTTTATTTTACCCGATATAATATAACGTACCTGATAAAATATACTTCTCATCAAAATGCAACAATACAAGCCAAATTGAAGCACTCTTCTTTTATTATATAAAATATAGAACTAAGAAAACAGGTATAAAAAAAAGGCTAAAAATGTGCGAATCATCAATAAAACATGGATACAAATATAAATAATGGAACTAGGAACTTATTCTTTGGTCCACTCGTGAGTCTTGTCCTGTCTCCCTTCAATGGTAAAACCCAACGTTTTCACCCTCGATCAGTAACGTTGGGTGACAATCACTCGAACACGTGCCTGTTGAGAAAACAGGGATTGGAGCAGAGAGACACGCCCACCTTAAATAAGACACACCCACCTTCAATAAGACACGCCTACCTTCAATAAGACACGCCCACCTGCAATAAGACACGCCCACCTTCAATAAGACACGCCCACCTTCAATAAGACACGCCCACCTTCAATAAGACACGCAACCTGCAATAAGACACGCCCACCTTCAATAAGACACGCCCACCTTCAATAAGACACGCCCACCTTCAATAAGACACGCCCACCTTCAATAAGACACGCCCACCTTCAATAAGACACGCCTACCTTCAATAAGACACGCCCACCTTCAATAAGACACGCCTACCTTCAATAAGACACGCCCACCTGCAATAAGACACGCCTACCTTCAATAAGACACGCCCACCTTCAATAAGACACGCCCACCTTCAATAAGACACGCCCACCTGCAATAAGACACGCCCACATTCAATAAGACACGCCCACCTTCAATAAGACACACCCACCTGCGATAAGACACGCCCACCTTCAATAAGACACGCCCACCTTCAATAAGACACGCAACCTGCAATAAGACACGCCCACCTTCAATAAGGCACGCCCACCTGCAATAAGACACGCCCAACTTCAATAACACACGCCTACCTTCAATAAGACACGCCCACCTTCAATAAGACACGCCCACCTGCAATAAGACACGCAACCTGCAAACTTCAATAAGACACGCCCACCTTCAATAAGACACGCCCACCTGCAATAAGACACGCAACCTGCAATAAGACACGCCCACCTTCAATAAGACACGCCCACCTTCAATAAGACACGCCCACCTGCAATAAGACACGCCTACCTTCAATAAGACACACCTGCCTTCAATAAGACACGCCTACCTTCAATAAGACACACCCACCTTCAATAAGACACACCTGCCTTCAATAAGACACGCCCACCTTCTATGATGTCAGTGAGCGGCATGAAGCTACACAAGGACAAAAGCAACACAATGAAAATAACACAACCACAATCGCTCAGGGAAAAATCCCCCTACGTTATTGTTCTGGGGTTAAGTCACCACAATCCCTCCCTAACTTTAACCAAATAGTAGTTGTAGTATAACAGTTTGCAGATACCGTTGCATTATGTGTTCTCTTTCATAACGGTGTTGTGGTTTTAAAACATGGCACTACATCTATCGTGCTCTTTATTAATAAATAAACTTGACTAAAGTGTCAAGTTGACTTTAGAATGCACAGAGAGCGATGTGCATGAATCAAATGCAAACAATACATCACGTTAAATGAAATGTCTCACGCTTGATTCCCTAAATGCTTTTTGGCCTTCATCAACATAGAGTCTGACGTTGTTTCCTGAACTTGTTTGATTCCTTTCTTTCACTTTTTCGCGAGCTTCCTGTCTGAGTAATTCTGCAACTCCGAAAATAGCCGAAGACAAAAGTTAAGATTGAAAGAAAGTTAAGATAATATCGGCTTTTTATATCTTCTATGGTTTAAATCAGCCATGGCAATCAAGCCATCAGTCACTCGGTTTTAAAATGTGCATCCTCTTCCTCTTCGCCCTCCCCCGGCCCACCACCTGTCACTCTGAGCGCGCATCACACATTTACAAACTCAGACACGCAAATGTACATGCAGAGACGCACACATTGACTCACTCCACACAAAGACCCCCCGCTCTGCCCCCTTGACAAGCACCCCACACTTTCAAAACTTCAAAAATGGGCCTTTTTTTTTTTCCGTTGGCGCTGTCACAAAGTCATCACACCCCGGTTTAGTCAGAGGAAAAGAAAAATAGATTGAGAGAGGAGGGTGAAATTGACACAGAATGACTGCGAATGAAAAGAGCGCGGCAGCGATGTCACCCACGCTCTCTCCGAACAAGTCGCACGGCGCCGACTGACTGACACCGCTACCGCATTCAACTTGAAAAAAAGAAAGGGGGGGGGGTTAAAAAAAACTAAAAAAAAACCTGGTGTTAGACTTTCTGCCTTTATATTCACTTGTTAAAAGGCTTTCAGGGCCTTTGTAGACTTTGGTGAAAGGCTGCAGAAGAGCAGAGGTGTGTGCGCGGCTTCCCGGTGGAGAAAGAAACGGCGGTTCAGGGCGTCTCGGGGTGTCGTGGAGCGACTGAAGTAAAGTCTTGTCGCCTTTGAACCGCGAGAAGAACTGTGGCGGTTTGCGTCGCAGAGCTTGAACATTTTACCTTCTTTTTTTTTTTTTTTGCAGCGGATTTGAGTTAAACAATCAAAAATAAAAAGTATAACGTCAGAAGGAAGTTCCCTGCGCTGCTTTGACTATAACTACATGGAATACTGTGTGTTTTGTAGAAAGAACAAACCAGAACTGTAGATTAAAAAAAAACTAGGACTGGGCAAAGTTGAAAAAAATTCACTGATTAACCACGGCGTGGCTAAATTAACCGCCTTCAAAGTAAAAGCCCACCAAAAAAAAAAATGCAGTTAATGCATGATCAATTATCGGCGTTAATCGATTAAAAAGTGAACGTGATAATAACACGTTAACTTGCCCAGCCCCAAAAAAAACATTTCTGAATCAGGTTGAAAGCTTAATCCAGCTTGCGTGGTGGATTTTAAATGGCCAGACATTCAACAACCGATCAGTAAAATTAGGAACAGCATCATGCTCTCGTCTCCCTGTTGGTCTCTCATTTTGGCAGATGTTCCCATTCAACACCTACAACAGCTGCTGATGATGGAGGTCTCCAGGAAGCTGAACGACTCCATTTCTCATGTCCCCTCCAAATGGTGTTCATCTCCAGGTGTTTCATCGTCGCAGCGATGCGGGGAGGAGGCAGACTGTCGTTGCGGTAGAAAACGTGTGTTTCGCGCCACCGACGAGGCATCGTCGCTCTTCTGCATCGCTCGAGTGGCATTCGTCTATTTTGGACCGCAGCGACGTATTCGTCAAATATCGCAGCTTCGTCGGTGCAAACTATGACGCGCTACGAAGCCGTGTCGCTTTTTTTTCGAGGTGTGAGGGATTTTTTTCTAAGCAATAGACGCACACGCTCGTTTTTAAAATTAACTTCTGGGTTTGAGCAACAAAACCACATAGTTAGGTTTATGAAGGTGGTTAAGTTGACTGACCAATGACCTGTTTTCCACAAAGACACGACTCTACCTCTGATTGGCTCGTACTCATCGCTTTACATTTTGCTGTGGCGTCATACTTAAACTTAAAGGTAACTTTAATCTTGATATAGTTTACTTGGACACTTTAAAGGAATACTAGGCAGCCAATCACAAATATTCTCCGACAAAAACTTTTAAATAAATGAAATGATACACACGTATAATATTAAACTCCTTGATCTCATGCGTCATCACATTTAAATCATATTGTAATATTGTAAAGTTGTGACATATCAAGCACACAAACAGGAAATACAGTGTTTAATCTGGGTCATGCAGCCTTCATGAGGAGCTGTGTTTAAGATGCTGCACGTCTCTGCAGACTGTCACCACACACACACACACACACACACACACACACACACGTTATAAATGAGTCTCAGCCTTCACCAGCCCCTCAGTCATCCGCAATTTCATCAATCATGTGGTAAAATGATTTATTTCATGTGGTAAAATTTTATTTTTAGGTCAAACGAGCCCACCCATACACACACACACACACACACACACACACACACACACACACGTGAACAAAGACGCCCGACGGCGCTCGTGAGGTGGCGTGGGACGGTTAAAACCCGCTTCCAACATTAAATAAATCACGGAGGACGGTGTTTTAGAGGCACGTTCATTACACCGGCGTGCACAACTTAACAAGCAGCTTAGCTCAGTTTAGTGCCTGATTTATTAGGACCACTTATGTAAATCAAGTCAGTTGCTATTTTCCAATTAGAACACTTGAGGCACAATGCAGTATAAATACTGAACGCAATGTAAGTGCCAGGTGAGTGTGTTGCTGTTTTATAGCAGCAAAACAGGAGCGAGAGCAGCCTGTGATTACAAACATTTGGTTATTGCAAAATATTGTTTTTCTTCCCTTTTGCCGTCAGGTATTGATCCCAATTGACCACCGTGTCCCGAAAATGAATAGAAATGATCATGAAGACGGGTTTACTGGTAAGAGCATCTCAAACATTACGTGGGTCTAGTTTCATGTGAAGTGTTTGCAGAAAGCTCCAGAACGTATTACGTGCGCTAGATGTGTGTAACGAAGGTCTTTTTCAGTTTCCTGGTTGTGTTAAACTTTCGTGGAACGGGGCTTAACATTCATTGTCTGTGTGAGCGGCTGCGCAATGCACAGTTGGCTGATCGCCATTTGCCTAAAGTTCAAGGTCTCGGCTACTTTCGTGGCAATCCTGGGCAAACCGGCGCGACACGTGTCACGAAAAACTCCACCCAAAAACATTTTTGTGAACTTTTTTTTTTCGCAATAGAAAAAAGGTTTCTCAACGAGCCGCCATGTTGGACCAACGACGTGTTTTAGCTTCAAGCTGTTCCCTTCCAAATGTAAAGAGAGAAAAAAGCCACTTCCCACAGTTGGCTGATCTTCATTTGCCTAAAGTTTGAGGTCTCGGTTACTTTCGTGGCAATCCTGGGCAACCGGCGCAACACGTGTCACGACCCCCCCCTCCCTTCCCCTAAAAAAAATAATTTTGTGAACTTTTTTTTTTGCAAACGAAAAAAAGTTTCTCAACGAGCCGCCATGTTGGACCAACGACGTGTTTTAGTTTCAAGCAGTTCCATCTATGAAAATGTTAAAAAAAAAAAAAAAGCCAGTTCCCAGAGCTATCTAACGGCATTACACGTAAACTAAGCTCTTGAGCAACTTTCCCACAATGCACTAGCCTGTCCGTTTTGGTTGCACAGCTCTCACATTTTACTACCAGTTGCCCCCTCCTCCTCTCCCCCCTCCCGCCACGCTTTGACTAGTACAGATCTGCATTAGAGCTATGGATGAATTAGCCGACGGCCCTGTCACACACACACAAACACACACACACACACCTCCTCCATCTGCAGCACACACACACACACACACACACACACACACACACTCACATGTCATGTATAGCCGATGAACACGAGAGCTCTCCACTGAAGAGTTTGGTTTTTGACCCTCCTCGCCTCTGGTTATTTGTGAACTATCCTGGGAGCAAAGGCCCCCGGCGAAAATTCACACACTTTTCCCAATGCACCAAATAGCTCTGGGGCCTATTACTGAATTTGCAAAAGTTGAGAATGGTCGCTATATTCTGGCTAAAAACTTTCAAATTGCACCAATACGCAGCCTCGTTTAGCCCGAGGCAGAGTGGAAGGGTTGCCCGGGGTTAATGAGACAGGAAACCCAGGACTAACTCGGAAGAAACATGTGGACGACCACGAGTGATCTTTTATCAGATCTTTTTTTTTTCCTGATCAAATATTACGTCCTGCAGGGATCAATATGCAGAACATCACCTCCGTCACCCACACATTCACCTGCTGTCACGTCCCATCCCCCTTTTGTTCCATGCCCAGAACAGTATATATATATATATATATATATATATATATATATATATATATATATATATATATATATATATATATATATATATATATATATGTATAAAACCAAAAAAAAAGTAAAACCAAAGTATGAGAGTAAATGCAATAATGTAAAGTAAATGTATTGAACTTCCGGTTTAACCATATTTTTTCGCCTTAGAAATAAAAGCACCTTGGCAGACAAAAACACGCAACAAAAAAAACAACAAATGATATCGGCAAACAGTTTCTAACTTTAGAATATATTGTGTTACTTAACATATATTCATTTGGTGAATAAATTACAAATTATTAAGAATATTTAAATGTTCCCTGTATAGAATCCACAGCACTTGTATTTGCCTCTTAATGGCTCTCAACATGGCGACGGCTGAGCTGGCGACTCGCAGCTAACAGCGCTAACGGTGCAAAAAAAATGGCAAGAGTGCTCACGCAGCAACATGTCTTTACCTGAGGGGGAAGCTAGGTGCTAGGTGTCCATGAACGCCATAATCCAGCCAGTGGGGCAGGTTCACATGCACTAGCATGAACTAACATGCACTAGCATGAACTAACATGCACTAGCATGAACTAACATGCACTAGCATGAACTAACATGCACTGAATATAAAAGGTTCCCTGTATCCAGGGTACTTGTATTTGCCTCTAAATGGCTCTCAACATGGCAACAGCTGAGGTGGCCGCTCACAGCTAACGGAGCTAACAGCGCTAACGGAGCTAACAGTGCAAAAAAATTGGCAAGATCGACGCAGCAACATGTCTTTACCTGAGGGGGAAGCTAAGGGCTAGGTGTCCATGAACTATAATCCAGCCGGTGGGGCAGGTTCACATGCACTAGCATGAACTAGCATGAGCTAGCATGCACTGAAAGGTATGAGTTGCCAGCCCAGCGTACTCGATCCACGCGAACAGGCGCTGGACCAGGTCACCCCTCCGTCACCGTCTCCCACTCGGTCCATCGCGCGACCAGCCAATGTGTCACATTAATGTCCCTTCGTTGATTTTTTTTTGAAGGTCTGTTATCAGCGCGGATGCGGACGCTTAATCACATTAATTAATCTGACAGGCCTTATCAAAGACACCGAGGGAGCAGGAGCAACAGAGGGGAGGAGAGGGAGAGGGGGAACAAAGCGAAGGCGAAGAGGATCGGAGACGTGTCGGCGAGGAAGATGACAGGTTTATAAAATCATCATCACAGGAGGACAGCGACAGGGAGGACGGAGGAGGGGAGGAAATTAAAGAAGGACAAAGGAGGAGAGGAGACAGATGTAATGACAATGGACCTGAACAGGGTTACTTTGTGGTTAATCCTCTCTAATTCTGCCCCATTTCACAGGCGGAGAGTTTCTGTAGGAGCTCATTATAGGCTTATGAATCCGCCGGGTCCGCTTCGGTATATGTGCGATTTTCGCGACTGTTTGAACCTTTTTTTTTTTTTTCTCCTACATAATAGGATTTCATAAAAAAGGTAGAAAAAAATATAACAATGAGGCCGCCCGGTGTCAGTTAGGTCTCTCTGTGGTGGACTCATCAGTCCAACAATCACAGGACGCCATGAAGAGGAAATAATAGGCATGAGAGGGGGAAAGAAAGGTACCTTCTGACCTCCGGGGAAGATATTATGTCATTTTACAGGACTGTTCCTAGTGCGCTATATGAGGAGTAGTGTCAGTGTATCACACTAAACAAAGGGTTGACCCAGTGACTGGAGCATCTTGACAATCCTCCAGACCTTTCTGTCACAATTCGGAGTTGTTTTTTAAGGCAATGCTCTTGAATTGTGACATCTTAGTGTCACAAAGCTATCAGTGATGTTATTGGATATATTCTACAGCAAGAAGGTCCGATCCTCCCGCCATATATTCTCCCTTTGTGAAGCTCCATATATGCAGTATGTTGTCACAGAGGTTTGGTTCGTGGTTGTACAATATCACGTTTGTGCAATACGGTGAAAATGGCACCATCTAAAAAGCTTAAAATTGACTGTGTTGCATGTTTTTTTTTACTTATTTACTCTTTTTTTTTGCATGTATGGCATCCACAGTTATTGGTTGTGCAGCCAATTGATTCACTTGTTAAATCAGTTTTTTTTCTTTTTTGGTCTTTCTTTGTCAGATGGATGGTTGTTTACTTTTATTCTTTCTTAATTTCAAGGGATTTATTTCTCGATGTCAAAATCCTGTATTAAAATATCAAGTATAAAAAATAAAAAAATCAACGTATTGGGGTTTAAGTTTTTTTTACGCTCCGTTTTGTTCCCTGCAATTAATTTGCACGTGAATATATTTATATTTTTATTTAGCATTTTCACACAGAACACAGAAAGATATCCTCGTGCATAATTTAGCATTTCCGTGAATTTATTGGTGGAGCACCCTGCGGCGTGCAAAGCCCTCAGGAGCGCACGTCCGCCACGAATTTCCCGGAAAACGGCGACATCCTTCAAAATACGTCGTCTTCAGGTGTAACTGGTACTACTTTAAAATGTATATATACAGCATATAAAGTCATGACACATTTTTTCCACATTCTCACGTTTGAAATCAAACTACAATCCCCTCAACGAACCTCAACTTCCTGCTCCAACAGGAAGGAAGTGATGAGCGTCAGAATCCACAAAGAGGGCGGCGGGTTTGTCGATAACGCCGCCGGGAGCTCTGTCATCACAACCTGAGCTTGAACACGGTGTTAATGAGCGGACGCCATTATGTCATTCCACGAGAGGTCATCATAATGAGGACATAAGGAGGTCAACGGGGGCGTCGTCGCTCGCGGCGGGGGGAGGGGCTTGTGGGTCCTCGCGGTAACGGGGGACACGGTGTCACAACCAGGTGTCGACGCCCTGAAGTGTCTCCGGATGTTTACCCCAATTACACACGAGAGGGACGCCCGGCACGGGGGGATGGAGAGAACGGTGGGACGCGGGAAGGAAAGGAAGAGGAGAGGACGAGATAGAAGGAAAGAGGGAGAGGAGGGAGGGAGAGAGACGGGGAGAGGAGGAGGGGAGGGGTGGCAGAGTGAAGGAAAAAAGGAAGATGAGGAGAAAGAGAGATTGAAGGGGCAGGGTGCAGTGATTAGAATGTGATGGCCTGTGTAGAGGGTGTGTGTGTGTGTGTGTGTGTGTGAATGTGTGCACTTGCAGGTCTTTGAATTAATGAGAATCTCAGATGAGAGGAAAGGGTCATCATGACCTGCATGCAAATTACACACACACTCATGTGCATGTGCACACACACACACACACATACACACACACAGTCTCTTTTTGCTCACAAATGCTGACAGACACACACACACTGACAAATGCAAAGGAAACCCTCATTCTGTCTATCTGACAGACACATACAAACACACAGACACACACACACACACGCACACTGCTTGTGTTCAGTCTGTGTGTGAGTGTGTGAGTGTGTGAGTGGCATCGGGCGACACAACTCTGCCTGCTGTCCTACACGACACTGTGACTTTTCCCACAAGTTTCCTCACTGGAGGAAATGACGAGTCAATTGTCTAAAAGTCTGACACGTGTTCATCACACATGATGTGTTCAATGACCGTTGGAAAGATGACAATCTGAAGATAATACATTTTTTTTCGAAGTTTCTGGCTTTGATAAATATTACAGTTTGAGCGTTGGAAGAAAAGATGCTTTTTCGGGGTCACACGAAGAGACGTTTTAAAATCAAACCAGTTGGTTTTATAGCTGGTTGTTGATTTAAAATTATTTTTTCGATAATCACCACCTGAAAAATGAGGATTATTATGTTTTTGTTACGTTGAAGTGAGTCTTTCTACAGTGTTCCTACAGAGCGGGTCCTCTTCGTGTTTACTCCAGAACTCCAGAGCGGGTCTTTGCTTCTTCTTCTTCTTTCCTCTACATAATCATCGTCTGCATTGGCGTCCATCTTGCATCCAACACCTCGCCCTTCTTTTTTTTTTTTTAAACTATTGACCGACGAAGAAGACTCGCCGTCACTCCCTCACTCTCGCTGCCACGTGGATTATTTTCAATCCTCATTGAGGCGCTGGACACGCCACCTGCGCGAAAGCTGAAGGAAGCGTGCATGTTTAATTCATGGCACGAGCAGGGATGGTTATCGCACAGGTGTGGTGGTCTACGTGTGTCACTAGGTGCCCTCCTCCCCTCCTCCTACACCCCCCCCCCCCCCCCCCCCCTCAGGCTCAGAAGGCTATGCAGGGTATCTTTAACGCTTCATCATCTAGTTTGAAATATCCTCTGATCACGTGTAGCGAGTAGAAATGACAGTGATAGTCATATTGCAGCTTTACATATATATATATATATATATATATATATATATATATATATATATATATATATATATATTACATATTTAAAGGAAAAGCACCAAAGAGCAGCTCAAGAATCATAAAAAAGCTAATAATAACAAAGCACTGGGTGAATTGGTGTGACCTCGTGTTAACAGCGTCTCCTTCATGTTTTCCTAAATAAGAAGAGTGAAACTCAATCGATTATCCGCGCTTCTGTTTTCAAAATTTCTTAGAGCTTTTTATTTTTTTATTTTTTTTAAAGATATGAAATATCAAAGAGATCCAGTGAAACATCCACTTATAATGTTGTCATATGAGCATCATTCATACTGTCCCTCAGAGCCGGCGCTCCTCACTGGGGTATTTCATTATCTCTCCTCTCCGCTGCGTTTGATGTGCACCTCAACCTGCTGTGCTGACACACACACACACACACACACACACACACACACACACACACACACACACACACACACACTCACAGATGCCCGTAAATTATTTCTGCTCTGCTGATAATACAGCAGACTGAGCCGAATAATCCTCAGTAGAAGACACCACACTTTTGAAGCCACGTGATAACAGGACAACATGAGCACCTGTAGCACACACACACACACACTCACACACACACACACATGTTGTTGGAGCAGGACTCTAGCTTGTCTTCCCTAAACGGTCACTGAAGTATCGCAGGTTTCAGGAAATTCGTGAATTTCACAAATCATCAGGAGTTTCGGTTCAACCGGCAGCAAAGCTGCACCTTTCTTTCCTCCCAGTATTTTCCACTATTCACTACACAACTTGCTAAAAGTCACCCGCAGTCTACCCGCGTGTCCGTTAGCGAAGCAACGTGCGACGCCGCCTCACCGTTTGAAACCCCGATGACAGTGAAGAGAGTCAAATAGGACGGCCTCTGCCAATTTTCTCCGTCAAGACAGCAGATGTGACACACAGGAAATACGTGGACGGGATGATGATCTTCGTGTGCACAGCTGACATGTCCCCCCCCCCCTTCCCCCACACTCTTCATCTCACACCTCCTTCAGTATCTATAGAAAGTGGTCTGCAGTCATCTTCATCGGTTCATCCATTATGCATGACCAATTTACACTGTCGAGATAGAGAGGAGGATAGAAAGAGGGCGAAGACGGCAATTTACTAAAGCTGAAAAAAATGATAGAGTTTATATCTGTAACAGCGAGAGTAATCAGGATATTGGAAATGTGGCCATATCTGTGTGTCGATTCACAACAGATGATTACGCTTTTATTTACACTAGAGGAGAGAGAGACCAATCACCAGAAGAAAAGAAATGCTGAAAAACTCTACAAACCACGATGAATGTTGACGTCTTCAATGGCAAAATGTTTCATATATATATATATATATATATATATATATATATATATATATATATATATATATATATATATATACATACATGACCATATAGGCCATTTATACATGTTTCAAACACAATTCAACCATTAAAACTTCATATAACCATATAAATGATTCAAGACGGCTCTCCAAATTCTGGAAATTATGCATTTTCATCCCGCTAGCTTGATGCTACACGCGATTAGTGCATCTTTCTGTAAAGCTTACGACCTACAAATTCCACTAAAACCTTCAAATGTCTTCTCAAACCAAGTATTAGCAACATGTCAACCACACTGCAGCCATTTAAACAAGTTGTTGCCCAGCGAATAACAGAAATATGACGTCTATTTGATGAAAACGATACTCCACACGCGCCATTTTGGTCTTCTGTGTTTTATCAGCAACAAATACACCAGTAACACAAACTGCTATATACGCCTCCTAACTAATCTCACAAGTGTTTTCTTTCTTTCTTTCAATCATTACCTCACATTACTAGACAAGAACAAATAAGTAAAATAAAAAATAACAAATGTATTCATCTCATTCTTACCACCATTTTATTTTAAATTCATACAGGAACACTTGTCAAATGTTCCCGCCAAAAAAGATTATATACACCATGCTCGCTACATAGGAAGCTAATGCTAGAACGAAAACAAGTGTTTTCTGTATATTATACCATTCATATTAAACCATTTAAATGATTCCAATTTTGAGAAAACACGATTGAGATTATAAAGGTTAAGGTGAGAGAAAAACGTCATGTTTCGTATTAAAATAATGAATCGACAAGCTCAAAGTCTACTTTTGGTGTCACGCGGGACACAAACAGCGCTCTCCTGGGTGAAAGTCCCGTGTTAGTTTGACCCTCAGCTGACCTTCTCGCTCGCCACACGCGTGAACAGACCTCACAGCTTCTACGGACGTATCCGCGCTTTCCAGAAAGGTCAAAAGCGTAGCGACTGGGCTGGAGATACGGCACAAGAGAAACGAGCGGTACCGCTCTCCGACCGGGACTTGATCATATTTCGGGGGATCAGCGGCAAGAGTCGGCCGTCACTACTCGCCTCACACACTTTCAGTGTGTGTTTATATATGTGTGTATTTGTGAGTAATGTCCCCTCTCTCCTTGCAACAGATGCCCTTAACAGATGTCATTCAGCCACCGACAGAGGCAGTCAACAAGACAATGAATCGTCGCTCGCCAACCTCCCCTACGCGTTAGTGCTCCGCAATAATGGAAGAACACCTCAAATCGTAGCACTGACTGTTGCACTTTTTTAAACTGCAAGCGGCTGAAATATCCTCTTATTGGGGGGGGATTCGGTAACCTTCTCAGTATCGCCGTGCCGTGCAGAATGTCAAGCGATTCAAATGATTTCATTTTATTTGGCCCGAGCACATCGGAGCGCCGGGGAAACGTCTCTGGTTATAGAATATCGGCGCTTTAGTCGGCCTTCTGTCCAGGAAGCCAAATAATTACCAGTTGTCAAAAGAGTTTTTAGTGAAGGTTCTTCCGTCTGTGGGGAAACGCTCGTGAGTATCAAGCCAGAGCACACAGTCGAGGTCTCGCAGTGATTTTTAAGGTTATTTATGGCTGGGTATTCCCACTATTAGTAGTAGTGTGTGTTTATTCAGTCAATCATTACAATACAATAAGTAAAGCCACGATATAATATACAAAACAGACCGAAAAGGTATAGATAGAAGCATAATGCTTATATACTACTATCCTAAATTCTTATCAATTACATTAGAGAATGTATTTGATATAAATTATATATATTTATTTTTTTTGCTATAAATAATATATATATATATATATATATATATATATATATATGTATATATAAATAAAATATATGTTTATATATATATATTTATAGAGAATTTATTCTATATAAATCATATATATATTTATATTCATAGTGAATTTATTCTCTATAAATAATATATATATATATACATATATATATGTATATATATATATATATGTATGCATGTATGTATGTATATATATATATGTATATATATATATATATATATATACACACATATATATATATATGTTTATATATATATATATATATATATATATATATATATATATATATATATATATATATATGTATATATATAAAAATATCATTCGGACTTGTAACCCTCATACTTTTAGGAACAATTCTTTTGAAAACCCAAAATGTGTTCTTACATTCATGTTAGCGTGGCTCCATAATTTAACTCCTACATTGGATAACTTCCAATAAACACCTGACTCTTTAGTCCAGGTCCCACTTGAGGCTCAGTGGGCAATACATCCAGCAAGTCTCTGAACACCCAGAGTCTTGTATCCCTGTAATATTTATTTATTGAAATAAAAAAAATGCTTTCCAGCCCCCGACGAGAGACAACGCAGAGGAGCTGTCGGTCTTGCCGCTGTCAACACGAACACGCACGGCGCATTACAAGAGCAGCGGGGGTGTTTTGAGCTGCGCCGTGAGAGGCTCCATAACTTCAATATTAAAAAGCGCTGCGTTGCCCGCACGGGCGCCGGCGGCGCCGAGGGCCGTCGCTCGCCCACTCGAGGTGTTCTCACTTACTGCGATGAGGCTGAAAGTTGAGGAGACACGGAACTCTGCCGGGAGTTTGCAGCGGGAACTGCTTGTGAATTTCTTTTTAAAGAATCGGACGGAGGTGCCGCAACACCAACAGAGGAAGGGGTGGGAGGCAAAGAGATGTCAATCAAGCACCAGTCTGTGGGAACCTGCGCGGTCCGGATGGGAGGCCTAATTAGCCAAATAGATTTAAAAAAACCCGTGGGTGGCGTCGACGTTCGAAATCCATCTGCAGGCCGACCATCGTGCAGGAGAAATAAAGTATGGCGACGCCGAGCACAATGTGGAAGTACAGTAAGAACAACGGGAGGAGAGATTCTTTACCTGGGCGGGTTGTGAGATTGTCTTACATTAGAAGTTGTATTTAAAACTAGGGGGATGTTTCGTACATTACCTCTGCTTGTAACGGTGATGTAATTTACCTCAAAACGTCTTTTTTGTTGTTGTTATTTGTGAGGGTCAAACGATGTACAGGTGTTGCAACTAAAACCACAAAAACACAAGCATTATTTATCCATCTTGTATTTATTTTAGAGCAGTCAAAAATCATCCCTCACATTCAATTTGATCCTAACAACCAGAACCAGCGAGCATCTCAGCGACCCGTTTTTGTATTCAGCCACGCTCGCTCCAACCGTTTCACAGCTCAGCATTCACAACTCGCTTGGCCTTTGCCGGGCGGTGATTCTCGCGCACAAACGTGAATATTACCTCAAATAAAGAGGAGTGGTTCCTATTACTTTTTTCGCTCGTGACTCCGGTGACAAAACGAAGCAATGTCTACACGCGACCCCTTGTCAAAAAGTTCGAAGCCTTTGAGATGTGAGCAGTTCTTTCCCCTCAAAATTCTGAGTCCTTGAAAATTATTTAAGGCCTTTTTTCTTTCATTTTCTCTCCATCCTGTTACTCCGCCCTTCATATGTATCTTCCAGCACCCTGGATGGAAAACCAGCGATCAACGGAAGAAAAAAAGGACAAATATCTTGCCGCACATTTTTCCGTATCCATCTAATCGCATGGAACAAAGTGTTGATGAACCATAAACGCTAAAATAAATGTACATAATCTGTCAATCATCTGCTCGTCATCACCTCTCTCTCTCTTTCTCTCTGTTCCGTCATCCTCTGCTTCGTCCTCCGGTTCATCCTCTACCTCCCTTTGCCCCTCATCCCATCTGGGCTGAATCACCGAAATTTGGTTATTGGTTATCTATTATGGATTAGCGGACAAAATTGCCTGCAGCACTTCAGATTCCCTCATTACCAAACGCTCTGCCTCTCTCTCTCTCTCTCTCTCTCTCTCTCTCTCTCTCTCTCTTCCTCTCTCTCTCTCTCTCTCTCTCTCCATCCTAAACCCCCTTGAGTGCCTCCCCCCGGCCAACATCTCCTGCAGCTGTCTGAACCCATGACGGCGGCGCCGATGACACCCGTACGTCTTTTGGTTTACGGTCGTTGCTGCGAGCTGGAGTGAGTTAGAACCGCCTGTAATAAGGCCCGCGCGGCATGAATTATTGATCGCTGTTGACGCTCGCCGGGGTCCTCCCCGGCCCAGCGGGCCCGGATCTCGGATACGGCACGTTGGCACAACCTCAGCTACGTTTACCGAGCGCACATTCACGTGCAGTGAGAGCCGCGGAAGTGAAATATATGATGAATATAGACAACATAAAACACAAATCCTCTGTGGAAAATGGCCAAAAACCATGCAAAACAGTTGTCAGCACTTGAAGTAAACTGCGTCTCATTTTCTTTGAATTAAATATATGCATTTATGTATATTTTTAGATTGTGGAAACTTTTTTTTCCAATCCGTTCAGTTGAAGTTTCACAAAGTTTCGAGAAGAAGTGTCGACGTGAAGGCTGAAAAATATGGATTTTTTTTTTTGTTCTGTGCTCTCAACCAATCGCTGCATTACAGCTCATTAGTTCATCTAATTAAAAACATTTAAAAAATCATCAATTCTGATTGGCCTGTCTGCACTTTGGAAATGTCAACAGGAGCCATTACTGGTCGTAACTAATAAATGAATAAAAAATACTTTGATGAATTAATTTTTTTTTAATTGCGAGCAGCCACTGTGGATGACGGGGAGTTTGATATCTGTTCACTGAAGTTTTAACGAGGCAGAAAGAGGGAAGAGCGTCAACATTTTAGACATAACTTGAATCTAAACTAAACTACACACCTCATTTTATGTTATTTAATACGTATTTCCATAATTATAATTAATTATTAGTACTATAAACGATATAACATTTGTAGATAGATGGAAAATGTTGGTTTTAAATGTATTATTTAAGAAACACGCATCATGCAATCGAGAAAAACACATCAAAACTTTATTGTGTAGTCTGTACATTGTTCTAATTATCACCAACGCTGGTTTGGTGGAAATAAAAACGTTAGCCGAAAATAAAACCGTTAGCCGTGGAAGGAAGCAGTCATCACATTTGCTCCTCAAAGGTACCAGACTTCACTTAGTTGTTTTCTATGTTTTTCTAAATAACGCCGCAGATTTCATCACGTTACGGCTGCCAAGAGGGAACGCTTTCAACCCTCTCGAGAAAAAAACAAGCCGGAGCACTTTACTGTTCCCGGTCTTTCATCCTCCTTTCTCTCTCTCTCTCTCTCTCTCTCTTTGTCTCTCTTTCTTCCTGCCTGCCGATGGCCGCCTTTGAAGGCACAGAGATAAAATATGAAGAGAGAGAGAGACAGAATTTGTATTTGTTGTTTCGAGAGAAGAAAGAGCGCTGGCCGTTGGCTCCGCCGTCAAATGACCCAGTCGGTCAGTGTGTGCGTTTGTGGCTACAAAACACAAAAACACGACAAAACAACATTCAAAGGTCTGTCTCACACACACCGCTGAAATGTAAATGCAGAATGGCAATGTTGAAGGGTCATGGCAACAAAAAAAAGTGACAAAAAAGACTTTTTTGTCATTATTTTTTGTGTGTATGTCATAATTATGACCACAAAAAAAAGTCATGGCAACAAAAAAGTCATCAAAAAAAGTATGAGAAAAAAAGACAACAAAAAAGTCTTCAAAAAAAGTATGACCAAAAAAGACACAAAAAAAGTATGATAAAAAAAAGTAGGACCAAAAAAAAAGTCACGGCAACAAAAAACTCGTCCAAAAAAAATATTACAAAAAAAGACAACAAAAAAAGTGTGACTAAAAAAAAAAGTCACGGCAACACATAAAAAGTGGTCCAAAAAAATGTTTTTGTTATAATTAATTTTTTTTGTGTATGTCATAATTAGGACTTTAAAAAAAAAGTATGACAAAAAAAAGTCCTCAAAAACGTATGACAAAAAGCCTTTTTTTTCATAATTGTTTTTTTGCGTACGTCCTACATACTCGTGAAATGCAGGTGCGTCTCGTTCAGACGCCACGGTCAACGCAGCTTTGTGCTTTGTACACACCGGACGCCGAGGGCCGGGACAAATAGTGAATGACAACTGGACCTTTCCTCGCTCAGTATGCGCTCCATGCAGTGGAGCAATGCATTGCTGCTTGTTTTCATTGTGCACCATCAGGTGAGATAAAAGGAGTCAGACAAAAACAGAGAGATTTCCTGGCGGGAACAGATTCCCTGTTTACTTTGTGCTTCAGACTGCAGGCTGCATAGGCTGCTGCACGCCTTTGAAAAACAGGTATTTACATTACACAGGGAGCGAAAAGGCAGAAACCGGGAGAAGTGAGTATCACGCACGAAAGTGAATTGTATTTGTGTGTCTCCGTCGGGCTGGAGGCTCGGTCGTGTTCGCGTCACACAGAATGATGCGGGATACGCAACGCGATCTTCACCCGGGAACCACGGAGGTTTGAGTGACTCTACAAATGAGACGAGGGGAAGCGTGTGAAGAAGGAAAAATACCTTTTGGTGTTGAAGCACGTCAGTGTTTAAAAATGCCAGAAGATGAGGAGATAGCTAATCTGCAGGGTTTTCTGCGTGGAACCAGATGCGGCAGCTGGAAGTAATGAGGTGGATGAATCCACCGACTGAACAACTGTTCTTCAGTGAGGGAAAGTGAATCAGACACATGCCTCCTGTCGTCTGTCTAAATGACTGGACAAAAGCAACTCGCCACTTTTTAAATCTCAAAGAAAAAGAAGAAGAAAAAAATCAAAGGACTGAATTCAAACAATTTTCTTCACATCTCTTTTCTTTTGCGCTAACATCTTCAGGACTGACAGGATTGAAAAAAAAAACACCTCCACGACGACATTATGAAAGAGATGAGTTTCTCCATGACCAGCAGAATAAAAAGCCACAAAGAGTTTTCATATAACCTTCCCATAGTTCCCATAACTACTCCCATAACCTTCACACAGTAGTCATAACACTTCTTTTAGTGTTTTAGCACTTTATTTGAAAGCTGTTTCAGTAAACACAACCAAACCTTCACCAATCGTTGTTACGTCTTTAAACACATCAGATGTGGAAGAGACAGACAAATGACATTTTTTAAGAGGGCGGTGACAAATTATGTATTTTGACGATTAAAGAGACTTCGATTTCGAATTTCTATTCGAGTAAAAAACAATGGAATTGTGTATAAAATAGAGAAAAACTGTAATATAGTTGTTGTTTTTTTTACCCTTGACCGTTTGTAATACAATAATTAAATAAATATCGCCAGTATAAAGTTACTGATTAGACTGTGGAGGACGTGTTGGATAAAATCCAGGATTGCAATTAAGATCTGATGATGAAAAACAGTGTTACGATGGCAACTCTCATGCATCGTGAGGGCTTTGACAACACCTATTAATGCAATATTTCTGAAAAACTGCAACAACAAATAATCAACACCATTAAAGAAATCTCACAAACAATGTCTTTTATTGGAGATTGCGACAGAAGAAATAGACCCGGTGGCATACATATCTGTGTGTGAACTGACCCCTTTAAGGTGCTTTTTCCTCCTGATCTGCCTCGACACACAACTGGATGGGTGGGTCGAGGCTGCAGAGCCTCATAACCCACTTCCTCTCACTCCCGAGCAGATTGTGTCTGACAGTCGTCCGGGTCCGTCGCCTCGGCTCTCCGGCGCTCATTAACGTGACCTTTGCACACAAACAAATTTGCTCCAGACACTCAACCACCTAATTGGACGAATGGGCAATGTTTCTCTTCCCCCATAACCTTTTCCATTAAGAAACAAATAAGATATTCTCCTCCCTTGTCATGGTAAAGAGACAATAAATTGATTTTAAAAAACTGTTTCATGTCCACAGATGCCTTAAAAGACAAATGGGGGTTTTTTTCTCCCTGTTTTGATAAATTTAAGTAAAGGTTGAGGTTGTTGATTAAAGCCCTGCTGTATAGAATTTTAAAATCCATGATATTGTCAATGTTGTATGCAACGTATCCTCATTGTTGCATCACGTTTACATGTTTGTTCTTTACATGCATACGGTCTTCTCTCAATGAACTTCCGTCTTCATAGGAAACTCTTCATGCTACATCCACAAGGACACATTTTTGCTTTAAAATGGCGGAAAAGAGGGTCCAGGTATTTAGTTGATTGGATCGGCGCCGACGAGGTTGAATTGTTGTTCAGAGTCATGTGATCAGAGCGTGACGAATCATAGGACAGGTGGCGACCGCTAAGTCCCAATCAAGTAGCTAACGCGGGTGTCTACGTCGTCTTTTCCGAGCGTCTCCAATTACAACCGTCCGCACCAGATGAAATGGCAACCTAGTAAGAGTGTGGACATGGCCTCAGGTAACAAAACAACTTGTTGAGGTTCAGGAAAAGTTCGTCATTTGGGTTAAAATAGCGACAGAAGTGGTTATTTATACTGAAGTACACGAGGTACGTAACAAAAAAACTCAAAGTTGACTTCACACGGGGAGTTGAAAGCTGTGGTCTTTATATTTTCCTCATCCGAGATTACATCTCTTACATTTATGGGCAATCTGCTAATTTTGGCGCTAAATTTTTTGTAGATTTTGCCACGAGTGCTGGTCGAGCAAAGACATCGAGGAACCAACACCAACGCGTGCACATTTTTTAACACGACTGAGAGTCACCAAAATGACACTCTCAAGTCACTCTCATGTCCTAGTTGGCCTCATTTCAATTTGTTAGTCCTCTGACCCCTGAAAGCGAAAGCTGTGGTGATCGCGATCGTTGCAGAGCGGCCGCCGTTAGCTAGCCAGTTGTGTGCGCTAACTGGCACGAAAAGATAGCAAAAGTAATGCTCTGCACGGCAGATTTTGCACCATTGAAAAACTTTTCCCTGGACCTTTTTTAGTCATGATGACTAAGTGTTTTAACAAAGTCACATACTTGTGCGTGTAACATCTCGGAAGGCGGTTTAAAACAATGACACACGCAGCTTCGCACACCCCGTACAGACGAGGTGACTCATAACCGAGGACGCCGTGTCTTCAGTTCAAGGTGACGAGTCATTTATTTGATGGCATTGAGCGTGGTGTGTTTCTAAACTTCCGCCTCTTGCAAACTGTGTTGTCAAATATTGCGTAATGTGAGATAAACTTCAAACAAAATCTGATTTGGTCTAAACAGGCAGAATATATATTTCCGGAGCTCAGAGATATTCAAATGAGTGTTTGTGTTGTGCTGCAAATGTCACTGCTTGAAATACGTGGAGAACGCTTTTGAACTCTCTCTCAGAGAAGTGTCTGCATGACTTTTTCTTCTCCCCGCTAACAGATTGTTGGTGTGCTATTTGATATATTCCACCCCAGCCAAAGCTGAAATATTGTCACATCTTTTTTGGAACCACTGAATAATCAGATATTAATGCGCAGCTTGAATTGGATTTTGTTTCCGCACTTGTATTGTGTTGCAAAACTTCAAAATGAAGTTATTTAGATGAAGATTGTGTCGCTCCACTTGGAGCCTGTCTGATGGCTACCAGATGGCACCGGAGTTAATAACGTTCAAAAATCCATTAGAGCTGTATAAAAGTATAATTGTGTTAGAATTTATCACCAGCGAGTTCAGGTTTCACCCTGCGGGAGACGCTTTCACGAGGACTTATGGTGCCTTAAAGACGGCCATAAAACAGGTGGAGTGTTATTTCATGACATTCAAGCGGTTCGTACGAGAAGGGAACACATTTAAATCAAATTCACGATTCAATTTAACAATAGGAATGTCAGATGTGTCGCATACCAATTGGCAGTTTGAAAATATGAATTCAGTCTCACTGGTCATTTTCATAAAAGAAAAAAGTATTTTAATGGCTAAAAAAAAAGCACTCACGGTCTCTGCATGAGAACATAATTATTGGCTGACATTCTACCTCCAACAACACCTTGCCGGAGGTAGAATAATACTTATTTTAGCTCTTCTTCTAAAAGGACTTTGCTGCTATGGATATTGGAAAGAACGTACTTGAATCATGCATCCAAACATAGTAAGTTATATCCGCTCCGAATTCTAGCTTAAAACACGTTGAATGCTATTTTAAAATGCTTCAAATTATATTTTAAAGTGCTTCAAATTCTAGCTTAAAACGCTTTAAATTCTAGTCTTGAATCATACATCTAAACACAGTGAGTTACATCCTCCCGGATGTCTAGCTTAATATGCTCATAATTCTTCTTAAAACGCTTTCAATGCTAGCTTAAAATGCTTAAAATGCTAGCTTAAAACGCTTTCAATGCTTGCTTAAAATGCTTTCAATGCTAGCTTAAAACACTTCAAATGCTAGCTTTAAAACGCTTTCAATGCTAGCTTAAAATGCTTTCAATGCTAGCTGAATACGCTTTCAATGCCAGCTTAAAATGTTTGGAATGCTAGCTTAAAACGCTTCAAATGCTAGCTTCAAATGTCTTGTGACACGTCAAAGACGCCAATCTACAAATCCGTAGTTTTGTCACTTTCCATTGCATCAATGTTTCTGGGCTCAGGCGGCAGACATTTATTTGTTTTAAGTGATCAACACTTCCTGGTCAAGTGTTTGCATCCTTCAGCGTGAGCGTAGCATTAGCATGGCGGCGTCCCGTTAAGCAAGTCATATGCAATTTTTAAAATGAGTTCAAACCTCACAATAGACATGTGAAAGTGTGACGGTCTGAATCCCGCGTTGCCGCTTGAGGAAAACTACATGCATTCAATTAATTCAATAAATATGACGTGTAGCCAAGAAATGTGCTTGAAAATGCAACACATCTGGCGGCGATGGAGATGGATATTTGTCTGTTTGCGTGATAAAAATAACGCCGCAGAAGAAAAAGGGTAAAATACAAATAATAATAATAATAATAATGGGAGAAATCAAACAACAATTATCATATAAATCAAGCAGAAACATCACAAATCAAGAATCTAATGTTTGCAATGAAAGTCTTGCGACTGACTTTTCGGAGTTGCTCGATACCTTCAGGGTTTACTTTAATTAAGCATTACCTCAACACCGCGGGTGAATATATTAACAATGTATTCATTAAAAAAAAACGAATAATGAGTTGTCGCCCGCCGCATAATACAGCGATGAAGAAGCCGACAGCGAGCATCAGGTGTGTTCGCCGGCTGAATGACTGATCGCTCCACCAATTGTTATGCAGCCACAAATTCCAAATCCTTTACATATTTAAGAGGCGGAGGCGTGTCTCTGTGTGTGTGTGTGTGTGTGTGTGTGTTTGTATACAGAGAAAAGTTTGACTCAGTTTAAGTTCATGAACGTGACAGGAATCCCTCTCCTTCAGCGTCCCTCCTCTTCCTCTTCCTCCTCTCTTTGCTTTCCCTCTCTCCATTCCAGGACGGTAAATTGATGCCTGCATACATCTCCATATCTTTAAGCCGGAGACGACGCCACATCTCCCCTCGTCTAATCACACCCACGCTCGCACAAGGACACACACACACACACACACACACGCACAATGTTGATTACACATCAGAGCATCCTGAAGTGCAGCCGCCGTGGAAAGAAGTGTGTGTGTGTGTGTGTGTGTGGGAGGTGGAACCATTGTGTTTGATCACAAGTGTGTACAAGGGTTGGTTGCTGTGTGTGTGTAAAGCGTGGATCCATTCTGTTTGTGCACCAGAATGTGTGTGTGTGTGTGTGTGTGTGTGCACAAGGCCAGGATAGTGTGTGTGTGTTGCAGATCTGTGTGTGTTGGGGGTAAGTAGGTGCTTCTCTCGGGGACTTTGGTGTGTGATTGGTAATTGATTTTCCAATCTGTGCAGCCAGTCACAGAGCGGGGATGCAGCACCGGTGGACTTCCTGTTAGCACGGACCGCTGATGCCGGGCTGTGCAGGCGGGAGTGTGTGTGTGTGTGTGTGTGTGTGTGTGTAGGAGGTGGGGGGGCAACAGCAAACCGAGTCAAACACAATCCACACGGTGGAAATAAAAAGGTGGTTTTAAAAGCTTCCCGTAATGGAGGCTGCTCTGTGGCGCTTTTGACAGCTTTTTCAGTGAAAGGCTGAGGGAGAAGACCGCGTGGCGCTAACGTCGTCTTTCACAACGCGCCGTATGGACCGGCCACGTTGTGTGCCGAGAAGTTTTCACAAAAGCACGCACAGATGAAACAGACCGCTCACTCGAGGACGTTCGTGTGATTCGTCAGACGCGTCAGAGCGCTCCAAATACTTTATGGCGGACATGTCGCAAAGAGGCAAAAAGAACACGTGAGTCCAATGTGAGGCGCGCAACGACAACGAGGGACATGTTCACCTTTTGTTTTTTCCTGAACATCCGGTTGTCGCAACAAAAACGGGTGAAACCGATCCGGCTCCGTGTGTGTGAAGGCCCACCGCTCTTAGCCAATTACATCGAGCGAGAGGCGGGATTCACTACTTGAAGCTCTTCCTGGTTGTTTTTTTACGCGGGTGCGTGTCGCGATAGTTTCATGTAGGCTACATGAAAGAGAGAGAGAGAGAGAGAGAGAGAGAGAGAGAGAGAGAGAGAGAGAGAGAGAGAGACATCTCACCACAAATATAGAAAAGTTTAGACAGATATACTTAAACCAGCTCAGCTCCCATCACAGGACTGGATGAAAGCTCAAAAGTGAGACTACTGGGAGAAGGAAACATCGCGATATCTTCTGTCTTTCCACATCCTGAGGGACACACACACAATCAATAATCATGTTATTGTGTCAAGAAACACAATTTTTTTCTTTGCTTTAATTTATTCCTGTATGCCATCGAGCACATTTTATATTTCTCAAAACTCTAAAAGGTGAAGTTTCCTGGACCGCTTGACCGGAGCCGTCCAAAAAGAGCCTTTTTTTTTTGTTTCGTTGGTGAGGCTTCAGGAGTTGGAGCCGCAGCAGCAGCTGTGTACTAATCGGCAAGTTCGATTCCCCCGGCTCCTTTCCGGGCAGCGTGGACTCGCCCTTGAGCAAGACACTGAACCCCTCAAATCGCTCCCGCTGGGCGGGTTCGGTGCCGTGCCTTGAAAAGCGCTTCGAGCGCTCGTTGGAGAAGAAAAAGAGCGGCGTGAATCCAGTCCATATACCATCATAGAAGGGAGACGTGTGTGTGTGTGTGTGTGTGTGTGTGTGTGTGACCATGTAAAAAGACCAACTTTGCGTGAGACGGAATAGGTGAGGTAATCCTGAGAAGTACCTCAAATCCTGTGTTTCATCTGAGGGGATATTTATGTTAATATCCACCACCACCAGCATCCAAATACTCTGAATTGTTCCCTCTTATTCTCCGTCGTTCACGTATTTCCAACACTCCTCTGCGTAATAAAGCCTCCACCCATGCACCGGCCGGTGTTAGAAGCAGTGACGAGTGATGCCGCGTGTGTTTTCCAGCCTCTAACATTTAAAAAAAGAGAAAAAGAAAGGGAGCGTCATGGTAATTCCTGCATTTCCATTCCCTCTAATGAAGCGATATCTATTCCGGCCGCGTCGCTGCTCCTCCAGCTCATTCGGCGCAGAGGGTGTGCAGCTTCTAGCATCATTTCCAGCCAGTTTACTATATGAGATCAAGCCGCTCTCTCGACCTCCGCCTTCTGCTTTGGAGGCATCCGAAGGCATCAAACTATTTAGCTGTAGTCCTTGCCTGCTTTTAGCTCATATTTAAGTGGATACAAATTGTCATATGCATCTTTTTTTCCACCCCCCCCCCTCCATTTCTTCATGTTCAAGTATATTCCACCGACGCGTTCTCAGATATTTGATATCGTGTTCCAGCCGGCCGCCGAGTGAAGACATCAACCAGACCGCTGACCTTCCCTCTAATATTGTAGATTTCATTCGGCGGCGTGTCTTAATTTCCTGCATCAGATTCCAGGGTGGCGTCTCGCCGTTATCTGAAGCTGGCGAGAAAGAAACAAACTCCCTCCCTCCGTCTGCTCGAGAGGATGACCGGCGCTACCGATAGCGTGTGCAGAAAGAAAAGCACAGGCCCAGCGACAGAGACGCATGGACTTTGAAATGAAAAGAAGCCAAAGTGTCCGCGTCTGAGCTGCTTTGTTTGACGGAAAAACTCCTCATTGCAGCCGAATCGAAGATCTTCGGACACAAAAAAAAAGAAGCATCACTTAAAATCCTTTCACCAAAAGGCATCTGGACTCCAGAGTTTTAAAAAGCGAAACCTTTCAGCCACTAATAAGGGCTAAAGGCTCGTAATGTTCCTTTAAATTGGCCACTATTTCGTCTAATGTCTTTCCACAAAAGCCCGTAAGTGGCCGCACACATCACACTGAGCTAGCGTAGCTACTTGCTTTTCTTCGGCTACGTCGTTAGCTCTGAAGAATTGTTCTGTTTGTTCTTCGTACGCTGACCGTCGTCCATTTTTTCCGGCTCGAACTCGTCAATTCTCCCCGAACAGGACTCATTTCAACCAAATGTGCTTAATATATATATATATACACACACACACATTTAAAGCACAGTTTACACATTTATGTTCAATGTTTAATGTAACGGGACTCTACGGTTGTCTCACGGCATAAAGTTTCACATTTTTCAATTTAATGACGGCTACTATCGCACTAGAGCTACGTAAGGTTGTAGCAGCACACAGCAATATGTACGTAATATATGTACACACACACACACACACCACACACACACACAGTGCAAAGTCTTTTCAAAATAAACTTCCATCTTTAACAGGAAGTTGGCCCTCGAGGCAACGTCTTCTCGACGCCAGCACTCCGGTACTTTAGGTGGCGCTGTATCCACCAAGTCAAGTTAGTTGTGCTACTTTAACTTGTGTGTGGCTTCCACACACACACACACACACACACACTCTGAAACGCGTCTTCAGTTCGCAGTATTTGACGCTTTATGAGGCGAGAGCGAAGGTGTCGACGGGTAAAAATGATCTCCACGTATACAAAGATCCTGTTTGTTGAGACTGACGAGACGTTTCCTCGATGTGGGAAAGTCACGGCTGAAGTGGAGGTGACACACACACACACACACACGTGTGTGTCCTGTTTTTATTCCCCCCCCCTCCCCTCCCCCTCACTCCGTCTCTATTAAAGTCGTCATTGTGTTTATTTGAGGCTAATAAGAGCGATGGCTATGCATGCTACGCCGCCGCCGCCGCCAGCTAAGTCATTTAGCCGAGAGGACCACTTGACCAATGCTGACAGCGCACAGGCTTCAATTAAAGCAAGGGCAGATGCCCAAATACCCCCCCCCCACACACACACACACACACACACACACAGACACACACAGAAACACACACACACACAAAATCACACATCGGAAACACTCAGATTTTCATGTGAACGCGCAACAGTTGTTCAGTCTATTCTCATGAATAACGAAAGAGACACACACACACACGCTATTATCACACACACACACACACACATTCACACATTATTATCAGAGTGCTGCCTCTTGACAACGAGTAGTATAACTAAAAGGTTTTCCCTCCCACACACTCGTAGCAGGAAGGGCAAAGTGTGTGTGAGAGCTCTTGTACCTCTGGAGTCATGTGTTTGCATACACACTTTTGTGTGTGTGTGTGTGTGTGTGTCAAATTGTGTGTGAGTGTGGGAGGGAGCCACAGACATTCTGCGAGGCTCAAACAAAGAAAAAAAAGTTTCCCCGACAACTACTTTCCCATTCACGGTGAATCCTGACGCGTCGGCGCGATGACGCGCCGGAGGTTTCGACGCGTTGGAGAGCGAAAGGAACGAAGCATCTGGAAAGAGTCCCAGAGGTCAGGTGACTTGTTCGATGTGTCCTCGACACACACACAAAAGACGGAAACAGAAAAAAAATGAGTTTACGGGAAAGTTATATCCGTGTGTCAGGCTGCAGTTGGTAACTCTGCTCGTTGTTCGATCGTAAAAAAAAACTTTTTTCGGCCTTTTTCTTGCCAAGAAAACATGAATCCGAAAAGTTAATTTGTATTCTTCCGGACGATGAAATGCAAAACTTTAGTGGAGACCCTGAATATTTCACGAGATCGCCTCCGTGTGTGTGTGAATGTTAAACTGTCCGCATTGGCGAATATCCCTTTGACAACACGAGGAATCAAGAGTTTCAAAATAAAAGAATCCAGCGCTCGCAGTCGAGAACGTGGCGCGAGGAAAGTGCTAAATTGTTGGGACTCTCGTAGAAACGCAGCGTTCTTTCTTCCCTTTCGTTCCACGTTCCAGCGCCACGGACGCCTCCTCGCACGAACAATCAGTGCTGCCCCCTTGTGGCACCTGCGACACCTTCTTATTGTATAATAAATACGCTAAATACAAATCGTCTCGTTGGGTGTTTCAGCTCCTTTGTGTTGGTGTGGAAAAAAACGGATTTCAGCAAAACAAGAAGACGGATCCAAGACCCCAAAATAACGTAGTCGACGGTCAAGACTCGCCAAGTGATCTTCATTCCCTTTATCCCCAAAGTTTCTCCACATTTGCTTGATGTATCGTATCAGAGGACGTCACAAGGTCACGTTATGGGAACAGTTGACGCTTTTCTCAATCTCCCGCTAATAGAAATCACTGCTCTTTGGGTTCTGGACAGTTTTTGGAGTGTCTACAAAAAGCCTTTTATCGTTGTTGTTTTCTCACAATGTGAAGTGAAACCTTCATCCATTATATGGTTGAAACTCGTGTAACAGGCTGCTGACATTCACGGCCTTTTTTTTTCTTCTTTTGACTGGACAAAGACGATTTGCAACACGTTCCCCTTCGGCGTCACTCAGCTGGCCAACAGGACGATAGATGAGGGGCGATCTGTGGCGTCTGAACTGGTTGTGACCGGCTTTTCTCCTCGCGGTTTGAAGATGAAAGCGACCCCCGGCTGGCTGCGTCTCCCTCTAGAGAAGCATCGTGCTGTGGTTTCCCTGGCGTTTAGGTCTCCGATGCGTCTTTAGCGCTGACGCCTCTTTTGTCGGGACGCTTTCGCTTAGCTTCAGTGTGGCTACACGGTGTTAGCGTTCCACAAAGGGCCATTTAGAAGGGGCCACATAATGAGCTTTTCAATGGTCCTAGAGTGTGTGTGTGTGTGTGTGTGTGTGTGTGGTGTGTGTGATTAATGCACTGTGGCATTTGAGATCAGTCCAGATGTGTGTATCTGTGTGTATGTCTATTAAGATCCTGTAGCTGTGTTTGTTGTGTTTGTGTGTTCTAACACTGTGTGTTGCTTTGCGTGTGTGTGTGTGTGTGTGTGTGTACAGGAACAAGAACAATGCATGCTGGGATTTTGGCACGTCTCTGTTAGATGCTCCTGGAGTGCGATGACTGCAAAAAAACAAACAAAAAAGCAACCCGGGTGGTCGGGTCAAACAAACACAGGACTTTCAGGCAGGAGACCTTTTTCTGAGTAAAGTTAGCGCCATTTTAACGCGTTTTCTATCCTCGTGTTGTATTTTTACGTGTCGTTTGAACTTCGCGGTGGGCGTCTGACTCAGCGTCGGCGCGATGAACCTTCACGCTGAGCTTCGTCCCAGATGGCCGGGTTGTTGTGACGACGATTGTGAAGGTCAAACATTAAAACAGTGCGTCTTCTCTTAAGGTTACCGGCCGCTTTCCTCACTTCGGTTTCTCTTCTTCTGCAACGTCTCCCCCCGATAGCGACCGTTCAAAGTTCTGAAGTCAAACGTCAAACTAAAGAGACGTAAATGTGAGCGAGAGCGCAAATACACTGAATGAAAACTGGTCCAACAAATATATATGTATACATACATGCATGTATATGTATATGTACAAACATACAAACATATATATCTATATATATAGATATATATAGATAGATATATATGACCCTAATGAGGATAAGCGGTTAAGATAATGGATGGATGGATAAATATATATGTATATATATATATATATATATATATATATATATATATGTATATATATATATATATATATATATATATATATATATATACATACATACATTTATTTGCACATACATACATATACATATATATATATATTTTTATATATATATATTTATATTTATATACATATATATATATATATATATACATATATATAAATATATATATATATATATATATATATATATATATATATATATATATATATACAAATATATATACAAATATATATAAATATAATCTGATGCATGTTTGGGTGTCTACAGGTTTAGTTGCAGGATATAAAAGGATAAAGAAGTGTCTTCTCTGCTCTCTGTCTGTATCATAGATGTGTAAAGAGCTGCAGGTCTGTTTGATTAAGGGCACACACACACAAACACACACACACACACAAACACACACACAGAAAAGATCCAACACCTTGAGATTGGCCCGGTTGGGTTGCTAGCACATTGCATATAATAGAATATTGCTTGTGGCGTTGCTAATTGTTTATTAACAGCCGTATGTTCATGTCACACGTTTAAAGTGCAGCAGACGAGCGGTGAGAAACGGAGAAAGATTAGCGGATGAAATTCACGAGGGAGAAGAAAAAGTCGGGAAACGTAAGAAGAAAAAAAATGACACTGGATTATATTCAAAGAAACTGCGGCAGGAGAGGAGAAGGTGAACTCTAATATTTATCATATGTACATTCAATATTACAAAATGACAGCGAGAATCAGACCGGTGAAAGGAAAACGTGGCAATTATTAGCAATTCAACTGAAGAAGAACTCACCACTCGTGGCACAATTTGCCCTGAAACACTTCACGGAACCTTTTCATGTGACTCTAAAAGGAATATTTCTTACATATATCTATATTTATTTATATATATTTGTCGTACAGCGCCTGCTGCTTCAGTCCTCCTGCTTGAAATATAAATGTGCATAAGCACGGGGCTCGGTCACACTTGTCACCCACGTTGAATGCTGTGCGAGTGTGTCTTGTTTTGTGGCACTCTGAAGCGGCTATTTGCACAAACAGACATCAATGAGTACGGGAAAAAAAAACCCACAAGAGCAGAATCACACCTTCGCATGCGGCTCTAACACACACACACACACACAAATGGATGTGCAATAACTACTGCAGTCAACCCCTCTGCTCTCCTCTCCTCTGCCGCCCACTCGTCCTCTCCCCTCATCCACTCCTCTCATTTTCCCATCCTCTCCTCCCACTCCGCTCTTTTCTCTCCCCTTTCTCTTCTTCATGTTGTTTATATATATATTGTTGTACTCACTGCCTTCCTTTCTCTTGCCCCTCGTACATGTTGAACAGTACATGAATAAAGCATGCCAGCTCTGTGTGTGTGTGTGTGTGTGTGTGCTCAGGTGTACGCCCGCGTGCTTGTAAAATGAGATAAAAGCTGTATCTCAGTAAGACCACCTCCTAATAGCGCCAGTGACCTTCATCCGTTGCATTAGCGGGAGCCGGAAGACGAGGAGTCGGATAAGAGTGCTGTTTTCATACATGTTAACAGCCACATGGCCCTGAAGGGGCTTTTTTTATCAGAGGAATGTATGTACGGCTCTCAGGTACTTTCTGAAGTGTATTTGCAGGCCGTGCACCCCCCCCCGCCTCCCGTCTCAAGGTGATCTTCACCCATAGCCGGACGCCGAGATACGTTTTCCCGGAACAGCTTTGGCGATCACGGCTTCAAAGTTACATCCATCAAACACACGGGCTCTCATATAGCGATGTTTATCGATCGAGCGTCGTCCTTTCTCTTTTATGTAATGGCACCAGATGGCTTGTGGTGCAAAAAAAAAAAAAAAAAAGAAAGAAGAAGCTAAACAACAAAATACATGTCTCGTTCCAGAAATCCTGACCCGGCTGCTAAGGACAATCCAGAGGCCTTGTTGAGAGCCGTTTGATGGAGGAACCGTTGATGAGAGGAAAAAATAGTTCCAACGTGAATCAAATGACAACAAAAACATTGTAAAATAGCTCTGAAGAGCAGAACTGTGTCTATTTGATGTTGGAGATGTTGACACTTCCTGGTTTCTCGAAGTTTCCGCATAAAAGCGTCAAGTCCTCTTGAGCCCAGTTTCTCTTTGTTGAAGGGTTTATGGGCCGTGTTTTCTCAAAAATACCAAATGGTTTTTATACCCATAGGAAATATAGAATATCTCCTCAACATTTGAATCATTTTAATTAGGTATAAAGTACAGAAAACACTTGTGAGACTAGTTAGGAGGTTCATATAGCAGGATATGTGTGACTGGTTGATGACATAAAATTGTGAAAAACAAATAAAACTTCCAGGATGTATTTCCTATTTTAAATTATGCTTATGATTGTTCTTTTTCTATTATAAACTCTCACTGTGTGTTAACAGTATCTCTGCAAAGTTTGACTTTAATTAAGTTAAGTTTAAGTAATTTCGTGAGCCGTAGGTTTAGGTTTTAACCCCTAACTTTCTTTCTGGACCTTGAACGCCTCTAGTTCCACAACAGATTTTTTGTGAGGCTTTTTTGCCTCAAAGGATTTGGCGGTATTGGCGGATTCAGTGGGCCGTAATCTTTCAGAAAGATGGTCATTCATATCTGGCATTAAGCTAGGGATGTGAAACTTGAGTCCTCTCGAGTCATATTCATGGTTTATGTTAATATTTATGGTTGAATTGTGTTATAAAACATGTAAAATGGACGTATATGCTCTTGCAAGGCCCCGGCTGTATCGATTCATGACGAGTACGAGGACATGGAGAGTGATGAAGAGCTCCTGATGAAGAAATCCGCCCCGGGCTGCTGGTAATTCATAGCATTCTTATGTTCACAAACCATATCCTCCTTTTCATTTTAATGTAATTAACTTTAGCGAGGTGCAAACATTGAGAGGCATCCTGTCCTTTTAAAGTGAGATACTTAACATGAGAGAGAGAGATTTAAAAAAACTGAACGCTGAAAAAAGATGTTCCTCAAGACATTTTTTCATGAAAAGGGTATAAAAATGGAGGTTTTTATCCAATATTTGAAGAGCAAGATGTTGGAGCACATGTTGAATATGAACTTTCTTGGCCTTCTGCTCCTTCTGCTGCAAAGTGAGATGTGTCTGTTACATTTCCAACAGGCGGCGGCGATCATTAGTTCGGGGGAAGAAAAAGATGTCAGAGTGGTAGCGTTTGATTGACAGGTGATCTCTGTGAAGTGCAGTGAGGAAGAAAAAAAAAAAAGAGAAGCACTCGCTGCTTATCAATTAATTTTCCGCCGAGGCGGGTTGGATCTCTGGCTGTGAGTTTGTTTATATGAAAACTAGTTATGCACGTGCATGCCTACCAACATTATAATCTCTTTAATAAACTCTGCTCCGAGCCAAAATGCATTATGAAACAACGATAATTGCGTGGTGAAAACGCGATTTCTCGGTCCTCGTGAACGTCACATCGCCAGCTTTGTGTGACAAACGTGCACAAAACCCGCAATGTGTATCTGCGATGCACACGGGCTGGTTCATCAAGGGGGGGGGAAACAAAAACAAGTATATCTGGAGGCAAAGCAACATCGAAAAGGGTGTCGTTCAGTCGGCGGCTCGATGCAGAAATATTTACACAAACGTAATGAACCACGACGACTGAAAGTGAATCGGGTTCACCAACATGTGCGTCGTTTGTGTGTCTTCTCGTGTGCAGTACAGTAAATGATGTGAAGCAGCAGCAGTTACTTTCCCAACTTACTTTGCATCGCCTCAGGTGCACACACACGCACACACACACACACACACACACATTAGTAGGCAACCCACATTTTTCACAGGAACCACTTCTTCTCTCCTGTAATCCATCTTGCTTTCCTCTCCTCTGCCTCCTCTTCTTCACCTGCCTCTCTCTCCCTCTTTCTCTCACTCTTCTTCACTTCACCCTTTCTCTTGTCTCCTTTCCTAGTGTCCTTGCCTCTTTTCTCCAGAGAGAGTGACGGCAGAGCATCGGATGATCAACACAAAATGTACTTGGAACAGCGTATGCATGTATGCATGTAACGTGCACACAACAGACACACAATGTGCTCTCACGCTCACACAAAACCATCAAGTAATTGTTTTGTTTTTTGGCATCCTGCAGCGTTTGTTAGGAAGCAGCGGCAGCGCAACGATGCCTTTTGTTGCATTTTAAAACAGTGTAATGACCCTTTACCCCGCCGTAACAGGCTGAAAATGTTAAATTGTGTGTGTGCGTGTGTGTCCTCGCTGCAATTTGCACTGAAATGTCAGAGCAAAAGGGCTTCATGTGACACTTTACATAAAGCACCAGCGGTGTAATGTTGCATGGAAAACAAATGAGCTGATGTTTCCTCCGCTGTGTGTTTAAGAGCAGTTTCTTTCCGCCAGTGGCCTAAAACTACGTGACACTGAGCATGAAAATATATATGGAAATGTCATGTTATGAATATCCGAGCGATGCACCAGCCACTTTAATCACTTCACCTCAGTTCTTTTTGGTGAGGGAATAAATGTTTCTATTGCATCACAGAGAGGACATACAACTTCTTTAAGTGAATTATGAGTTAGTTATACTAACTAAGTCTACCAAGTTGGTTACTATAGTTAGTTAGTTATAGTGAGCTATCTGGGATGTTATTAAGGCCCTGAACCAGAGTTGGAAAAACTCAGGGACCACTCAAGGAGGGATTTTTGGCAAATCTTGCTCATAATCATGCTGGATGTTATAAAAAATTAAGAATAAAAAATTCTGAAAACAATTAGATGAAATAACACACGTATTTGAACTCATTTGGGGTTCATACGCCCACTTAAACACGAGGAAAACAAGAACTACAGATCCATGTACAAGACAAGATAACGTCACATGTGTAAACAATTAACAACTGACCTTCGTCCTTGGTGGATTTTAATACACAACGCAACATTAACATTAAGTATAAAGTCAACGTTTCACGCACAAACACGTGTTTGTTTGACCCATTCATCCTCCACCAGGCAGACCTGGATTAGAAACACATTTGTGATAAATAACAAACACAACCCGGGAGAAAACCTGCTTCCCTGGAAACAAGTTTCATTGTATGGAAACCCGTTTTCTAGAAGAGGAGGCTGGGAAGAAAAGGAGCGAGGAGGTGACAAGAACACCGAGGACAGGGGAAGACAGAACTTGTCTCTCTCAGGCAGGAAACGAGAGGGAGATGGCACAGAGACACATTTTAAAAGACAGTGTCTGTACTCCCCGGCACCCTGGTTACACAGGACTCTGTTTGAAAATGTCGAGTGGAAAAAAAAGAGACACAGCCAGAAGTCGGTGAGAGGTGGTAAGAAGCCAGTAATGACTGAGACAGTCAAGAAAAAGTCCACAAATCCTGACTGACTGTCTCTGTATTTGTTCCAGGTGTCACTCATGCCCAACAGGACTGCAGAGCATCCTTTCCATTCATTCCCTGTCTTGTCTCAGCCTCTTTACCCGACTCCAGCAGACCTTACAACAGGTGACAGTGCAACCGATTTTAAATAAAAGAAAAAAAAGGCTGAAGTTTGAAATACAATACAGCGAGATGTTCATTTAGTACACTGTGGTCCATTTGGAGCCAAACAGACCATAAAGCAGGGGATGCTTTAGGACCAAAGACGTAGACGACGGCGTTTCTACGTCACTCGTCCGCATTCCAGATATATTAACTTCCATTCATTGGCTGCGAAAACACAATATCATGGTGATGGCCACAATCCAAGATGGCGACGGCCGTAATCCAGCGTGGCGGCGAAAAAAATTGCTGAACTCAAGGCTTCAAAAAGTTCACAAAACCAATGTGTGACGTCACGACGACTCCGCCCACTTCTTATACGATGTGTAATATAACACGACGATATCAATATAAACATGTGAAACATGTGGCTGCGAAAAAAGGTGGCGACGGCCGCAATTCAAGATGGCGACGGCCATAATCCAACATGGCGCCCAAAAAAAGAAGAAAAGAAAATTGCAGAACTTAAGGCTTCAAAAAGGTCACAAAACCAATGTGTGACGTCAAAATGACTCCGCCCACTTCTCATACAACGTCCAATATAACACGACGATATCAATATGAACATCTGGAATCATGTGGCTCGAAAAAAAACAACATGGCGACAAAATTGCAGAATGCCCACTTCTTAAACATCATCTAATATAACACCATGATATCAATATGAAAAGCTGAAATCATTTGAGCTCTTCTCTTTTCATGGATGGCCTTGCTGTGGCTTCATTTTCAGCATTAACACTCTTTATTTCCCTACATTATTTGGTTTTTAGAAGATCCCTTATTATGAAACTCTAAAAAAGCAGGGCATTAATCATGCTAATTAACAATTTAGCTAACGTAAACTCGCTGTCAGGCCTGAGGGTAGCTCATTGTTGTTTTCTTGTCGGCCACTGAGCACCTGCGCTGAAGCTGCCGGGGACTCGGCTCGCCTCGACACCGGGACGTGCCCTGCTCAAGGGCGCCTTTGCCGGTAATTGGAGAGCGGCAGAAAGTCCCGTTTGCTTTTTCGTCCGCGCTGAAACGCAGACGATTCTCCCCGTTTGCGAGCTCACCTGTTTGTAGTCAACACACTTCCGTCGGTCCCCGAAAAACTGCCAAAAAAAAACCCTCAACAACTTCACACCTCCTGTTCTCCCCACGTACACGGGTCTCCCAACAAGCGCTGGGTTTTGCAGTCTGCGAGTCAGTTGGCTTGGCAGTCCAGATTGTCGTCAGTACAAAAAAAAAAGGCATTAGCATTTAAATTCAACTGCCGAGAGGCGTCGCAGATCGGAGTCTCGGATCTGTCCGTTTGTGAGTTTGGAAGAAAACTCGTTCTTTTTACATCGAGGGCGACGTGAGCAAGGCCGTCGGTGTGACACGCGTAAGCTCCACACACGGCTGGATTATTGGTGGAATAACGACGTGAGTGACGGCATCCTGTATCACACACCTGGGGACTTAGTTTCAGGCTGTATTCACACATTATAACACAAATATTCCATGTGCGTGTTTTCCGAGTGTTTCCGGATTCCTTTTACCCATTTTCTTTTTTTAGGGCCCGCCTCCTCGTGTGATTGCAAAGCCCCGCCCCAATTGTTTCCACCTGGGCCTCATTGCCTGCCTTGCCTTGTGTATTTCCTCTGTGTCTTGGACATAGTCTTCTTTGTAATACCACCCTGTTTGCGTCGCCTTCGCGCTTTAGTTTTCAAGTGTTAGTTTTCAGGATTTGGTTTCCCTTGTTTTGTGACTTTGACCAGTAAAGAACCCGGTCTTGACACATCTAAACTGAAGATTTTGGTCTTCCATATGTTTACATGGTCATTTTAAAGGAATGGATCAATATCTATATTGTCTTATCTTATGCATATTCCTATTTAAAAACGGCACTGTTTTCTGTGTTTGCCTTCGATAGATGGTCATGCACGCGGCAGCACAGTAATTTTGATATTACCCTTAAGAGACGGCTGTTGACTGTGATTTTTTATTTTTTTTTTGACACGCAGTATGAGAATAAAAAGCAGGAGAAAACAATGGGGATTGCTATAGCTTCCATGTTACCATAAGGGATAAGTTCAGGGTTGAAGGCCATCTTTTATCAGAGAGAAAACTGGTGCACGATTCCAACAGATTGGATGTAATTGTATGAATCCAGTTTAAGTCAGAAAGTCACGTTATCTGTACTGATTCATTGGAACATTGTTAGCAGGTAACAAAAGTGATTATTCTGGTCATTAGTGAGCTAATTTCCACACGGCTTCACTAAACTGTTCGAGATAACTACGGTAACATGCGTGGGTTTGCGTTGAGTTATTCCTATTGGCAGCTTGTGTCCTCGCCTGCTGAGTCAATCTGGGTCTTTGTTAACGAGTTGTGTGTCTGTGTGTGCTTGGATGTGCTTTATTTCTGTGTCCTAAAAGATGCAATCACACACAAAGAGCACAACCATACATGCATGACTCTATAGCATGTACATATGCTACAGAGTCATGTATGACTCTGCATAAAAACACTCACAATATAATTGAGAAGTCCCCGTGTCTGTAGCCATCATCAGTGGCCTTATTCCTTTCGTAATGGGATGTTTGAACAACCATAAAACAAAGCTGTTTACCATTGCGAGTGGATTCTGGGCCCAGGGGTGTTGCTATTTTTCCTTGGCAGCATTTTGCCTGCCGCTCGGCATACCCTCAGGGTTCAGTGACAACAACTAACGAGCCGTTGTGTAGTTACGTCGGAAGTAACACTGAACACCTTTTTTTTTTTTTTTTTTAAAAAGACTCTTTGTCGAAGGGGGAAAATTGCATAAATAGAAAATATCCCAGTAGCATGATATCAAGAAATAGTTTTCAGGAGTTGTACAGAGAAACTAGCCCCGCCATGACAGCACTCACACTCAACACTGTCAATTGTATCATCTCTCCGCATCACAAACACACACACTTGGAAAAGTCGCACTTGTCAAATGTCCCGTCAACCTCCCCTACACACACATGCTCGACAGCCATCAAACTCCTTGTCATGCAGACCCACGCGTTACAAACAAACGCATAAGCATACACTTGTTCACACACACACACACCTGACACTGCCGGAAGCTTTGTCACAGAAATGTGTGTGTGTGTCTCCAAAAAGTGGGTCGCTTACAACCCGGTTTTTTGAGGGGATCGCTCAACGTTCCAAGAATGTGTTCATGGTTTTGATAAGCAAGTACACGCCAGAGGAACGTGTAGGGGAGTTGTTGTTTTTTTTTCCAAGAATATGAATGACAAATGTGTGCGTCTCAGTTGGCAAAAAGATGTGACGTGGAGCATCACTTCACCAAAGTCCCCCGGCATTTCTCAAGAGACTTCCCGGATGTGACGATGATAGGAACGGAGAAAAAAGTTTTAAAAAAACAACTCCTAAAACACGACAGTCTCTCTCTCTACCAAACTGAGGAGGAAGGCCAACGCAGCAACACAAAAACAACACAAAAAGCCCTTTTGACAACACAATTGGGATAAAAGCGATGACCCTTGTGGCTGGAACGCTATTAAAAAGGACAATAAAAGGAATACAAATGTCTACTTTTAGCGATCGGCAACATGGTTCTATGAGTAGGAACTGATGTTGTTAAATGAGCCGTGATGTGACTCATGGCGTCCATTGTTAGCACGGTTTCATAATCACAGATGCTGAAAGCATCTAGTCTTCAGGCCCATTAAAACATAAATAATCTCCAGGTAGTTTTTATTTAGCCTCATTAAGAGACAATTTCGAACAATGTGTTCATATGGTTGGTTTTTGAGTTGTGTGTTCTTTTTAATTTTGTATTCTTTTTGTGTGTCTAGTTTGAGGTGATGTGTAACCTAAATAAACTTAAATACAATGATTGAAAGACAGAAAGAGAAGATTAAATAAAAAATCTAGCTTGAAATGTACAGGTCCATTTTTTTGCAATAGAAAGCAAAACCTTTGGTGTGAACTGAAAGAAATTTGTTTAAACTTTAATGAAAAACTGAGGTGATATTTTACTCAATGCATCGAGCTCTCGGAGTCACCGGTGGCACGGTGGCGGCCGGTGAGGGAAACTGTTGGCCCCGCAGCTTAAAAACAGATAAATTGTGAATTTCAAAAACTAAAACTTGAGTAAATACACAGAGAAAAAATAAAACCTCGATGTAATATCTCTCAAATACCCTTTGTAGTTCAAACTGGCTGTTATCAGCGAGGTAGCTAACGTTATAGCCCTCAGCTTTTTTTTTTTCTCTCCGCCTCACGGAGTTATTGATAGCGTACGAGGATAATTCTGGAAATTACACCGGACGGTATTTAGAAAATAGAAAAAGCAGTTGATCCTGCCGCTTATGCGATATTTAATTCTTGTTCCTCTATTAAAGGTTTGTACTGAAAGGCCAAATTTGACAATGATCTGTAATTTGCAGCTTTTATTTTCCACTCGCCTCTGGAGAGGGTATGGGGGGGTAATTGGTTGGTGAATCTTGAGATGCAAATCGTCCGGTACAAATTCAACAGGAGCGACGGAGACGATCGCTGTCTGGAAACGTGGAAACTCAAAAAACAAGCGAGCTTCGGTCATGGTTTCGCTCATTGAGTTGTTGGGTTCAGGTCGACTGCATGAACCCAACAACTCAATGAGCGAAAAGTCCTGCATCGGACCAACGTAGAACAAAAGCACATAAAACACCGCTGCTGCCTCGCATCATCTCGTTAAAAAAGGTATTATTCGCTCTTCGGGAAAGTCTTCAAAAAGCTGCTCGACGACCCGTCTTGGTCCCCGATTTACAGCGTCAGAAAAGAGCCGTTACAAGCTCCTTTCGGCGGGAGTTACTTCAGCACTGCTGTTGGCTCCTCTTATTTTTAGGATGGCGAAGTCATTAAGGGGCATTCAACACCTTAAGGGAGAAACACTTCAGATGTTGACCTTAAAATAAGATCATTAGCCGGAACGACACGACCGTTTTAGCCCAGCTTTTTGCTTCTCTGTTCTCCTCCCGCAGTCTTTATCTTTCCTCATCGCACTTGATCTTCTGCTCCTCTGCCTCCATGGCTCGTTGTTTACATTCCTTATCGCATCTTTTTCTTTCATTGGGGTCAGTGTCGAAAAAGAAAGAAAATCACCAGTTTTTGCTTGGATTCTCTGTAAGTAAGATTCATAAGTCCTCGGGTAGTCATGCGAAGAGATGTCCAGCACTCGAAATGGCAGATTTAATAAAAAGAGGATGAAGATCAGAGATACAGTAGCCGGTCGAGGGCCCTCTCGCCTCAGCGACGAGTATACAATAGCTAAATTGTATCCGTTAGCTAAAAATACGAGTATACGTTAGCTAAATTGTATCCGTTAGCCAAAAATACGAGTATACCTTAGCTAAATTGTATACGTTAGCTAAAAATACGAGTATACGTTAGCTAAAAATATTAGTATACGTTAGCTAAATTGTATACGTTAGCTAAAAATACGAGTATACGTTAGCTAAATTGTATCTGTTAGCTAAAAATACGAGTATACGTTAGCTAAATTGTATCCGTTAGCCAAAAATACGAGTATACCTTAGCGAAATTATATACGTTAGCTAAAAATATGAGTATACGTTAGCTAAATTGTTAATGAGTGCAGTATTCTTTCTCTTTTCCGGTCAGAAGAAACAAGGTCCGGTAACAAAAACAGTCCATGCACCCGTAGCTTCTCAAGTTCAGAAAGTAGTCCCCCTTAAAGAAACAACTATCACAAGCAGTATCCATCTTATTCGTCGTAATATCCCCTATTAATTATCATATCCCTCTTGCGCATTGTAATGTACACTTAGACATGTCTTTATATACATGTGCACGAGGACGCTCAGACAGGCGCTCGGTCTGCGGCGGCGTTGTGCGCCAGTAGAAGCCGTGAAGGAAGAGGTCAAACGGCTTCATAATAGCCGGCACTTTCCAATTAAACACATTTACAGCTCCAGCGAACGCTCTGATGTGGGTGATTAACAATGAGAAGGATCCCGAGCAGTGTACAAATGAAGTGTTACGCCGGCTGTAAGTGTTTCTGAACCGTGTCGAATAGCTGATCAGCAGTGGAAGAAAACAGGACTCTTTTTTTTGTTTTGTTGTTAATTGGCTCTTCTGATAACTCATCGCATCAATTTCATGCTTTTTAATGTCGGGCCACTGACTTGCATTTCTTCTGAAGGCGATCTGCTCTACAACGCAACACCCGCTCTGCATCACACACACGGCGACAGGAGTTATTTTCAGTAACTGCAGTTCTGTAATCACAGGCAGAGGAGCCATTTATGGAGCCGTTAACACGCGTGCATGTAGCGTGTGGATGCATTACACATGCTATTGGGCATAAAGTTGTCCCCAAAAAAGGCGCATGATAACCCATGAATAAAATGTGTGTATATATATTTATTTTCTTTTGAATTATCTAATTTAAAAAAGCATTATGCTTCTGCCTATACATTTTCAGTTTTTTTTTTAGATTATTAGATATATTAGATTGTACACAGGCTTTACTCATTACATATATAATGACTGAATAAAACACACATGAGATGAATGTATACACACACGATTGTGATCTTAAATATTGTACACTTCAAACTAATTCGCAGTCTGTTCACTGATGCACACGTTGCCGAATAACCCTGGTTTTTTCTCCAGATTTTTCCCTGCGGCGGCATTTATATAGACTGGCGAACTGAGCAAACTTTGACGCTGAAAACCTCTAAATGTGTCTAGAAAATCTAACTAAAAGTAGACCATTTAAAAAAAAAAAAAAGAAGGGGTTGAGAACGTCGTATTAAAACACTATGAGTCACCTGAGCGGCCAAACACTTGAAAACACTCTACCAGGCTAGACGCACTAATAAAGACCTTTTGGTGAGGATTTTGCTCCTAAAAGAGCACTTATTGTCTGCTTCCTCTTCTCTGGAGCAGATTGTTTGAACTCTGAGCGTTAAATCACAGCATCCAGAGCTTAAAGGTACACCCCCCCCCCTTTACCTGCTGTCGTCATCCTTCAATGGATTAACCACATGAGCACAATCAAACAACAATCGCCTCCTTTAAAATCTACCAGATCTTGTTCCCGGCCGACAGCAACAGTGTGCCCATTAATAATCGCAAAGTTGAATAATCATTATGAAAAAAAGAGGAGAACAAATGCTTCATTATATTTTTCTGGTCCCTGGTAATTTTAATCAGCTCATAGAAAAATAATAACATCTTGGAGTTGGATAATAATTGAGGATTGTTCATCCTTTAGCGTGTGTGCGTGCTTGCGCCTGTGTGTCCTTGATTAGTGTGGTTTTTTTTTGTTCTCCTTTTTTTTTTAATACTAAACTACATATTTCCCCACAGGCCATTTCTGATGCCCATAAAAAAGGATGGCTGTTTTGTGCATTTGGGATACGACTGTATGCGAATGAGAGGGGGGGCTGGTGGTGCATGCTGGGATATAAACGGGTGTGATTTGGACAGAAGGCGGTGGGAGTTAGTTTTTTTTTATTTTAATGCTTCATTGCTTTGTTTGTCATGAGGCGTCTTTGCTCGGCTCGCATGTGCACTTACATCTCAGAGGCGGGGAATCATTTTGTAAAATGAGATGATTATCGCTCTGCGTGTGAACGTGGGGATTTCTCGCACTTTATTAACTCAGGACTCCACTCAACAACTCTTTCGCTTCTCTCACGTCGCTGTCTGTTTACATGAACGCCGCGCTGTCGTACGCAATTTAATTCAAACCCGTCTAAAAAGGTAATTATGAAGCTGTCGGAATTAATGCAAAAATTAACCACGGTACAACAAACACACACATAAACACATATTTACCAGACAGCGTGTGAGTGTAAGAACGGTAAATGTGGAAGAAAATCGGTAACACTTTATAATAAGCTTTTAGTTAAGTATGAGTAAACACTTCATCAAATCATTCATTGTTCCACACATTATAAATGATGGAAAAAATGGCAATGGATCGACATTCTTCTAGTCCAGAGCAGGATCCTCCTCCGATCTCGTTCCCTTGTCGGTACCCAAAGCTTTTGGCCAAATTCGTCCAGTTTCAGCATCGGCATTTCAGCAGGTGTCTGAAAAACCTCCACCAGAAAGCGAACCTGTCTTGGCCAAGTCTCCCTTTTAAAATCTCAATGGCACTCTCCTTGTTAACTAAAGGTTGAAATGAAAATTTAAAAAAAACCTTGAACTTGAAAGTTGTGCATGGTGGCCAGAACAAGATCGGAAATGGCGTGTCGACCCAAATAAAATCTGATTCGGCAGTTTCATCCACAATGTGGTCAAGCGAGTTCATTGTCCACCACAACACCGGATCTTACTGGGAATCCCCCGTTGGAAGCCAGAAGGAATTCATCCATTGTCTTCGGTAAACCAAGAAAATCAACAGAAACACGTTTTCATTCATTGGTATTTTTTTCTGCGCCCACGGAAGAGAACGAGGTCAATCTGGCTTCAGACTTGGAGCCTCGATCAACAAAAGGTACGTGGGGCTGTTCGTGTGATTGAATAGCTGTTAATGCAGGTTATGCTTTGCAAAAAATGCAACTGAGATAGACTTGAAGGGGAGAAAAAGTGGGGGGTTCACGGGTAGTTTTAAAATTAGGTCCGGGCCCCCGTCCTCCATGAGGATAAATTCCATTAAATGCAAGAACCAGTGACGGTCGTCAAAAAAAGGTTTTTAAAAACACTTTCTGTGTGGCCGTTTGGGTTCTCCCACTTGACCAAATCCCACTTTACCCCATTTCTACTTCACCCAAATGTATGGAAGCCCGTTTCCGCGACAAAAAAGAAAAACAAATTCGGACCAAAAAAAATAATTAGGGCCAAAAAAAAATTTACTTTTTTTTCCGTTGTCTTTTTTTTTGTTGACTTGAAAAAAGGCAACAAAAAAAAAAAAAAAAAAATTAGGACCAAAAAAATAAAAATTAGGACCCAAAAAAATATTTACTTTTTTTTTGTTGTCTTTTTTTTTGTTGACTTGAAAAAAGGCAACGAGAAAAAAAATAATTGTCTTTTTTTTGTTGACTTAGAAAAAAGGCAAAAAAAATTTAAAAAAAAAAAAATTAGGACCAAAAAAATAAAAATTAGGACCCAAAAAAAATTTCCTTTTTTTTGTTGTCTTTTTTTTTGTTGACTTGGAAAAAAGACAACGAGAAAAAAAAAATTGTCTTTTTTTTGTTGACTTAGAAAAAAGGCAAAAAAAAAAAAAAAAAAAATTAGGACCCAAAAAAATATTTACTTTTTTTTTGTTGTCTTTTTTTTCCGTTGACTTGGAAAAAGGCAATGAAAAAAAAGAGGTACATTTTTTTTATTTTCCTATTATTTTTTTCTTCTTTTTTTGGTCCTAATTTCTTTCGTGTGTGTGTGGCGGAAATGGGCTTCTATACAATTGAGAATACTCGACGCAAAGCCGACTGCACATGCTGCCTGTTACATTTAACCAGTGAGCTGAGAACCAGCACCCCTCCCCACCCTTCCCTCCACCACCACCTCCACCTCCCCACCTGCTCAGACTGCAGGACACGTCTTTCTGCAGCAGCGGTTGTGTGGAATATTCCTCTACCAAATGATCTGGAAGGTTCCGGTTTCCCCTTCTGCTTTCTCTGCAGAAATACTTTACAGTGATGGGTTAAAAAACGAAAATAAAGATGAATATCATCTTTCCTCTCAACGCACCTGCTGGATCTCTCCGCCCTGGCCGAACCCTGTGATGTTGGTCCTAGTGATCAGTAATGTGACGGCGGTAATGGTCAATGTAGCTCCACCCCCTTTTTCGGGAGTTTGATGTAGTACATCAAAGTGTCAGTGATCGGCTCCGGCTGGTTTGGAGCCTTTTTGAAATCAATTTTGTGGAGATTGCATTATTTGGTATCTTTGAGTGACGCATGAATAATGTAGTGATAGCAAAAATGATGCACAGTTCATGTCCACATTGTTGTGAACATCAGAAGGGGTCATATTTCAGGCATTAGACACGTCCCACAAAGTAGAGCCCAATAGCTATAATCTGACACTCTTGCCCTTCGATCACCTGCTTTTACAGGCCGCACAGCCGCAGGACCGGGACCTTTTAAACTTTGCTTTTTCAGAAGTTTCCTGGCCGACGGCGGTGAAAAAAGTCACTCCTGAAAAGTTCCAGTTGGAGAAGTTAAAGTCGTACTTACTGCGAATGAAGAAATCGTTTTTTAAAAGTGGATAGCTTATCAAAAATTTAAATCATTAATGCAGAAAGGAACTGCAATTTCTGTTTAAGTACATTTTGTTCCAAAATGAGAGGCTCATCCGAAGGTGAGACTCATCTTTCCAATAATCATACGAACAAATTAAACTTATTCTGTTGCTGAAAAATTGCAGAGGAGCCCTAATTACAGTAATTAAAGATTATCAATGTCCTGGAAGCATTGGTGTTACCACCAGCGGGGCTCGTGCTGACAGGCCATTTGTCGTTTCCGCACACATCCTCTCAGTTTCTCCTCCTCATACAGATGCAGAACGGGCCAATGATACACGGCCATATTGCACGAGCAGCCTCGTGTGTTCTGCTCGTTTATTCAGACTTTCAGTGGCGGTGATGTTTGGTCCTGTTCACATATCAGTCTGTCTTCAGTGAAACAGGCTTTTCACCCTGAACGCTTCAAAGTCACTTTAAACCAGATTATTTTATATTTTACATAAACCTAACGAGGTTTTTCACAATCTGTTCCTAAACCGAATGAAGTAGTTGTGTTGCCAGAACCGATTTAAGTAATTGTGTTGCCTGAACTGAACTAAGTAGTTGTGTTGCCAGAACCAAACTTGGTAGTTGCGTTGCCTCAACCAAACTAGGTAGTTGTGTTTGCCAGAACTGAACTTGGTAGTTGCGTTGCCAGAATCTGACTAGGTAGTTGCGTTGCCAGAATCTGACTAGGTAGTTGCGTTGCCTGAACCAAACTAGGTAGTTGTGTTGCCAGAATCTGACTAGGCAGTTGCGTTGCCAGAATCTGACTAGGCAGTTGTGTTGCCAGAACCAAACTAGGTAGTTGTGTTGCCAGAATCTGACTAGGTAGTTGCGTTGCCTGAACCAAACTAAGTAGTTGTGTTGCCAAAATCTGACTGGTACTTGTGTTGCCAGAACTGAACTAAGTAGTTGTGTTGCCTAAACCCAGTTTCCTGAGAAGACAAAGGTTTTTTTGTAAAAAGTCTGTGCATACAACAAGCAGTAATGTAAACTTTTTTGGCGGATTTTGTCGGAAAACGCACAACAAATCAGGAGTAACTTTTCGTAGACGATCATACGAACCGTTGTAAGAGGACACGTTGAATGATATGATGAGCATCGTAGGATCATACAGAGACTCAGAAAAGTTCCGCAGAAAATATTCACGTTTTATTTGACATATTAGGAAAATATAATTCAGAAGAGGAGGCTTCAACACACGCTGGGCATCCGGCCGATATCACCTGGCGTCCTTCTGGTCTTGGCCTCCGAAAACCCCGACGCTCGCCAGCGCGGCGCCACGGCGCTCGTCTTCTTCACTCCCCCTTGTGCGACGAGGGCCAAGCCGAGTGGTTTCATTTCAGCATTCATGAAGACTAAATACGCTCTCAAATAAATGCCCTCGTAATGCGGCAGAGATACGACTCGTCAAAGAAACGCGTTCTCCAAGACGCGGCCTAATCCCGTTGAACTGGTCCTCTGATCAGGTTGGGTTTTTTTTTGTATTACGGCTCTTTTTTTCCTTCTAATGTGACACGTCTCTGTGAAACCGAGAAAGAGGGGAGGGAAAAAAAATACACACTTGGATAAGTCTGGACACACACACACTTGATCTCTTTGAAATGCACACACACACACACACACACACACACACACACTCGACGCGGGCGGCTGGGACTCGGCGGGTTGCGATACGGCCGGCTTTATCCGATCTTATCTTGAAAGCGTTGTGGGGCCGCGTCGGCGAACGATACATTTGTGTGTTTTTTCTCGCTACGCGCACGACTCCCATTGTCCCGGCTTGTTTGGGGTTGTGCATATTGTGTCTTGTGTGTGTGACACGAGAGAGAAGAGAGTGAATGAAAAGCACTGAACTTTACTCTCCACGTGCTCTGATTTATTCCCTAATGATGTCAGCTTGCAAAGTGGAACACGCAGCCGCGTTGTGAACATGTTATCCGCACAATGTTCCATATCAAAATTCGCTCAAAGACCTTTTTGGTTCAGCGCGGTCATAATTTAGACCTCGGCGGTTTTAATACTCCTCGGCAGGAGCTCATTGTCAGCCGTAACATAAAAACATGACATATCAATAGGAGGTGAGGAGTGCGGGAGTCAAATCAATAGTCCAATTACATCAGTAAATGTCACACTTTTTTTACTGCCAGTGTCTAGACTGGAGGTAAAGTTTCATGCCTTCCACGTGAAAGCATATTTTCCTCCGAAAAAAATGTATAAAATCTCACGAAAGTATGAAGTGTCACGAAAAAGTTACGTCTCTCGAATTTACGCTCATTACGTTTTAAATCGATCGTGTTTTTTTGGTTTGAAAATGACGGGAAGTGACATCACTTTATGTACGGAATTTATGTGACGCATAAATGTTGCAAAATGTATCACAAATTGCTTTTGTGGAATATCTATAAACATATATATAAACATAGGAACCGCTACAAAAACATTGTTTTTTATTGTAAAAATAGAAGAAAAAAAAACTTTTTGGGAAGTAAGACTTAAAAAAAACAAACCTCCGCAAAGAGTGTGTGGTTTTGGGTTGAAAATGTGTAACGGAAGTTACGTGACAAATAAATCAACGTTGCAAAATGTATAACAAATTGGTTTTGTGGAAGATAAACACAACATTTCAGAGTTTTTTTATTGTAAAAATAGGAATGGAAACATAACTTTTTGGTAAGTAAGACTCGTCACGCTCGTTATGTTTCACACAGTCTCTTAAAAAAACAGACCTACGCAAAGTGTGTGTGGTTTTGTGTTGAAAATGTGTTACGTGACATATAAATCAACGTTGCAAAAATGTATTACGAACTGGTTTTGTGGAAGATAAACACAACATTGCAGAGTTTTTTCATTGTAAAAATAGGAAAATAAACATAACTTTTTGGTAATTGAGACGGAAGACATAATAACTCTCCACTCGGGTCCGTAATGGACAGAAGAAGGCGGAGAGGGAGTGGAGGGATTCAAAAGTGCAGCAACAGAAACCTGGTCGCCAGCTGTGCGCCCGGTGTTTGTTTAACCAGAGCTGCCGGGTCGCAGTGAAGACGGAGTGAAAGAAGGAGAAAGAAAGTAGCAACTGAAGGGGAGGACAGGAGAGAGAGAGAAAGAGAGAGAGAGAGAGAGAGAGAGAGAGAGAGAGAGAGAGAGAGAGAGGCCGGGTTTGTTGAGGTGCTGTTGGATGAATGGGCCTCCTGGGAGGAGAGAGATGGGAGGGAGGGATTAAAGAAAATGAACACGGCTGAGACAGAGAAGGACAGAAAGAGAGCGGGGGAGGACAGAATGAAGGGAAGGAGAGAAAAGGAAAACAAGAAAAGGAGACGAAGGGAGGATGAAAGAAAGGTGGGAGGAGGGGGGGGGCAGACTGGGCACGTGAAAGGCCGTCTTTGTTTGACGCTCGCTAGGAGGGAAAAGCTAAAAATACTGCCAATACAGTCTGGAAACCCGCCATGAGTGTGTGTGTGTGTGTGCGCATGTGTGTGTGTGTGTGTGTGTCAAGCGTCGCATTTCTCCACGGTTAAGATTTAGGATTAACCTCAGGGGGTCAAGTCCTCACCTCTTTGCACAACCCACCCGCACGCCCTCAACTGACACACATAGTTTAACACCCCCGCAGGATGCACACCCATTATGGTAAAGTACACACTCTCACACACACAGACACACACACAAACGCTGCCCCCGACACCCGAACACCCCTCTGGGCCCCATTCTGCAGCTTTTTCAACCGTCTCTTTGAAGTGTGTCTAAACGGGGAGGGATTAGTGTGATGGTCTAATGTTACAATGACATACTTCTCTCCTGGACTTGCCACCGTGCGTCGCGGTGTTGCTTCCCCTCACCTTCCCCCCCTCTTCCCAGATGTCCCGGCTGCTTTCTCTTGAGTTTTCTGGAAGTTACCGTCCCTCTGCCTCACTTGAAAAACAGTCAAGCACATTAAATGCTGTCCGTCAATCGTCATAGTCTCGTGTCTCATTGTGATCATTTCCATGCCTGGAAAAGTCATTGAAAAAAAAAAGAAAAGGCCAAAAGTGTTGTAAAAGTCATGTAAATGTGTTGTATTCATGTGTTCATGTCATTCACTTTCGCCGAGTTTAAAATAATTAATACGCTTTTAAAAGAAAGAGGCTCAGAATATAAGCAGGCAAACATACAGGCATCTATATAAATGTTTATTCCTTTTAATTAAACTTTTGCCTCATTCATTTGTGTCATTTAAGGTTTACTGTATGCCTTAAATATGTATTGTTAGTTTAAGTACCACATTTTATTACTTTTTCATGTTCACACCCAGATTTCACTAAATGTTTGGCCATAGAAAATTGGTCAAAAGTCATGAAAGTTTTGTCAAAAGTCGTGAAAATTTGGTTAAAAGTCATGGAAATCTGATTAAAAGTCATAGAAATGTGGTTAAAAGTCATGGAAATCTGGTTAAAAGTCATGGAAATTGGGTCAAAAGTCATGGAAATTTTGTCAAGTGATGGAAATTGGGTTTAAAGTCATAGAAATTTGGTTAGAAGTCATGAAAAAGTCATAGAAATCCATTGGTCACAATGTGTATGAAATATCGTATCATCTGCCACTTCAAAGTACATTGACCTGCTCGGTGGACTGGACATGTTTCACAACGTCCTTTTAAAAAAAGTAAAGCTCTTATTCCCATACGACATACTTTATGTCGGGCGACACACATTCCTTCTCAAAGGATGCGAGTAGTTTTTTTTCCATTCAACAGTCCTTCATAATACTCGCCGGTGTTTGTCTGTCGAGCAAGTTACCGTTTCAAGCAGTAAATCTGCCAGAGATTGCATTTCAAACGAGCCCCTTTTCCGGTCCCCTCGTGGACAATCTGGTCTCTTAATCCACCGCAGTTTAGTCTCATGCCAGTGTTTCATGTTTCCAACCACGGTTTTAAGGTTCTGCGCGCGGCCCTGTTTGATATCACACGGAGAACCAAAGGGAATTCGGCCCTTCTCTCTCTCTCTCTCTCTCTCTGTGAGTCGTGTTGTTCTGTCTGATCCGACATCAGCAAGGGAGAGGAGAGAGAGAGAGAGAGAGAGAGAGAGAGAGAGAGAGAGAGAGAGAGAGAGAGAGAGAGGGGAAGCGATGAGCAGCAAAGGGCTGGCAAAGGAGGAAAGGGAATGAAAATGGGAAAGATTGCTATGAAGGGGAGAGGGGGGGGGGGGGGAGATAAAAGCTTAAAAGATGGCGGGGGAAGAGGTTTTGAGCAAAGAGGGAGGGAGGGATATCCTGGAGAGGATGGGATGTCTAAAAGGAGAAGAAGAAGGGGAAGATAATGGCTTGAAACTGCGTGAAAGGTTTCAGAAACATAAGACTCAGCTCTGCAGGAGAGAGAAGGTGGAGGGGAGGAGGGGGGTCTTCTGTCTCTCTGCTCAGAAAATCAGCTATCCAGGGGAGAGGCCTTGCACAGATCAATAATGCACCCACACACACAGCGACACACACACACACACGAGAAAAAAAGACAAGTCGTTTTCCCTTCTGATCATTTTGACCCCTTAACTGCCGCAAAGTGGCTCCCCTCCGTCGAGCGCCCATCGCCGATAATCCCAACGCAGATCTAGTACCGTAAAAAAGTCGGGTTACAAGCCGCTGCTATACCTTCGGTGGGTGTCCCCGCTGTAGCAGGCTAGCGCCGCTACTAGCTCCCCGCTAGCTGCTGCTGCTACTGCCCGCGTCCCCGCTGCCCACGTCGGGCGTCGAGCCGGGGCTGGTCCCGCTACCTTCGCTGGTTGTCGAAGCGCTAGAGCTAGCAGCGGTGCTATCGGAGAGCTAGTGGAGAGCTAGCAGCGGGGCTATCGGAGAGATAACAGCGGCGTTAGCGGAGAGAGCTAGTGGCGAGATAGCAGCAGAGCTATCGGAGAGCTAGTGCCAGTGCCAGCGGAGAGCTAACTAGCTACAGCGGGGAGCTAGCGGGGACACCCACCGAAGGTAGGAGCGGCTTGTAACCCGACTTTTACCGTACAGAGAATTAGTCAGTCAGTCATCTTATTGTTGAGTTTGAATGGAATAAATAGTGAACATGAGTATGGAAAAAAAAACATCAGAAACAAAGGGAAGCTCTGAGAGAAGAAGTGAGGAGCGCTTCAGAAAGTATCCGCTCCGCAACACTGAAACCATGTAATTAGCCTCCAGTGAAAAGATCCTTTCATCCGCGTTTCAGACCGCCGACCACCGCGAGGGCGCTCTGCTGCTCCGACGCACGTCCACGACATCGCTAAATCGTAAAGGGGGAAATGTTATATTGTTCATATGTTTGTTTGTTTTAAATCTCCACAAAAAAGCTTTTGAAGTGTGTTTGAAGTTGTCAGAGTCACCTTAAAAACCTCTTTCTGATCTCACGCGTTGTGCTGCAAAGCTCCAGGAAAAGCACTCTAAACTGTTTACATGCTACACAACTTAATAACCGTCTGTGTGGTTCACAACACATTCGCTCTCCTGGAGCGTTTCACACAATTCAATAAGCCGTATAGCTCCCTTTCTTCTTCTTCTTCTTCCTACTTCTCATTAAATGCAACATCCATTATTTGCATTAGATTTGTTTCTGCAACGAACGTCAGTCAGTTGAGTATTTTACAGACAAGACATCTAACACTAAGAGGGATAGCAGAGCAGTTTACACGAGTGTGTGTGTGTTTTACTTGTGTGAGAATCTGTAGTGTAAATTAGTGAAGGAGGCCATGAATAACTGCAAAACCACGGTGGAGAAATACTCTATAGCTTCTAAGTATACGTAAAAAATCTTTCATTTTAGTTTGTATTCAGTAAAAGTACAAATGTTTTTGCATAAAAATATACCAAAAGTAAGTATCCATTATTATGAATTTATTTGTCCATAAATATTATGCAACTGGTGGTGTCAATCTTAATCCCTTTATATCCTAAACTGTAAATTTAGATTACAATATTTGTTGATTATATTAAATATCAATCAGAATCTGCTAAAGTAAAGAATAGAGGTATAAAGTGGCAGAAAGAGTCAAATACTACAAAAATCTCAAAATTTTACTTAAGCACAGTACTCGTGTAAATCTACTTAGTTACTTTCCTCAACTAGATGTGTTGAAAAAAAAGATGAACGTGCGTTTCCAGGAACAAATAAACTCTGCCTGTTGCTGCAATGTGCCGCTTGGACTGAAGGGGGCAGTGTTTGCTCTGCGCGGCTGTAATCCGTTGAGTCAAAAAAGTCTGTTTTGGATTGTTCTTTTATATCAAACTGGTATTGGACATGTTTCATGCTGCAACATCTGGGAAGATGCTGCGTCAGAATATATTCGGCAAAGGAGTTGTGCTGAGACAAGTAGATTTATCTGAAGAGCAGGGAGTTTGGAGACCAAACCAGAGCTAAAAGAAGAGCTCATTTTTGGCGTCACATGACCTGATGAACGCTCATGGCGCTCCGTCTCTGCAAACAAGCCGTTTAAAATGAGCAAGAACGTCTTTGACGAGACGACAATGTGTCGAAAATTGCTCGTCCGTGGCCTCGGTTTGGAGTTCTTCTGCCCCCTGGTGGCCATTAACAGAATGAACGCGGCTTCGACATAAAAAGAGTACACACATTTCCAACGAACGAGCATGCAAAGCACGGGGAAAGAACCGTCTCTTAAGGGACAAAGACGCTCGCTTTTTCTGGCGAGCATGAGAAATATCCTCATGAATATTGATTTAATAGCTGTCACATGAAAACACTGCTGTGAATTTGGACACATCCATATTCAAGTGCTTAAATGAATAAAGGGAGGATTTCTTTCCCCCGTTGGGTCAGTCCAAACTGCAGCCCTGCTTGATAATGAAATGGAGAGGCCTCTCTCATATTCCATAAGCTCTGAAATAGGAATAGATCGGATTATGTTTCCTGGTGGAGCGAAAGATAGATGGGAGGGTGGGGGTGCTGTTTTAAGAGTTATAATGGTAGGAAACGGACAAATGACATTAATTAAGAGGAAGAAGAAGAGAGGCTGGCATCAGAGAGAACAAAATGGGATAATGGAGAGCTTTGGTGACCTATATGAGGAGACTTTTATTGTGAAGGGAGATGACGAGCGTCTCCTTCAGACTGAAGAGTTCTCCCAGCCAATGATCTCTCCTCTGTCTCTTGTGCTCTTTTGTCCTTCTGCATCCTCTTCCTCTTTTGTCTTTAATTTCCTCTCCTTCCTTCATTACACACACTCACATGCACACACACACACATTTAAATCCGTCCATTCACGTTCACCAGCAGAAACGTGCCACAGCCTCAGATGAATACATATTTTTTGGCAGAATGTTCCTGTTTGTCTTCTTTTTTTTTGACCCTGCATCCCTCTTCCTTTCACGCCAAGCTCTTTTCAGAAGTAATGAATGCCATGATCTGGAGGGGGAGATGATTTCAAACAGAGCTTTTAGCCGCTGGACCGAGCATGAAAGCCTCGGTCTGCGCTGCGTCCCTCTGGGACTCTTTTTAGCAGCGCGACTGGCTACGCGCTCAAAGCAAATTATTAAATTGAGGGCTTCTTTTTCTCTGACCGTCGCAATCAGTGTTTCAGGATTAGCGTCTGAGGGACTTCAACGAGCAGAGACTCGCAACGGCTGCAACCATGTTAGTTATTTATTAATCCATGCAAAAAATGTTGCCAAATACACAGGTCTCCTATTAATGGTAATCCGGTCATTGTCCGTGAGTTTGAGAGTTTAACACAAATGGCTTTTTGAAAACCGACAAGTTTAGTTTTGCTGCCTCAAAAACTATTTGTGTCGGTTGGGTTTGAAAATGGAAAAAAGTTTGAAAAAAAATCCCAAAAAAAGTGGGAGTGGTCATCGTGATGTCGCCCATTGGTTTGTGGACAGACGTTTTTAAACCAGATGTCCGTCGCCATCTTTGATTATGGTTGTCGCCATCTTTGATTATGGTCGTCGCCATCTTTGATTATGGTCGTCGCCATCTTTGATTATGGTCGTCGCCATCTTTGATTATGGTTGTCGCCATCTTTGATTATGGTCGTCGCCATCTTTGATTATGGTCGTCGCCATCTTTGATTATGGTTGTCGCCATCTTTGATTATGGTCGTCGCCATCTTTGATAACAGTTGTCACCATCTTTGATTATATCCGTCTCCATCTTTGATTATGGTCGTCGCCAGCTTTGATTATATCAGTCGCCATCTTTGATTATATCCGTCGCCATCTTTGATTATATCCGTCTCCATCTTTGATTATGGTCGTCGCCATCTTTGATTATATCAGTCGCCATCTTTGATTATATCCGTCGCCATCTTTGATTATATCCGTCGCCATCTTTGATTATGGTTGTCGCCATCTTTGATTATATCCGTCGCCATCTTTGATTATGGTCATCGACATCTTTGATTATGGTCGTCGCCATCTTTGATTGTATCCGTCGCCATCTTTGACTATGTCCGTCGTTTCCTGAGTGAGAATACGAAGGCATACTGATTTAAATGTGTGCGCTTTAACTTACATATTCTTCCAAACATACCTATATTAAGCCAAACTGTGTTTTGTTTCACGTTGACCACACATCTACAACTGGGACTGCAATCTGGCAGGAAATAAATTCCCCTTGGAACATAACTGAGAATGCAGCTCAGTTGTATTGGGAACGTAATCTCTAGGGGACGGCGTTGTGAAAATACATATGATTTGGTGATGACACCAAACGTCAGGTCTCATATTTGAACGTTAAATTGAACAAAAGGAAATCACAAAATGATATCAGGCACCACGTCCTGCTTACGCTCCAGTGATTGCTGTGACTCAAGCGATTCAACCTCCATCTTTCCCCACAATGGCACGGTTGAAGTGCTCCATCTTGCAAACTGATGGAGCCATGAAAGAGACTTCAAAGGCCTCGGGGCCGTTTCATGCTGTTCTGTGTTTTACAAATTCAGTTTCTGCAGCCATTTCTCGGTCCTGCGGGAATTGGTATTCACACCTCACGTGTGTCTGTGCCGTTCACAATGCCTTGACCTCCGTAACGCTTTGACATTTTAGTTAAATAACACAGGCTGCCATTTCCTGTTTCAGCACTGCGACACCCGGATCAATGTGGGTTAAAGACACAATTCGTGATTAATCCCCCAAATCTATATGAACGTCAGACATGTTCGACTCCAAGAGGATGAATAGGAAGAAGTGGACAATTATAGACTCCAGACATTTACACAAAGGCTCCACCCAAGTTATTTAAATATGTGATATTTTTCCAGAAGGAATATGTTTCTATGAAAAGTGTGGAGTAAATTCCCATTAAAGATTACTCATACACATTGTGAATTGAAAAACCTGACGCCTACGCTTCCCACAATGCATCTCAACCACAATAGTTGAGAATCAGGTGCAATATGCTAGTTGTTGCTAGCAGAGCCAGAGTAGCTAGCTTTAAGCAGAGATGAGCGGATATTAAAAGGGGCATTCTCTCCATTGACCACCAGGGGGCGACTCCTCTGGTTGTATAGAAGTCTATGCTTCATGTGTTAACACTGCATTCTCTCTCCTGACCACCAGGGGGCGACTCCTCTGGTTGTATAGAAGTCTATGCTTCATGTGTTTAAGCTATATTCTCTCTCCTGACCACCAGGGGGCGACTCCTCTGGTTGTATAGAAGTCTATGTTTCATGTGTTAACACTGAATTCTCTCTCCTGACCACCAGGGGGCGACTCCTCTGGTTGTATAGAAGTCTATATAAATGACTCTACTTCTCTCTTGATGTATTCCCTCAGTAAACATTGTGAACATGAGTGTATGTCTCAATCTCTTGTTTCAAGTCTTCTTCTATACAGCCTGATGTTCATTTAGTAAATTATGCTCATTTAGAGTCAAACAGACCATAAAGCAGAGGATGGGCGGGGCTACAGGGTGATTGACAGGTCACTAAAAACAACTTCAAACCTTTCACAGTGTGTTTTCTGACAACTAAAGTTAATTGTAATATGTTTTTGTCCTGACCAAAATGTCTTTAAAACCACTTTCCCTTCGTAAAGTCTCCGGCATCAAATACTCGCTCACTGGTGGATCGGCCTTTCCACCGGTGGCCTCGCAACTGCTGAAACAAGCAGCCCTCCAGCAATAATTATTAATTTAGAACAGTTATGAGGCCACTATGTCGGAGCCTCACTTGTCTCAAAATAGTCGCATTAGTTGTCGAATTGACCCCACTGGCCTTCTCTTTCATTATTCATTGCTTTTGAGTATTGGTTTTATTTTTCTCATTCTTTTCCATGAGCAGTAAAGATTTTTTTGTGGAGCTGACTGATGAGTTTCATGCCTCCTGTCAGCACCCACGGTGCCGTCTATCCCCCGAGCCTCTGCTGCCGCGTTCGTCCCGGGTGTAAAGTACGAGTCCAGCCACAAAAAGTGACATTTTATCACGCGACGCAGCCGCAGAGTAGAGGGACGAGCGGCGAGACCGTCCTTAGAATAGCTGCAAAGTGTCAGCGCGGCTCCGCTGTGATCTGTTGGTGAAGGCTGATGTGTGGGCGGCTTCAACATGCTATTGATTTCCTATCTGTTGGTCTGACTCGGCCACTGGACCGCCAGCCACACACACACACACACACACACACACACACACACACACATATATATATGATCTAATTGAGATGTCTCATACTCACAGAGAATCCACATGTACACAAACAGAGTAAACACGGCATGAGACACGACTTGTTATTTGTATAAAAAAGGTAAAACAACAGAATAAAAACACAAAAATCGAAATGTCAAATCTGTGTATATCTTTGCTTTTTCCTCGCCTCAAATCCCTAACTTATTTCCCTTCCACGCAGTAATAAACAAAATTAAATGGCAACTTTCAATCGGTATATAATGTGTCATGTTTCTCAGATGGAAATAGCTCAAATAAAAGAAGCGCCAACAGTCAAAGAACAACTCGTTCAGTGTGAAACGAAGAAGTCGACGTTGATTTAAGTCAACTTGTCCTTTAAATGAAGATATTTCATTTATAATGCCGGTACGCATGCAACGGTTCTAAAAGGGACACACAACATTGGACACACAACCATGCCTTTTTTTTCTTTATAAAATGTCACGTGAATGTGGAACACACATTAACGTTGGGAGGGCAAAATTTTTCAAAATTTCAAATTCTTTAAACTTCAAATTCTATAAAATGTTCCACTTTTCAAAATTTCAAATTCTTCAAATTTCAAATTCTTTAAAATTTTAAACTTTTCAAAATTTAAAATTCTTTAAAATTCCAAATTCTTTACAATTTCAAATTGTAATTTCAAATCTAGCTCCCCGCTGTAGCCAGCTAGCGCTACTTCTAGCGCCGCTGCTGCTGCTAGCGCCGCTGCTGCTAGCGCTGCTGCTAGCGCCGCTGCTGCTAGCGCCGCTGCTGCTAGCGCCGCTGCTCCTAGCGCCGCTGCTGCTAGCGCCACTGCTGCTAGCGCTGCTGCTAGCTCCCCAACAACCACCGAAGGTAGCGGGACCAAAAGGTGCAAAAGATGCAATCAATTGAATAAATAAGCATATTAAAACACTTTAATTGTGAATACTTGACACTTTAAACACAATATTCATCAACATAACCACATAATAATCTTTAATCAATCTCGTCCTCCCACCCCTCCCATCAAACGGCGTTGCTCTCCATAATTGATATTCCATGGGTTGACACTGTAATGAAGAAAGTAACTGAGTTTTCATTCCCCTCCTCTCCGTCTCCTGTCTCTTAATGCCTTCCTC
>NW_027176240.1:3332642-3355142 GCF_023055335.1 Clinocottus analis | reverse complement strand
GCCGCAGGAGAACGGAGGCCGCTTGCAGGAGCCAAAATGAATTTCACTGCTTTTATGTTTGTATCAGCATCCCGTCCTCGGGAAAAGAGCGCTCTTGTTACAAAGCTGTTTGGATTGTGTGTGTGTGTGTGTGTGTGTGTGTGTGTGTGTGTGTGTTTCTCTCAGGCCTCATTGCGATTTCCTGCATGTGACAAAACAGTGAACGTGGATGACGAGTTGTGTGTGTGTGTGTGTGTGTGTGTGTGTGTGTGTGTGTGTGTGTGTTTGTGTTTTGAAGTGGAGTGAAGCTGTTAATTTTCTGCGTCTGTCTTCTTTTTCAGTCTCTCTCTTTCTCAAAATTGTTCTTTCTTTGCGACGCCGTGAACATCAGTTTTCAGCAAAAGGGGCTCGAGGTTATTACGGTGACATTTTGTGAAATGGCTGAACGGGGCCGTGGATCGATACAGTAAACACAACTTCAACCCCGATTTTTTTGGTCGTTAAAAAAGAAGAAAAAAGTCACTTTCTGGCTTTATCTTTAAGTTGGACACGAGCCCCGAATTGTAAAGCAGCTGTTTAACTTTACTCGTCCAACACTGGAACCGGTCTGTTTCATCCTTTATTACAATAACTCATCACTACACTACAAAACTACACACCTAGACACAACAATTACACGCCAAAACTACTCATCCCTGATAAATGAAAACATAGCTGCTGGTCTGTTTATACCGTCGAGGACGTCTTTGTATTCCACTGAAATACAAAAGAAAATAAAAACATCATGAGAAAATGGCAACAGTAAGGCACCGGATAAATTGCGAGGTAACAATAATAATTTGCACAAAGTGTTACTATCTCAGCTCAGACTCACGTCTTCTCGCTTATTGTTCATTTAGATATTCTTCCTCCGGTCCACATTGAAAACTATACAAACTCAAGTGACACATGTTGACACGTTGTTCCAAAAGACAAAAATACATCTTCACCCGGAGCTGATTCTGGGTCGTTGCGGTCAAACTCAGACAAGTTGGTGCTCAAGTTTTTCAAGAGGCTTCGAGTCATTCAGGGAGCCATGAAGTCAACTAACTTCCTGTTAAGGTGGGAACTGAAACATCTTTTTGTTTTCTCTTTTTAAAGCTACTTTTTTTATTTTACTCAAGTCAAATTAATGTAAATAAATATTTATTAACCTAGAACGCCAATTAGTAACACCATCACTAACGTCGATATATTTTACCCGGTATAATGTACCTGATAAAAAAATACTTCTCATCCAAATTGATCGAAATACAACAATACAAGAGAAGTTGAAGTACTATTCTTTTATGTTACGTACACGCCCATCTTCAATAATAAAAGCACACATTGAATAAGACACACCTGCCTTCAATAAAACACTTCTACCTACAATAAGTCATGCATACCTTCAATAAGACACACCTACGTTAAGTAAGACACACCTACCTTCAAAAGGACACACCTGCTTTTAATAAGACACGTCTAGTTTCAATAAGTCACGCATACCTTCAATAAGACACGCCCACCTTCAATAAGACACACCTACCTTCAATAAGACACGCCTACCTTCAATAAGACACGCCCACCTTCAATAAGACACGTCTACCTTCAATAAGACACGCCTACCTTCAATAAGACACACCTATACCTTCAATAAGACACACCCACCTTCAATAAGACACACCTACCTTCAATAAGACACACCTTTACCTTCAATAAGACACGCCTACCTTCAAAAGGACACACCTGCTTTTAATAAGACACGCCTACCTTCAATAAGACACGCCTACCTTCAATAAGACACACCTATACCTTCAATAAGACACGCCCACCTTCAATAAGACACACCTACCTTCAATAAGACACGCCTACCTTCAATAGGACACGCCCACAAGAGCAACACAATGAAAATTACATAAAAATCACCCGACGTTAGTGTTCTCGAGCAGCCTGACGCAGCTCCTAAAAGTGAAATGCATTTGTTCTTCTGGCTATCCTCAAGTATTCTCACAGCACTGAAGGTCAAGTCCAGTCTGTATACAGTCTACATCTTTATTTCCACCAATTTCGAAAAAGTGTAGAATTATATTAAATATCAAAATGCATGAGAGAAAACTGTTTCTACTGTCTGCACACACACACACACACACACACACGTGTGTTGTTGCAGTGTGTTACAGGTCGTGCGTCAGTCCGTGCCTATCAATGTAGCATCAATAAGACGGAGATGACCTCCACGGTTTCTGATATCCAGACAAACCCACACAGACCAGCACCCACACAGCTCCAACCACTCTGCAAGAGAGCAAATTGAACCTCTGGCAGCCGTATCACAAAATCACTCTGTCTTTTTCCCTCTGACACTTCTACACACACACACACACACACACACACACTCACACAGGCACGTAAAGCAGCGCTGAAAACCTTAATCTCATTCATTTATTTCTCATCAGCGAGTGACGGGAAGAGAAACAGTTGCGTCACATTACCGCACTCGGCTTCCAGGAAGCTCGATTAAAAAGGACGTTCACTTTTTTTTTTTTTTCACCTCCGCTGCCTCTATTTACCCATAAGTCTTTGTAATCTGTTTAGAGGGCTTATGGGTGCTCAGAAAGTGCTCTTTCCCTCAGAGCGCGGCTCGTTTGTCAAGCGAGATTAAGAAAAGTCCGGAAAGTGTTCGGGATACGTGCCATTAGACGCCTCTCAGCTGCAAAATGAAATTGTACCCGGTTATGTGTTCTGGGTGCACATTTGATGAAAAGGCAACAGTTTGCATTGAGTCGAGTTGTGTTATCCAGTCACACTCTCACAGTGTGTGCTCTGTGTTTACAGTGAAGTCTATTTACATGGAAGCTGGTTACAAAAGGGCAAGAGGAACGCCACAAACCCTCACACCGACTGAACAGATCACAGCCAGTTGAAGAAACGGCTAGCTAGCAAACAAGTCACAGCTAGCTAGCTAGCTAGCTAGATAGGCTAAATCAATAATCAATCATTTGTATGTTCTTAATCACTTTGTGTTGTGTCTATTTGTTGAGAAGATGACTGAACTGTTAGCTTGGAGGCTAGCTTATAAATGCCCTGCAAAGCATGGATGTAGAGCCGCACTGAGAGGACATGTAGAGCCGCACTAAGCAGACATATAGAGCCACACTGAGAGGACATGTAGAGCCGCACTGAGAGGACATGTAGAGTCACACTAAGAGGACATGTAGAGCCGCACTGAGAGGACATGTAGTGCCGCACTGAGAGGACATGTAGAGCCGCACTGAGAGGACATGTAGAGTCATACTAAGAGGACATGTAGAGCTGCGCTAAGAGGACATGTAGAGTCGCACTGAGAGGACATGTAGAGTTGCGCTAAGAGGACATGTAGAGTCACACTGAGAGGACATGTAGAGCCACACTAAGAGGACATGTAGAGCTGCGCTAAGAGGACATGTAGAGTCGCACTGAGAGGACATGTAGAGCCGCATCAAGAGGACATGTAGAGCCGCACCAAGAGGACATGTAGAGCTGCGCTAAGAGGACATGTAGAGTCGAACTGAGAGGACATGTAGAGCCGCACTGAGAGGACATGTAGAGCCGCACTGAGAGGACATGTAGAGTCACACTGAGAGGACATGTAGAGCCGCACTAAGAGGACATGTAGAGCCGCACCAAGAGGACATGTAGAGCCGCACCAAGAGGACATGTAGAGTCGCACTTAGAGGACATGTAGAGCCGCACCAAGAGGACATGTAGAGTCGATATGTAGAACAATCTGAAGCCACGTCTGAGGTTAATGTCCTCAGACTACTCAAACTCAAACGTGCACACAATCATGGACGCACTTCAACGGCTTCTTATTTGATCCCCCCTTGGGACTCAACCCCTGAATAATAAAAAGGCTATTTTGAGCGTGAAACAGCTGGAGTTAGTGTGTGTGTGTGTGTGTGTGTGTATTGTGTGTGTTGTGTGCACATCTGCAACAACCTGTTGGGGTTATGGAACAGGAAATGAATGGAGCGTATAGATTCATACCATGAATTGTGCGTGACATCTTATGGATGCACTCCTCACCCAGACGTAACCTCACACACACACACACACACACACACACACACACACACACACACACATTTTGTAAGTTTCGAATCTTTCGGTCCCCCCTGATGTTGTTTGTTGTTGCTCTTTTCATTCTGTTTTGTTCCCATTTGTTTGTTTCCTTTGAATAATTTTTTACACTGATTTCGCTCTAAACCTTCCAGTCAATCTCGCGGTTGCTCACAGATTTAATCCTCGGTGGCGGCTGCAAATTAGCATTTGGTTTGTCCCTTGTCACAACAAATATTTGTCTATGGATTGTTTTGCTCATGTTTGACAGCAGCTCATCAGTGGCTGTGTGTGTGTGTGTGTTTTTGTGTGTTTCTGTGTACCAATAGTTCTGTCCAGTGGGATGATATCTGAGTTGATCCAGTTGCCGGTACCCATCATAGCCCTCCTTTTGGGTAAAGACTTACCTATTTTTATCTTGTTTGTTTCTTCTTATCCTTTTCACGTTGTGTCACAAAGTTTGCGAGACATTTACTGTGACTGAACTACAGTTAAGAGAAAAGTTTCTTTCTGCTCAATTTTAGAAGATTTGCTGTGTTGGAACTGGACGAACTTAAAAAAACGCTTCACTGATGTTGACAGTAAAACTGTCGTCTTTTTTTTTTTTTTGCCTAAACACCAGCTAGCTAGTAAAAGCTAGCCACGTCGCTTACGCGCCGGAAAAACATGGTATCATTGAGAAGGTGTGACGGACAGATACTGTGAACACATAGATCAGACTACGGCATCATTTGTGTAATTTTTAACTTGTGTAGCTCCGCCCATATTCGCAAACTTTATCGCAAGCCAATCAGAGCAGACTGAGCTATTTAAAGAGACAGGCGCTAAAACAGAGTGTTTCAGGTAGAGAGAGAATACAGGTATATTTAGACAGACGATATGAGAAAAACAAATAGTTTGTTTTGAAAATTAAAGCATGTGGACGTTCTAGTAAAACTAGTAATTGAACACATGTCCCCTTCAAGAGCGGTTTTCATATTTCTAAGCTATATTATTATTTAACAATCAAGAGTCGACGGTACAATACCTTCAAAAGTTACTTTCATCTATGCAAATGTCTTTTAATCATTTTTTAGCCAGTCATTTTTAGGTAACGACTGTGTGAAAATGTGTTTTCTTGAAATATTTGTACTTGTTTATAGGATATACTTGACAAGATATATTATTAACAATCTCTTTCTGCTCTCAGGTAAAAAGCAACACAGATTAGATCATAACTCATTCATCTTGCACGAGTCGTATATTTTACAAGGTTCTTTTTAAAGGTTTGTTTACACTCTTTGGATCACATCCAGCCTGTCGGCATGCACACGTGTTCTCTTTAATGAAACCGAGTTTTGTTGCTATTGTGACGTGCCGCTAACGCGCAGACGTCTCTGTGTGTATCCTGTCATTTGAAATCCAGCCCTTTACATTGCAGTTCGGGGGGTTTCACCGTGTCGCTTTTAATCTCTTTTAATTCCGTAAGTAAACAAATCTTCAGGTCAAAGTGTCCGTTTGTTTACGCAGAGGGAGGATTGAAGCGCTGCCTCGTATTATCACACAGATGTCAGACGTAATACCTCGCACACATCCGCACAGCCGGGTTCGCACCGGAGAGGTGCTTTCATGTTTACATTTGTCTTCCCTCGCCGGATGCTTCGGGGCTAATACCAAACAAACACGGCGGCGTGCGTCTGTGTGTTTTCCCCTGTCACGGCCCGAATGGGAAAAGGTATTTCAGAAAAGTGTGTTTTTATCGTAGCGGCATGACGTACTTCTGCCGACGGGTGCGCCGGATCAGAACTTGCTCGTATGTGACGCTCGGTGGCAATTATAAGAGGGGAATTTTGTCTGAATTTGAAAGTCCAGGTGTTCAAATGACTTGCTATCAGTTAGATATTGGAACAGTTCACTCACCGGGTGTCAAGGACCAATGCTTTGTCACGAGGTGGGCGGGTCAAACAAACGCAGGACCTTCACCCAGCAGGCCGATGTTCAGGACAAGGGTCTGATGTCATGTTGGTGATGTTTACGACTTAATTCCACCAGATTTAAGGGTATTAATTGATTTCTGCATCTCACTCCCGCATTGTGTTTCTTAAATGGCACTAAACTTTTATTCTATTTTTTGCTTATTGACTGTTTTTTTTTCATGTTTTAAAAGGATTTAAAGCTTGTTTTCTTCTGCATTATGTTTTGATGCTTTAAATGGTTTTATGTGAAGCCTTGTTGTTGAAATGTGCTCTATAAATAAACTGACCTTGCCTTATGTTATGTTGTTTACAAGTTTGTGGGTTTCTTGCCTTAACCTAGGGAAGTGTTTTTCCGTCTGAATTCACCACGTGTCACCACGTGTTTACAATGTCCGAAGGCTGAAGCGTCATAGTTCAACACAGGTTTAAAAGTTCCACGAAATTTAACCAAAGAGGCCTTTTCAGTTTATCTGTTGTTTTTTTTTCTCTATGAAAACCGGCTTTTAAAAAATACACCAGTCAATTAGTGGTTTGACTGCTTCGCTGGTCCAGAGTGCACTGGACCTGACTGCTTATATTGGATAGTTTAATTCCAGCAATTCATTACGATTCAACACGCTAGTGAAATATAATCACGGAAACCACGGTTAACTGCACCTACCAGAGAAAACATCTCCTACAGAGATAGTCCGAGACGCACCCTCGAGTAACATTAGCTAGCGTACCTTCGTTAGCCGCCTTTTTGTCAGTCAAACAAGCTAGTTCAGTAAAATGCTGTGCTCGTCGGCTGATCCGAGACGCACCCTCGAGTAACGTTAGCTAGCGTACCTTCGTTAGCCGCCTTTTTCTCAGTCAAACAAGCTAGTTCAGTAGAATACTGTGCTCGTCGGCTGGTCCGAGACGCACCCCCAAGTAACGTTAGCTAGCGCTAACCCACGTTCATTAGCTAGAGTACGCTAACACACGAGTAGAGTACGTTAGTTAGCACAACAGCTCTCATTTCACGAATTTCATCATTATTTTCATCGCAAACTTCTAGCGGAAGCTGCTTTTGCGCAACAAATGTTGCTGTTATTCAATTCATTTTCACATTGACTGCTTCTTTCTCCCCCTTTCGGTTATCTGCGCTTCGTATTTTGCCAAGTTGCAAGAAGAAGAAAACAGTCTTTGTGGATGACGGTGCAAGTGGTTTCACAAAGCACGTGACTTTGACTCAGAAGATTGTGGTTCGTGTCCTGACTCCCAGCAGCAATCAATGTTTCGTTAAAACCACGGGGTAAATGTTTCACGACCACGCGCCTTCCCGCACCTTCGTGAAGAGGCTGACGTTGTCTTAACTTTACCGCAGAGGTCGCAGACCAAGAAACCACTCGTATGAGTCATTTGAACAGATTGCTCTTGTTGTTGTTGTTCATGAGGGCTTTTTGAGAAACACTTGTGTTTGAGATATTACGGTAAACTGTTGTTTGTGTAAGTTTAGACTCATGGAGTCGAGAGGCTGTACTTCAAATGCTTAAATAACCTCCTGTGATTTTGTTCCTGTGTCCTGCTTCATGGGTGTGTATGTGTGTGTGTGTGTGTGTGTGTGTGTGTGTGTGTGTGTGCGTGTGTGTGTGTGTGTGTGCGCACAGAAGCATGAGCGTGCGTGTGTGTCACCTTTGCTGACACTGTTCCTCACACTTACCCATCTGACAGCTTGTGATTGATTGGCTGCTAAATGCTCCTTTCACACACGACCCCCCCCCCCCCACACACACACACACACACACACACACAGGGTAAAGTCCATTATACATCTATCAGTGGGTCTGTCCTAATCGTAATGGGAGACAGATGTAAGGTGTTTGGGATTACCACTCTCACACACATAAATATAGACATACATAGAGACACATCTGTTTTACACACGTACGGGGGGGGAAAAATACATAAACTTACACTCAGTTTCCTTCCCTTTTCACACTGGCACACATTTCCCTCTCTCAAATTACACACACACACACACACACCCTCGGACGGTGCGGTATCCATTTAACGTGCTTAGCTGTGGCTGACAACAATGATCAGAAGTCTCCTTGAGAAGGGTTGGTAAGAAGGTGAGCTGTCCCCTTCACTAAAACCACTCATTACTCAACTCCACGCCTGGATGAATGACCATGGTGTGCGTGTTCCCTAATGTGTGTGTGTGTGTGTGTGTGTGCGTGTGTGTATCCGACAGAGGACCAATACATTCTCCAAAAGTGGACCGCCGAGCCAACGGGACATTTTGGAAGTCCACTGCTTTAAATCATGGCAAAAAAACTCAGAGGAGGGTGTGGGGCTTTGTAAGGTCGGCCGGCGAAAGTGCATGCTCGGATGCCCCTCCAGTAGATAACAATGTCCACTCCATTGCGCCCTTGTAGCAGAGAAAACGAGATGAACTCCCTTCCAGTGGAGAAAACGGGAAAGAAGCGTCCTCCAGGGGCCCTTCCCTGGAAGAAATTGTGATCAAGAGCCATTTGGAGTGTTCTTCCAGTCAGGAAATCGTGATCAAGTGCTCTTCCAGTCGAGAAAACCGTGATGAGGCGGTCTATAGGGTGGGCTTACGATGGAGAAAACAAGATGTAGTGACTTATAGGTGGCCATACATGCCGAAATACTTTTGCCACACTGGTGTTCCACACGGCGTGGAGCCGGTGCCCCTTTTTTTTTTTTTTTTTTTCCCGCCTCCTCAGATAGTCTCAGTCTGCAGCATTGAAGGTGTGTGAGTGTTGAAAAGTTTGTTCGCAGCGTTATCTCTGCAGGCTGGAGCTGAGGCGTTAATGACTACCGGACAGACTTCTTCTCACTCCTCAGTCGTGTAAATGGCTCGCAGCCTCAGGCAAAGCCTTTCAATGCCACATCACACCATAGGGGGGTTTCTAACAGGCGACACAGTGGAGAGACCAGTCCTACAATCGCGCAATTTTTTGTGGGCGTCCTAGTTTCAAGAAAAATACTTTCACTCATTTGAAAATGTATTGGCCTTCATGTTCGAGTAGATTGAGGATACAAATTGTCGTTGGATGCACGTTGCAGAGAAAAAGTTCCACATTGCAAGGATTGACAAGAGCCCACTGTTGTCTAGTCCAAAACGACACACAGAAAGAGCAAATTAACCTGAAGTGCCTTCACGGTGTTTCTGCACGGCAACTGTATTGATTCCTTTTGATATTACGGCGAGGACGTCCGACTGGGAAAAGTTCAGGCCCAGCGGGGTTGGGGGGGGGGGGGGGGGGGGCTTCTGTTCATAGCTTTTTCGAGACATAACAGCCCACGCTATACAGAAAAATGGCTTGTTTCAAAACTGCCTTTGTCCCTCAGCTCGCCTTCTCTACACACTCACGTTGCATTAAGCAGGGGATCATGAACAAAGTCATCAAACTGCATCGCTCGCGCTGTGGGTGGCACATCGTGGTCGTGTTGGTGCACCGATCCAGGCTTTGGTATAGAGATAGTAGCCGCTGGAAAGCAAAAGTGGCGTAATAGCCATTAAATAATATTAAATCTGAAGAAGCAGCAGTGCTACTGGACTGAACTGCCAAAGGCCTTTTTTTTTTTTAGACATGCCCTTCTGAAAACACCGGTCTGTGACATCACGGAGCTTTCTACTTCCTGTGTGGCGTCACCTGAACACACTGAGATAAGGGACGACAGGGGCTTTTTGTTCTTAGAGACTCTCTGTTCTCCTCATTCATTGTCACAAAGATGAATGACACTCAGGTGAGACAATAATGCGTCCCTGTTCAATAAGGACAAAGAGCCGGGCCCCCGTAATGACCTGTCTCTGCATTAACGATCCGTCTGCGCGCTAATGACTTAGCCTTCATAACGACTAACTGATGATGTGGGAGGAACAGAGAGGAAAATGTTAGCGTCCCAATGCGCTCAATATCTGCACGATTAAGAAGGAACGTCCACCCCCCCCCCCCCAAAAAATAAAGAAACACACACTATCCCAGGTGTTGCTTCGTAATGACCACTTCACGATGTGGGAGGAACAAAAGAGAAGTTTGACAGTGAACTCAATCAATATTTCGTGACACGGGGAGATTAACACTCAATCTCCAGCGCCGAAAATAGAATGGGAGGCACTCCTGCCAGTCCAGACGGCAAGAACATCTATTTTACTTTCACTTTCATGACGGATGTGTGGAGGATGTATTTGGAGAATCGAGTTTAACGCCCGTAGCTCCAATAAACTAAATGTAATTCTTGATAGACGATACGGTCTTTTTGTGGAGTTAACTCGAGCGTTGTCTTTTAAACCCAATGCTCCTATTTTTACATTCATGAGTCCCATACGTTTTTTTGGGCTTTTTTTTAGGCATTACGAGATCCTGCGATCTCATTGGTCCTCAGACTTTCCTGAAAGTGCGTCAGGAAAGTAGACGGTCATTTACATATCCCGTTCGCCACGACACGAGCAAGGAAAATCTCAAAGCAGGTAATTTTTCCATTTCTGAATCGAAAAAAAACCAGTTTTTTTTGGACTGAATGTGCTTCCTAACATGTCATTGCTTGTGTTTGTTGTGATTATTATTGCATATCTAGAGGCTTCAGGTCGTAATTTTTAAGTCGTGCAGCATTACTCTGTGGGATGAAGGGAAGGCACCGAACAACACAATTAAAAATGACTCAGGGAGCAATCGGGGAGCCAATTTTGGGGAATCATGGTCAGACTCTTGACTTTTAATCATATTTATGCTGAAAATAAATCTAAATATATTATATATTATATATAATATATTGTATATCCATCAATTATCCAAACCGCTTATCCTCTTTAGGGTCGCGGGGAGCCGATCCCAGCTGTCAATGGGCATGTATATATTATATATACTATATACATATTTGTCTTTAAAGGCAGGAGTTGTGGATTGGTTGGAGATCAAGGACAACAGAGTCTGGTCTTCATATCGTGGTCGAACTCTCGGGTCCCATGAAGTACTGACGCAATGATCTTTTCAAACGAACACAGTTCAATGTCGTCTGTTCCACGCTTTCGCCTGGATTCAACTCTGAGATCTCGACGTTCTGTCACCCCCGAACATCAGTAAATCAAATGCTCCCTGGGTCAGTTTCGCCTTTCTCTATGAAGTATCATTATTGCTTTTTAATTTTGTGCTATCAGTCAGCGTAAAAGTAGCTGTCACCAGCGCGTGAGGGGCGGATACCTGACTTCCCTTTCCACTTCATCTCTTTCATTAACGGAGAAGTGGAAGGCGCTGCCTACCGCCGCACTTTTTCACGGCCGTGGCGGACACCACGCTGTTTTCAATAACCCGATAAATGATGGAGGGGGATTGCATCTCAGGTGAGTCAATACCTTGAGTGATGCAGAGAGATAAAGATCTTTTTAAACGTTGATGAAATAAGGTCGAGAGCATCATCATCACCCGCAGCCGGGCTCTTAATGAGGTCTGAGAGGATTCGACGGGTTCGCATTGTCCTGCAGAAAACTTCTACCTGGCGGAGTCATAAATCATGTATCGATGTTGGGGGCAACGCTCGCATAATGATCAGATAATGATGTGGGCAGAACAGAAGAGAAGGACATAAAAAGGCAATTTGGTCAATATGAGAATGATGGGAGAGAGATTAAGACTTCTTCAGCAGAAAACCCAGATACTTCATGTCACAGAGTTCTTTAACTCTTTATTCGACCATCGGGTGGAGTGAAATGGTGTCAATATTCAAGATGGTGGAGTTAATGCAGAAGTCCTGGGGATACGGTGCGTGTTACAGGCATCACATGTGCGTGACATTGACTTGGAAAACAAATTGTTTATTTTTCATACACTGGAAGCAATTTCATGTGAGACCTTCAGGGAAAGTAGGCCACGCAACTGCCTGTATAGAGATAATGATGTGTGAAGAGAGGAGAATGTGATCTACCGAGCGTAGGAACATACAACGTAAGGAATAGCGAATAAATTGCGTCTTAGAGAATTACACTTTGGATGGTCTGCAGCATGTTGCTTGTACTCAAAGGACTCGTGACCGCGGGATCCTCGTCTGCACTATAAACAGCCTGTTTGCTTGTTTATGACACAATGTCAGAAAAATAACGGTGAACAAAAACTGTGTATGGAAGCCCATTAATGTCAGTAAAAGAACAAAAAAATGAGATGAATCGTAATTATGAGATAGAAATAAACAATTACGAGATAGAAAGTTGAAGTTATGAGATCAAAAAAAAGCCGAAATGACGAGATGCAAAGTCAAAATTACGAGATTAGAAAACTGAAATTATGAGATAAGAAAGTCATTCGGTCCTTAGGAAATGTGAATTGCAAAGATACCCGTGAACACGGGAGTTTATTATTCCGGTAAGCGTCCAAAACCGACGCCGGAGGTAAAAATACGTCGCGCTCGAATAAAAGTAATCAACGCGGAAGAAGCGCACGTCAGGACTGTAAAAAAAACTGCAACAGGTTGGACGCCGTTTGTCGTTCTTTTGAGTGTCCGCCTTTTTTTTAGCCATAGTAGAAGTAAGTAAGTACAAGTGTGCACCTGCGCACGTGTCCTCGTACGACGACTGTACATGGTAAATAACTTATAAATAAAACATGCACTTATGCACGTGTGCATTTGTAAGTCTAATGAGACGCGTAAACGCTGGAAGGAGCGGCGCTGAAAATGTTTCGGGTCAGCAGCTGAAGTGTGAACAGCGTGAGGCCGTGTCAGATGTGCCTTTGAGGCTACCGATGTGTATTTAAGTATTGATGAGCGCTACGGCAGCGCACGCCGCGAACCTGGTTATCAGGCACGCAGGAGGATGACTGGCGGAGACGAGGAGCTTGTGAAGACGGCCCACGCGCGCGGAAATATAGAATAAAGTAAACTGTTGTCGTCGTTTGAAATTCCTACGACGATTACTCACGAGTGTCGGTAAGATGCGTGAACGTTATATTGCGGGAAATTGCATTTCTCTTTCCACATTTCATTGTTATTGATGCGTCTGATATATTCCAGCATGTCACGGGGTGATGTTTACATGCAAATCAAAGGTTTTCTGGATCAATTTTTGAACTTTTAAGCCTCGAAAACAGTATTTTTGTGCACGTTTCTGACCCTGTGAATGAAGCGCTGGGGAAGTAAATTAGCGCAGAAACGCAGCGAGCGAACACCGACTCCTCCTCCATCTGGAGTGTGAAAGCAGGAGTGAAGAGAGGGAGGAAGCGACTCGCTCTGTGTTTGCAGAGTTTCATTGTCTACGTTATCCGTCACGCTGAGAGGCTCGGACCACGCCGGGCATCGAGCCGCCGGCTCGCAGAGGAACCGTGGTTCTAGTCGGGGCGTTGGAGAGTAAAACATCTTTTAACACAACTAGAGGGCACTGAGACTCTCTGTGTACGGCACACACACACACACACACACACAACTCACTCACACACACTCTTCCACAATCTCACTCACACACTCTCTCACACACACAATCTCACACACAATTCGATCCTGTAATCCTGCACATTTAGAAGCGGCCGCACATATTTTTTTGCTTACGTGGCATTTATTTCTGTGTGCATCCGCAGCTCTGACATGCTATCAGTCAAATTACACATGTGAAATAAATATAACAGCGTGCATGCGTTTGTGTGTACTGTGTGTGTGTGTGTGTGTGTGTGTGTGTGTGTGTGTGTGTGTGTGTGTGTGTGCATGGAGGCCTAGTGCCTTACTCTGTCTCTCTCTCGCAACCACCTAAAGCGCATAGAGAGCTGCCTCTAATTAAAGCAGTGTGATGACTTCTTGTGACGGTGAAACGCACACACACACACACACACACACACACACACACACACATAGCCTGTGGTCCTGTGTATAATGAGTTCTTATTGTGAGTGTGAGGCAGCTAAATACCTACTGCAGAGAGTTTCTCCAGGCTAAAAACAGATCAGTGCTTCATTTGGGTTTCAATGCTAAAACCTCTGAGGTTTCAGAGCTGCGTGTGTGTGTGTCTGTGTGTGTGTGTTTTCACTGTTTCCACATGTGTGTGTTCTATGCTGTTTTATGCATGTGCACACACCAGTGTGCCCAAATGTGTGTGTCTAAAATAAGTCATCAGAAGTTTAATAGCTTTCTGAACTCCACAAACCAGCCTGAAATTAAACCTGCTATTTTCCATTGGACTTTCTCCTTGCACTTCCACAACCTTGTGTGTGTGTGTGTGTGTGTGTGTGTGTGTGTGTGTGTGTGTGTGTGTGTGTTGTTTGTGCCAGATACCAGATATCGCTTTCTAATAGAGGGGTAGAAATTGTTCCCCGTCCCTGGTAATAATAATGCCCGGGAATGCTCGATAATGTGCAGCCTTTACCAGCGAGCGAGGTGCCATTGGCGAAAGAATGAGGTAATACAAATGCTAATGTCGGCTCCACTCGTCTCCCCGTCCTCTATCTTCTTCTGCAATTCGCCCCGTCCTCTCCCCGTCCTCAGATTAGATTAGATTAAGCCTCAATCGTCCCCAAGGGGGGGAATCAGAGAATGAAAAGCCCAAAGTCAAACCCCTCCCCCCCCCACCCAAGGGACATCGACGGTCTTCTCTCCGATCTTCGTCGTCGTCGTGCATCTCGTGTTTTTTAATTCCTAATCCCGCCTCACGTCACTTTCCATTGTTTTTTGCAATCCCTCTGTAGTGAAATCAGCCTAATATGGCGTCCCTCTTTAGGCCTCACAGTCAGCTCCACCTTTTCCAGGAGTCACATCGGTCTTCCCCGTCATGAGCATCCGACCGCAGGAGGCCGAGGTCACTCTGCTTTCAACCTCCGTCAGTTCCCCTCCGCCCCAAAACTTCAAAGGACACGTTGAATAATCTTTTTAATGACAGCGTTCAGTCTGAATTATATCTCAATTTGGGGGGGGGAGGGGGGGGGCACGGAAACACATCGCATTTGTTAATCTCTGAATTGTGAAGGAGACCTGCTTCCCCGAAAGTTAATTGAAGCCGGCTGTCATTGCTTTTCATTACAGAGTTACAGGGCGGCGGCGGGCCAAAAATGCCGCTTGAACTGCTCTCATTAGTTTTGGCTTCAGTGCGAGACTTTTACTGCCACGTGTCATTCAAAAGAAATTCTTTTGGTCGTGGTTCCAGTGGAGGGTTTTAGTACCTCACGGTTTGAATAGAGGAATTTCTACTCCAGCTATGAAAGAGGAAAAGGAGCCACTTCTTCCTTTGCAGCAGCTGCGAGAGTCTTGAAGACACGTAATCACACGTTAATTCCCAAACACCCATAATATGCTTGGTTGACACAGAGATTTTAATGGTTCCATCCCGTCCATTATCTCCCATTATCTCCCACTTATCCGTGGCCGGGTCACTGGAGGGCAGCAGGGTATTCCAGCTTCTCCTTTGGGGACCCTTGAGGCGTTGCCCGGCCAGAGGAGATAGATAATCTCTCCGGCGTGTTCTGGATTTACCTCTCAAAAAGCAGTTGGAGGTTTTTCAGGAGGAACCTCTTAAGGGATGACGTCCAGGAGGCCTCCGGATAGTCCGTGAAACGCCTCAGCGGGGCCCTTTTCGAGGCAAAAACAAGCAGCTACTCGACTCCAAGCTTCCTTCGGTCGGTTTCTTTCGGTCGCCAGTGATCTACGAGAGGGTCTTATAGGTTTAGCCTTCAGTTTAGTAGTTCAAAATGTAAAGCGAATGTTTGAAAAAAACACCGTCTCAGTCATTTTCAGTCAGACTGCGTTAACAGCGAAAGCGTTGCAAATGATTTGCGCGAGTAGATTACATGTGAAGTCAATATGAATGGTTGCGAAAAAGCACATTTTCCCGCCGGACGGCGCCACTTTTCCACCGCAAAGAAGCGAATGAAGCCACATAAAGTCGTGCGAAATAGCGTCGCAGACATTTGCAACGCTTTTGGTGTGAACGCAGCATAGGACTGTTCGTCTCGTGGGGACTCTCTCATTGTGTAATGAAGCCAGACTAAACATGAGACACAGTGGGAGATTGAAAAGTCAGGATTCGATTGGGAAACAAATGCACGCACAAATTTGGCGGCCAAAAGATTAGCTAACGTGTAATTGGCTCCCGATGTCAGCACATTTTAATACCATCATGTAGAAGCTAAAATATTACTTTAACTATGTTTCTCCTCTTGGATTTGATAGCTCGACCTTCCTCTCCAACCTCTTGTTGGGTCTTTAATCATTTCCACCAAACACCAGAGCAGCCACATCTCTGCACCTAGCCAGGCCGGCTGGTCGCGCGTGTGTGTGTGTGTGTGTGTGTGTGTGTGTGTGTGTGTGTGGTGTATTTGTGGGTGTATGTGAGGCCTGGTGGGAAATCATTAATGGCCTTCTGAGGCGCAGATGCTCAGACAGATTATCATCCGTATGCGCCGCCATACGTGCACAAAGACACACATATGCAGGAAAACACACACAACCTGACCAGAGATCACGTCCCAAAAATAAATGACATTCATTTATGGATTAAAAGACTGCAGACACACACATATACATAAATATATGTGTATATAATTTTAAAAAAGTATTTATATATATTTATACGTATTTATTTATATATATACATATAAATACAAATGTATATAGATGTGAGAAAAGGGTTCATAAGGGCACAGAAGAGGAGGTAAGGTGTAAAAGAAGAAGTTGAAAAGAGGAAAATGGAAGAAAAGTAACGATGGGAGGAATTTAAAAGAGGAGAGAAGAAAAGGGAAGAGGAACAAGGGTGAGGAAGGAAGGAAGGAAGGAGAGGAAAGCAAACTTCAGCTTCTGACCTCCTTTTAGTTCATCTAAATGAGATGTTAGATTAAAGACACGGGCAGAGAGAGAGAGAGAGAGAGAGAGAGAGAGAGAGAGGATGGGGGAGAAAGAGATGTTTTTCGCCTAATCCGAACAGCACTTCCAATTTATTCTTGTAACTGATGCATTACGCAGATATTCTGACTCCTTAATGAATGCTTAATGAGATGTCAGAAGAGATGTGTTTACGTCGAAGCATACTCGCGCGCACACGCACACGCACAGACACGCACACACACACACACAAAACCAATGAATGCAGAGCGTTGGGGTGGTGGGGGGGGATTTGTTTTCAGACACATTGAAATTCCCCGTTAAGGCTCAGATAATTGGCTAACTTCGCAGCGGAGCGGGGTCTCGGTGCGGCTGCCTGGCTGGTAATGCGCGTCTTAAAAGAGCGGCGATCGCCTCGGTGGAGATGAGTCTCCAGAGGTTTCACACGTCAAGTTGTTTCGATTTAGCCTATTTAGAAGGCGGACGGGCGCCGCCGCAATTAAAACTCATGGCGTGTTTGTAAAAAGGTGCAACGCGACTATTGTATGTTAGAAAATGAGCTTCATTTTGCTCTGTGAATGATTACGAGACTCTCTCTTTCTCTCTCTCTCGCCTCCATGGAGGGAAAGATTGAGGGCAAAGTCGTGACATTCAGTCTTGCCGGTTTAATCCGACTGGATCACATCAGCCATTATTTTTGGGCTCTCAAGTCTTGTTTGGAGTGCCGGTGCTCCGGGTGCAGTCCTGGAGAGGAATAATTAGCCCTGAGAGGAATATGTGACGGCGTCACGAGGGTTAAATGGAGAGAAGGTTGAGACTCAAGAAGGACGACGGCGTCGGCCCTTTTCTCTCGGTTATTTTACAGGAAAAAATGTGCTTTATAAAATAATAATATTAACTCTTTAATTTGATTTAACGCTTCATAATAAGACGCTATCAAACGCTTTTTAAAAAAAGTTTCCTTTTTTATTTTTGCTTTGAAAAAGTTATTTATTTATTTTATTTATACTTACTTTTTTTAAAAGAAATTTATGAAAATATTTTTTAATAATTATTATTTTTTATATAAAAATGTATTTTATTTATACTTGAGTAAAAACAATGTTTTTAAACACTTAAAAAACACGAAATTAAAAAAAAAAGAATTAAGTTTTTAACAATTAATTTATACTCGAAGTTTTTATAATTATATATAAAAATAAATATAGTATTATTATTTTTTTAAATATATTTTATTTATAATTTTAAAAAGTTTTTAAAAATGCTTTTAAATAGAAAAAAAAAGAAAAGCTCAAAGATGCTTTAAAATGCATTTTAAAATGCTTTAAAATGCTCAAAGACGCTTGAAATAAACTTCATTTGACTGTAAGACGGCGGTCGTTCTGCTACATGACGGTTTTGAAAAGCACAGACGTGACGTCATGTTGATACTGACGGCAGCGAAAACCCTCCTGTGCATCATTTTGTTGCTTCATTTGTAGGACTTGTTGAACGGTTTGCTAAAAACCAACTTCATGCCACGAGAACTCAGCTCCAAAGCCACCTGTCTGTTCTCCTCTTGTCCGTAAACCATGCTTTTGTTCTCCTTCCTATGCAATAAGCCATGAACTCCCACCCGTCCGGGACTCTCCGTCTACACCTGGTCCTCTGCAGACGTGTCAAACAAAATTACGTGTAAAGGCTTAAAGCCTCAACTGTGCTGTGGAGACGTAAAAACAAAAAAAAAAAGAAACAAGCTGCCTCCAGCTGCAGCTCAGAGCAATGAAACACTGTGTTGAATCACTTCTGAAAGCTCGAACGACGCAGCGCTGTTGTCAAAGTTCCTTCCATTTTACAATCCACCCTGTTGGCTGACTGCAATTCAGTCCAGGTGGTGAAACACAGGGAATGCATTTGTGTCGAGAAATGTGAGCGGGAGGAGCTCATCGTCTGTGCCGTGTGGGAGGACTAATCTGCCTCCGTGGAGCTGCATTGGTGTTACGTGAATCATTTTGGGGGAAGACAGTATTTGCACCACAGGTGTTTCTGTACGTGAAAGGATGCACATGCGTACGCCTCGCTCGCATTATGTGCACATGTGTGAAATCACGCTGAGGAGCAGCGGCATGGCATGTTCCTTTAGTGGAGCGATGAGAAAATAACAAAGGCATTGATGAAAGAAAAACCAGCTCGGTGTCCCACAGTGTCACTTTAACCATGTGCCGCCGCAGGGTTCTGTCCGCTTCATCAGACCGTGACCTTCTGCATGACCGGGTGGTTTCCAGTATGAAGAGGTCTGGACCAGAGTCATTATCTCCAAGTCCGCCGCCATGTTTCTGAGACGGACAGCTGTGAGCTGCTGGCTGGTGAGTCACCGCCCGAAGGGGGAGTTCAAGTGTCGTAGGGTGGTGCTCACGAGAGAGAGGGGATGGATGGATGGATGGATGGATGGATGGATGGATGGGTGGGTGGATGGATGGATGGATGGATGGATGGATGGATGGATGGATGGATGGATGGATGGGTGGGTGGGTGGATGGATGGATGGATGGATGGATGGATAGATGGATAAATGAGTGGGTGGGTGGGTAGATGGATGGATGGATGGATGGATGGATGGATGGATGGGTGGGTGGGTGGGTGGATAGATAGATGGATGGATGGGTGGATGGATGGATAGATGGATGGATGGGTGGATGGATGGGTGGGTGGATAGATAGATGGATGGATGGGTGGATGGATGGATAGATGGATGGATGGATGGGTGGATGGATGGGTGGGTGGATAGATAGATGGATGGATGGGTGGATGGATGGATAGATGGATGGATGGGTGGGTGGGTGGATGGATAGATGGATAAATGAGTGGGTGGGTGGATAGATAGATGGATGGATGGGTGGGTGGGTGGATAGATAGATAGATAGATGGATGGATGGGTGGGTGGATGGATAGATGGATAAATGAGTGGGTGGGTGGATAAATGGATGGATGGATGGATGAATGGGTGGGTGGATGGATTAATGGATAGATAGGTGGGTTGGTGGGTGGATATATATAGATGGATGGTTAGATGAATAGATAGATAGATGGATGGTTGGATAGATTAATGGATGGATGGGTGGATAGTTAGATATATAGATAGATGGATAGGTAGGTAGGTAGGTGGGTGCGTGGGTGGGCAGATAGAAATCCATTTCAGTCAAACAGACTTTTATTTTGAAAAGCTTACGACATGTGACGTGAAAAAGTGGCCCATAAAAAACATGTTAGACTGGACTGACTTATAAATAACTGTAGAAACCAGGAGCAGTGTTACGAAAGTAAATGCAAAGGTCATATAAGCTAGTATATGTGTGTGTGTGTGTGTGTGTGTGTGTGTGTGTGTGTGTGTGTGTGTGTGTGTGTGTGTGTGTGTGTGTTAGCAGTTAGCAGAGATGGATGTGTGCACTGTTCTGCATGGGTGTGAGCTTCCATAACCATGTGTGTGTGCGTGTGCACGCACACACTCTGGGAGGCTGGGGTAAAACAGATGACTTGTCTCGTCTGTCTCCCAGGAAGTGCATCTTCATTAGTAACCAATCAAAATCCAATTACAGCCAGTATCTTGGCATATTAGCGCCCTGGCATTAAAATGATATGGCGCTCGGAAATATTTCCAATCACTGCAGACTTTAATTACCATGGCGTACCACACCGGCCGTTCTTTAAGGGTGTGTGTGTGGGGGGGGGGGGGCGGGGGGGATGAGCATGAGCAACAGAAAAGAGACAGAGGGAGTGTCTTTAAGTGAGCGAGAGGTGTGTTGAGAGAGCGATGGTGTGGGTGTGCATATATTGTTCTTCTTCATGTGTGTGTGTGTTCGGGGGATTACGCCGCACATGTCTCATGTCAGCAGCGCCTGAAGAGCATTACAGCCGGATTGTGGATATTGTTGCTCACGTCTCTCGCCATTTGTGGCGCGGCGGACACGGCTCCCCGCAGGACGCCGCAAATACACAAATAAGCCCTTCATCCTGACTGACAGGCCCGCTGGAGAAGGTTCATCAGGCAGACGGCGAAGGAAGAAGAGGGTCGTCCGTCACTTACCTTTTCTTTTTTTTTTTTTACAGATAAGGTTGAAAGTCGGCCGCTTCGGGCAGCCAATCGGCTCGCAGCTGAGCCCGACATGCCAGTCAGTCAGTGTTTCTAATTAATCACATGGTTAGCGAGTCAGGCAGCCAGCTAGTCGCCTATTAGGAAAGTAAATGAGCAATTAGTCTTCCACCAACACAACTGGTTATCTTCCATCTCGGTAGATCAATAGATCTGATTGGATAAGCAGCAGTTAGGATAGCGTGCCAACGTCTCCAATACAACTGAACTGCACTCCATGTTGTGTGCATTTCTTCTACATTTTTACAGTTTGAAACACGCGGTAAATGTTACAACTAAGTAATACAAAAAAGACAATACAAAGAGAGTGAATATGAACATAGAGAAGTCCTTAAAGCTGCTGACGAAGCTCATTATAAATGCCCAAAAGCTCCAGAACAGCCGCTAAATGCAGCTTGAGGTGAGGCCGTGTTGTCACCTGATCACGAGGTCAAGAATGAACTTGGAAAGTAAAATGTATTTCCTTCACTTCTGTTATTTGTCGTTTATTCTGCATGACATGCACCAACATTTTCTGTACTTGTATTTTCTGTGTATTTTAAGACCTTTAAATATAAAAAAAAGATAGATGTTCAACGTTTAATCCAATTCAACGGTAACTGATATATTTTAACACGTTTAGAAAAGTGTTACCGTTGAATTACCTCAAATTATTCAGGAGTCATTTTCAGCCAAAACTCTGATAGCTGGAGGAATGCTAATGAGCAGGCGCAGAGGGAAGCGTTCTCTGCCAGGTTGATGATCTCTTTCTCTCTTTCTCCATCTCTTGCGTTGCCCTTAAAGAAAAGCGGTGCTCATGTAACAGTATTACCAACAAAAAAATAAAAACCACTGTGTTGGCGGACAGAGGACAACGTTGAGCATGCAGTGCAGGGGTGTAGTGGCAGATGTAGAGGTGGCGTTATAATCATCTCACCAGCCTCCTCTTTAACAAATTACTCAAAAAGCAACAGAAAAAAAGACATGAGGAAGAAAAATAGTGCATATAAATATAATATATATTAATTATTTCTTATCTTTCAGGTTGCGTAAGCATGCAGTTTGAGTTATAACTCATGAACGCTCAAATTAAGTCAGAAAAAGCTACGTTTTGGCGGGAAGCGTTCCCGCCAAAACGCATTACGTATAACGCGCAGTATTTAGGAACATGTTTTGATTGAAAATTTAGAAATGCACATCCGTTCTATTTATACATATGAATTATTTCTTATCTTTCAGGTTGCCTACGCGTGCAGTTTGAGTTTATAACTCGTCGACGTTCAAACTTGGTCGGAAAAAAGCTACGTTTTGGCGGGAAGCGTTCCCGCCAAAACGCATTACGTATAACGCGCAGTATTCAGGAACATGTTTTGATTGAAAATTTAGAAATGCACATCTGTTCTTTTTATACATATGAATTATTTCTTATCTTTCAGGTTGCCTAAGCGTGCAGTTTCAGTTTATAACTCGTCGACGTTCAAACTTGGTCGGAAAAAAGCTACGTTTTGGCGGGAAGCGTTCCCGCCAAAACGCATTACGTACAACGCGCAGTATTCAGGA
>NW_027176240.1:3195142-3327642 GCF_023055335.1 Clinocottus analis | reverse complement strand
CGTGCCCAAACCTCCTGTTCGCATCACACCTCCGCGATTAAACGCGGAGAGAATAGAAGTTGGCTCTCGTAGACTTCAACGGGGGCTGACTGGCGCCCAGGATTCTTCGTGTCTTGATGACGCAACCTGAAACAAGATGGACGCCTGAAAATACGTCTTCACGAGACACAAATTGCAGAAGTGTGACATTTCCATGCGGAGACACGGAAACCGCCGAAAACAGAGCTGAACGTCACTGACGCACGAGTAAATAATGCTATTTTTTATGTACTCGCCTCATTACCCAACGTATACAACACACACACACACACACACACACACACACACACACACACACACACATTGCTAGTGAGCAGTAATCCCAGTGGAGCCCCGGTCGTTGTTCTCAACATTTCCAAATGGTTTGCATACTAAATACAGAATATCTCCTCATGCTATGGAGGTAGATTTGAGGTTTTTTTCTGCGTGTGTGTGTGTGTGTGTCTGTGAGTGTGTCATCTTTGTTTCGCAGCAAACAAAAGCAGACATTTTCTGGAGCATCTTATTAGACGGTGAAAATAGATGAAAGCAACAAAATGCAAACAACCTCCTTTTATTGGATGTCGCTGGCAACAATAATTACGTACAAATGACTAGATATGATTATATTAAATGCTCACCGAGACGAAGGAGATAATTACTGAAACTAACAACATGGGGAGTTCGCTTTTTGTTGTTGTTGTTGTGGTTTGATTCAATACAAAAGAATGTGTTAAATGAACCATGAAAAATAAGAAGTTGTGAACATGACTGTTGAAGACACACACAGGGAGGGAAATGCAGGAACTGAAAGACACTTAAAGTTACCCGTTACATGTAATACAAAAATATAAAATATGCTTTTAAAGTACTATACTACTAATGTACCCAGTTGTATACAAAGTAGACCATTACTTGTAACTTCTTCCACCACCATGGTTAATAAATTTACGCTCATAAAACAGCAACAAGCAGAGAAATCTGAACATTTGAGGAGATCGAACCGGCAATTAATCGCTTGTAAATTGATTAAGTATTTTCATTCATGCTTTTTTTGAATCTTCATTAAAAAAGGACCTTATATCTCAAGTAACCCGGTTTTCATGTGTGGCAATGGGGCAATATATATAAATATATATATAATTTTTCTGTCTGAGTAGTATTGACCAATCGCGATTGAGCAGGCTTTAGTTGCGTGCGCGTAAACAGTCCGTGTGGCGAGCAAAAAAAAGGCGGGAAATGCAATTTGGAAACCGGCTGATGATGATCTAGCTTCGTATTGGATTGAATTAAATTGATTGATGGAGAAAAAAATGAAAATAAACAATAGGTCAAGCAGTAGTCTTGTCTGAGATTACATCTCAGATTAACTGTATTACATCGTGGTCGGTTGAACACTAGAATAAAACTCTGTGTGAGAGACAGCACAGCAGTTCTGCTTTATTAGGCCCCAGAGAGACGGAAACGTTGGTTTCATGAGGACATGACATGTGTGTGATGTACTCGAGCACACAAGACTGATTGTTGGACATAATATGATTACGCTTTAGGCCCAAAGTAGCGCAAGTTCCCTTTTGATAAATGCTATTTAATTATCTCGCAATTAACTAGTCCATTAAAAGTCTATTGGACAAGATGGCAGTGAACACTTATTGTACTTCCCCCCGTATAGGAAATGAGGGATAGGAGGGGCAAATGGGCTGCTCATCTGTCAGACTGTGTGTGTGTGTGTGTGTGTGTGTGTGTGTGTGTGTGTGTGTGTGTGTGTGTGTGTGTCAGACATTACGTGCAGTCTGGGTGGCGATGGTGGGTTGTATTTAGCATGTAGACACAATGATAGGCCAGAAGGCTAACAGCTGTAAGTATGTGTGTGTATGTCTGTGCCTGAGGCTACCAGCTCCGATTGTGGGTCTCTTTAAGTGTGTTAATCTGTTTTTCTGAATGAATATGTGTGTGTGTGTGTGTGTGTGTCAGCTCCGAGCAGATAGCGTGGAGAAGGAGAACAGGGACACTTTCATTATTAAAAGCTAAGTTCTCTCCTTTTCATTCCGACTCATTAAGTGTGAATTGTGTTAATATTTCCATTTGTCTTTATTAATGTCATCTCTGTCTCTCGGCTTCTTCATTCTCTCGCCCGACCGAGTCATTACAAGGCTCTACCAAAAGCACTCTACCACACGGTAAAGCCATTATGATGTACTCTTATTGCACTCCACTTCCAGTCTGGCTGGGTCGGGAGCAGCGCTGTTGTTCTGAAGGACTGGCGTTCATTTTGAAAAAGATAATAATAGTGTAATGTAAGATAAAAGACATTCAAGAGAAAAGAAGTCATGAAAACCTCTTATTATATAACCTTACAGTGCTGTAGTGGAGGATAAAGTACCTCCATAGTGACCAGCAGGGGGCGCCTCCTCTTGTTGTATAGAAGTCTATGCTTCATGTGTTAAAGCTGCATTCTCTCTACTGACCACCATGGGGTGACTCCTCTGGTTGTATAGAAGTCTATGCTTCATGTGTTAAAGCTGTATTCTCTCTACTGACTACCATGGGGCGACTCCTCTGGTTGTATAGAAGTCTATGCTTCATGTGTTGAACCTGTATTCTCTCGATTGGCCATCGGGGCGACTCCTCTGGTTGTATAGAAGTCTACGTTTCATGTGCATTCTGTCTTCTGAACACCAGGGGACGACTCCTCTGGTTGTGTAGAAGTCTATGTAAATGGCTCTACCTCCCTCTTGATGTGTTCCCTCAGTAAACATTGTAAACATGAGTTCATGTCTCAATTTATAGTTTCAAGTCTTCTTCAATACGGCGCGATGTTCATTTAGTAAATTAAAGCAGGGGACGCTTTAGGGGCGGGGCTACATGGTGATTGACAGGTCACTGCCACGGCCAAACGCTGAACTCTAGGCTTCAAAACGTCCACAAACCCAATGGGGGGGCGATGACTACGACCACTTCCTGTATAAAGTCTATGTTTGAAATCAAACACCAGACTCGCCGCATACAGAAAAAAGTAGTGCATGTAGGATCGTTGCAATGTGCACACCTGTGCACCAAATGTCAGCGTGACTCTGGTGTTCCAGATGGCTTTCTTCTGACGCGTGTCGTCCCTTTAAACCACCGGGGGGGCCTCCAAGGCACGAGGATGATTTAAAGTGTTGGGGCTGATTAATGTTGCTTTTTTAAAATTTTTATTGTCCTTGTAGTTTTATAGTCCACGATAGATCTTTCCACACATGAAATGTGACAGCTGTGGAACCGCTTAACGATCGGTGGCTTTCGCAGGAATGCCTGGCAAACGACTAATTGCCAAGTCCTTTACATGCTGCACGGTGTGAACGCAGAGAGATGACTACCCCCCCTCCTCAAAAAAAAAAATGACGTGAGTGACGACTACCGGCGGAGTCGAGTGCGGATAAAGAAAGAAAGACTCCCGGGGTGTCCAGGAAGCAGCCATCAGGAGAGCGTTTCAGCCGACCTCGCTGTCGCTCCGTAATAAAAGGAGTAATCATTTGAAAACAGGCCAGCCGCTCTGCCCTTCCACTGGGATTTGAAACATGGACGAAGTTAGCCGGATAAAACGGGGATAAACCGCGAGGATTGAAACCCTGGCCCGACTCCACTCCAAAATCCTCTCTGCGAGACGCTCGCAAACAGAGACTTGGCCAACTCCTGGGCCTTTTTTTTTCCTCAGACGGAGGGGGACCGAACCGGTAGAAATTAAACTCAGCCGACCTCTCCAACCCCTCTCAGCTGGAGCCAATGGATCAATCTCACTTTAACAGCTCTGCTCGCTCACGCATGTGCACGACACACACACACACACACACACACACACACACACACACACACACACACACACACACACCGAGAGCAACAAAAAAAGAGTCAGGTTGATTTCATTCTAACGGTTCTGACTTTCCATCCAGAACAATCACTGAAGGAGAAAAATTCAAAAAGACTGCAGGCGAGAGAGTGAGAAAGAAAGATTTGAGGGGGTTAGAAAAAAAGCTAAAGACAGGAAACGACAAATGGAGAGAAGAAGAAGAGAGAAAGTTGAACGGAAGACGGGAAGAGAAAACGGGGTATGTGATACCAAAACTCCGTGACTCCCCCACTTTTGGCGTTCAGCACCAAAGTCTGTCCGAGGCTTTGCCAACTCGGACCAGGAATTATACGCACGTGACGTATTTCACGCCCAATTTCAAAACACTCGACGACCACCCGACAGAACGCTTGGGCCGCGGCGGACCTGCCGTTACTGAAAAGTCTTTAGGAGGAGTTGCAGTAAAGTCTTCGGACTCGTGCTCATACTGATGGTGTGTCATGATGGGATCACATGACGCCCACGTGCTCGCAGCTATCAGCGGAAAAGGTGCTAAGAGCTCAGAGATTGTTCTCACCTCCTCTCCTGACGCGTCGTGCATGACAAATAGCCGTCCGTGGCTCGCCGCCGAGGCGGTGGAACAAGTGCGTCCTCTTCATAGTGTCATAAACCATCTGTGATCGTCACAGTGTCGGCGCGGTGGTGACACTGACGCACGAGAGACCCCGAGATTTGTTGTCCGATTTGATTCGGAAACCTTGAAATCTCTGTCTTAATAAATAAATAAATGAATAAAATTCAGAACATCTGCGGGTTAGAGGAGGATGGGAGTGTGCAGCGGCACCGCGGGACAAGTTAGAAGCTCTGCAAAACGTGGAAAACATTCATCGTGAGGCGGATAAACACCCAAATAGTGTGCAGACGTCGTGAACTTATACACACACTCATCATTAACAGCTAAATATTCATTTTCTGTGCAGTATGAACCCAAAATGACTCGCCCTGTTCGCATCAAAAGTCAGGAAATTGAATATACGTCGCCGGAGTCAGCGGTTGTAATCCTTTATTTATCATCTTTATATTGTTCAACAGTGAATTCACAGATAAGTTAAAGCAACATGAACGCTGTAATTCAAATGTTCTGCAGGTAAATATATCCTGTAATCTGACAGGTATGTTAACACCCCTCCCCCTCAGTGACTTATGGGTGTAATAATGCACTGCCTATTTTTTTTGCCCGGGCAATTCATTAAATATCCTAAACCCTACTTCGACTAGGGGAATATTCCAGGGCGATGTGGATGATAAACTCTGTAACCGGACTCATCCTTCTGTGATTAAATCAGCGCTAAATTACAATAATAGTGAGACATAAATTCAGCTCCATGAAGGCGGACTGCAGCTGAGAAACCTGGAGAGCGCTTTCCCGCTCCTCCTCTTTTCCTGATTTTAACCCGTTTCAATTTCTTCCAAAGTTCGTCAATCTCAGTAACTCTGACTCTTTATGAAAAAGGTAGGACTCGTTGTGAGGTTCATACTTGTATTTTGGGGTTTCTACTAGAACATGTTTGCATATTTTTAAAGCCGCTATACTTTTAGAGCACGTCTCTTGCCTCTTATTGGCTCTAACTTGGCGACGGCTGAGCCTGCGCCTTGTTAGCTAACGGCGTTAACGGCGCGAACAGTCTAAAATAAGGTAAAGTCCTGCAAGAGCTATTGGCAGTTACTAAAAGGAGGCGTTGCCGCCCTGGCTATGTAGTAAACATAGCATATATATATATATATATATATATATATATATATATATATATATATATATATATATATATTTAAACAAAGAACATAGCTATTTGTTAACCCGTTTCAAATTCATCCAAAGTTCGTCAACCTCACTTCTCTTTATGAACAGGTATTGAAAGGTAGGACTCAATATGAGCTTCATAGATGTATTTTGGGGTTTCTAACTAGAACATGTTTGTATATTTTTAAAGGTGCTATACTTTCAGAGCTTGGGAGCATGTCTGTTGCCTCTTATCAGCTCTCAACTAGGCGACGGCTGAGCCTGCGCCTTGTTAGCTAACGGCGTTAACGGCGCTAACAGTCCAAAATACGGTAAAAGTGCTGCAAGCGCTATCGATCGGCAGTTATTAAAAGGAGGCGTGGCCGGCTATGTAAACATAGCATATATATATATATATATATTAAGGCTCCAAATCCTGAACAATGCACCTTTTAATGTATGAAACAACAGCATGAGTATTCACCTTGTGAAATACAAGATTCTCGCGCTTGTCTCTTTAACCCTATTTTTTAAATAAATATATATATATATATATATATATATATATATATATATATATATATGACCTCTTTAAAACAAGACGAGACCTGAACCATTGGAAAACCAGAAGATGTTTGAGGCTGTAATTTAATCTCGAGACAGGATTAACATGATACACCGAACAATGCCGGGGTATTAAAATACCCACTCCCCCCCCCCAAGGAGACACAAATCCTGTCAGAATGCGACGACAGTCATCTCACGTAACAATATTACACTCCCAACTTTGCATAAGTAATCCCATCACGACACGGCATTACAGTCAAAACCACTGGGCAGGGAGGAAAAACCAATCAACAGACACTTCCCCCAGTTCATGGCTGCTTCCTCTGTGTGGCTTCTCTGACACGATAACATCTCGGCACCGAGACGCGGCCGTGTGTTTCCCTTCACGATGTGTTTTCAAGTCTCAACTCGGGCTCTTCGTCGGCGCTTCATCGGCGTGGAGGAAGCAGCTTCCTGCGTGTGATTATTTCAAGAAATTAAGAATTTCTGATTTTTTGTTGAATGTGATGAATGGTTTTAATGCAGAAAAGTCTGCCTCATGTGGACGCCCGTTTCCGCCAGTAAAATAAACAATTAAATGAAATTCTAGCTGTGATGATAAAGATATATATATATATATATATATATATATATATATATATATATATATATATATATATTATATATATATATATATATATGTATATATATATATATATATATATGTATATATATATATATGTGTGTGTGTGCATGTATAGTTTCTAGCTTCGTTTTTCTTTTATTTATTCTTTCTAGCTTCGTTTTTATATATATATATATATATATATATATATATATATATATATATATATATATACTGCGTCCAGTGAAGCGCATGCACACTTTTTATTTTATAATTATGACTTTTACCTCATAATTATGACTTACCATGTAGGTATTTGTATTATCTCAGCTACATTTTATTTTATTTTTTTTTCATTTCACCCACGGAAATTGGCTTCCATAGTCTCCCTTTTCCGATTCAAAGCCTGTATTATTATAATTTGTTTTCATCCCTCGATAAACAAGCTACAAACGGGGGCCGAAGCAAATCCATTCGTCTCGCGGTGCATCTTTTAATGTGGTTCCTCTCAAGAACTCTGCTTTTCTTTTTGTTGAGTTTGCTTTTTACTTGGGACTTTTGTTGGGATGACTCTGCACAAGTCCTATCGGTCCAGGAGGGTGAGCGTTAAAACATAAGTGTAACAGTAGTGAAGTGTCATGAAGCCAGAAAATTGACACACAGCAATACTTTTGCACAGCGCAGCAATTACTAATTGCATTAGACACAATAAGCTGCTGGTGACGCCAGTCCAATAAGGTCCTGCAAAACCTCTGAACTGCACTTTTTCTCCGGATGACGGCCACAATTTAAAACAAATTATATGTTGTAAATTGCAGAAACATTAATCGTAATGTATCACACGGACGTGAACAGCGATCTGCTGGGTGAAAGTCCCATGTTTGTTTAACCCATTGAGTATTAATCTGTATTCATCACACGTTATATGAGGTTTCCTCTTTTTACCACACAAAAATAGATATAGAATAATTATTTAGAGCTTGTATTAAAGTTAAAGTAGCAATACAGGGTTCATACACATTTTGACCAATGTTTTTTTTTTTTTAAACCAAATTTCCATGAGCAAACATGTAGTGAAATCTGTGTTTAAACAGTAAAAAGTGATAAAATGTAGTATTTAAACTAACAACCAGGCTCCTGAAGCATACAGTAAACCTTAAATGACACAAATGAATGAGAGACAATAGTTTGATTAAAAGAATAAACATTTATGTAGATGTCTGTATGTACGCCTGCTTATATTTTGAGCCTCTTTCTTTTAAAAGCATATTAATTATTTCAAACTTAGCATAAACGTACGACATGAATATATGAATATAACACATTTACATGACCTTTTCGGGGTTTTTCATGACCGTAAGAACCCTGGCAGTACAACAGTAAACAAATACCTGCATTACAAATGTTACTTACGCACAAAAGTGTTAGCATGTCACATATTTTAAGTTCCCAAAGTAAAAGTACTCTCAGACTAAGTTGTGTCATATTATATTAGTGGATTATGAGTAGTGATCAATGAATGTGATCATCACTTGTAATGCTGCAGCTTGTAAACACATTTTAATTACTCTAAATACTGCTGCCTCGCCAAAATTATAATAATACATCATAATTTCACAATAATATTAGGATAAATTACCTGAATCTGTCGAATAGAAGTAAAAAAAGTATGATTTTTTTTTTCTCCGAGAAGTACGATAAAATGGAAATACTCAAGTTAAGTTCAAGTACCTCAAAATTGTACTGAAGTACATGAAAAGTAAATGTCTTTTAGTACAAGTGCTGTGATGGCTCTATGTGTGTGTCTGTGTGTGTCTGTGTGTCTATGTGTTGCTTACAGAGAGAGCAGGTGTGTGGCTGTAGATGAAATTGGTATATTAGTGTATGAGAGAGAGAGTGAGAGAGTGAGATTGCTAGAAAGAGAGAGAGAGAGAGAGAGAGAGAGAGAGAGGAAGGGAACCGACCCAAGGGAGAAAACACTGCATCAGTTCTAGCGAGGAAGAGGAAGAGGAAGGTGTTAGTCTGGCTGCAGAGCGAAATGTCTTCTGTTCGGGCACCTGAGCCTGAAGGCACACGCCTCCCCGTGTGTGTGTGTGTGTGTGTGTGCACATTTGTGTGTGTTTCTGCACGCGCGAGTGTCCACGTTGCGCGTTGCGCTGAATCTTCCTGTAAACATCCGAAAATCTCATGCAGATTCCTCTTCAGTTCGCCGGATTCCAATGAAGGCTTTTTAAAATGCGCGTGGGACGACGTGAGCGCCACGGATCCGGTCTCACCGGCGGGAGAGGAGCAGAGATTAAATCAACCGAGCTCCCCTTGACAGCTCTCTCTCTCACACACACACACACACACACACACACACACACACACTCATTCTCTACCTGGAGTGCCTCAATCTAATCTTCTCCAGGTCAGACAGCTGTACACGGAGCTACGAGGAGCAGGGGAGCTCCACTTGTGTGTGTGTGTGTGTGTGTGTGTGTGTGTGTGTGTGTGTGTGTGTGTGTGTAGATGAGGAATTTCTGCCATGTTAACCACCGCAACATGACGGATGGCAGGGCATAGACACGGACATATACACCCATTTTATGAAACCAATAACCTGCTCCGGGTTGCGCTGCATGGTAAACCTATCAGAGGAGCGGCGGCGGCGGCGGCGTCATAACTCGGCGGTTTCGGGGAGGCCGAAGCGTCGCTTTTTTTCTTCTTTCTTCTTTCCGAAGACCGTCGAGCGTGATGAGAAGTTGAGATAATACGCCGAAACAATTTGGAGTTTTCATCCGTCAAGCAGTCGGCGCACTTTAAGTGAAATATGATTTCCGTACGCCGCAGCCTGTTGTGGGTTATTACTGTAATAATACCTGAGGGGGGGCGTTCTTTATTGTGATTACGGCTGTGACAGAGATTTAGAGACGGCACGCGTACTGTCAGAGGCGACAAAGTACCCGCATTGGTATACTGCCAACATCCCCTCCTGGGTATCGCGGCTTTAATGCAGCAGTTACCGCCACATGTGCTCAGTGGAAAGCTTCCTCAGGAGGAGGCTTTTCCGCGTACATGACAATAAAAAATAAAAAAAAGGCAGGATAAAGAGAGGAAGATCGTAAACGCGCCACCTGGTTGCTAAAAGCGTCTATTAAAACACGGCTACGGCGGCTGTTTATGAGACACATCACGAGGGTTTGAATGCCTTGTTTGACCCCGTAGGAGTGTCTGGATGAGAGCGGGTGATGCTTTATAATCACCGGGGAACGGAGATAACAGGTGCTAGCTAATGCAGAAAATGCACAACAGGTTCTAGCGAACACAAAAATGCACTACAGGATCTAGCTAACGCAAAAATGCATGACAGGATGTAGCTAACGCAAAAATGCACGACAGGATCTAGCTAACGCAAACATGCACGACAGGATCTAGCTAACGCAAACATGCACGACAGGATCTAGCTAACGCAAACATGCACGACAGGTTCTAGCTAACGCAAAAATACACGACAAGTTCTAGCTAAGGCAAAAATGCACGACAGCATCTAGCTAACGCAAAAATGCACGACAGGATGTAGCTAACGCGAAATTGCACGACAAGTTCTAGCTAACGCAAAAATACACCACAGGTTTTAGCTAACGGAAAAAATGCACGACAGGATCTAGCTAACGCAGGCTCACTCGGGAGTTTGTAGGCGACTCAATCAATAAAGATGGGTGCAAACAAAGGAGAGCGCATGACTTCTACACATATCCGGGTATGTTTATTAAGTTAAAATGGGCACGAACGCCTCGGAAAACAAGCTCAGCGCCAACCTGAGCTGAATGAAAAGAAACCTCGCTCTATACTTTGAAACTTTACGGCGATGTGTAAAAACCTGAGTCAACTTAAAGAATCTTCTTCCTCACCGTGTCCTTATAAAGTCTTAATAGGTTTTGTGTAAATGGAGGAACACCGCGGACATTGTCTGACTCCATTTTAACAGAGGACAATAACCTTTTTTAACGAGGTCGAGACGCTTTCTTTTTTGGTCACCCGGTTGTCGTATTATTGAACGCGGTTTGAGCAGCGAGAAAGAGACTACTGGGAACGTTTAGATGAGGATCATGTGACATTACGCTCTCTCCCTCTGGTACTTACTCCCACCGTAGACAGACCAAAGTAGATGTATTTGATCCTTGGGCCCCCTGAGCACAGACCCAGAGGCCAAGGGGCCAAGAGGTCAGGAGGCCTGACTTAAAGGAGAGGAAAAAACAATTACAAAGAGATGCTAAATGACCACAATCACACAGAAAACGACTACAGAGAGACGTGCAATGATTACAGAGATGCAGATGTTTCACAAAGAGACCTCAAATGACTAAAAATAGCTGCAACACATGACTACAAGGAGCATAAAATGACCACAGAGAGACCTTAATTACTGCAAAGAGATGCACAATGACTAAAAATAGATGCAAAAGTAATCACAAATAGACACACAATTATCAAAAATATGTGCAAAATGAGTACAAAGGGAAGGAAATTTACCAAAAATATATTAAACTACGTGGCTACCGCACAGATGGCCTACATGTCTGTGCCCAGGCGCTCAAAGCATCATAGTCCGTCCACATATAATGCATCCAAATGCAACCAATACCCACAAATACATAAATTAACATTCTTCTGCCCCCCATATTCCTGAAAACACCCATTAAACTCAATCTCTTGAAATTCAATACTGAAACTTGTCTGCTTGTTTTGCCCGGCGCTGAACCCCGGGGTCACGACCCCCCGACATACCTTCAGGGCCCAGAGGACGAGTTGCCCTCTTAGACCAACACGACCTTTAGCTTTTCATCCCCAAATGAAGATCACATGACTGAAGCAGCCAAAGCTCTGCATTTTTCTTCTTTATTTCAGCTTCTGAGGTTTTTCAAGTGGATTGTGATGATTTCTTTCTGATCTTGGCTTCGAATATTTTGGAGTCGTCTTCTGAATCGACTGTCGATCATGTTTAACGTAGGACGAGAGTCCAATGAGATGCGAGTTATAGTTGAGAAAGCTTCTGTTCGTGTAAGACGTGACCGGGTGGGTCATTTTATAATTTAATTGATTAGCAAATCGCTCTCTTTCCATCTCTGCCAGGACCAATTTCAGCCTAAAACCAGGAAATTAGTCTCAAAAGTCAACGGGGGTTTGTCGATTAGACTCCTGGAACAAGGGTCCCTGAGGTTTTTTGAGATTTTAAAACATTTGGTTACCCAAGATTCATAAATATATGTCAATATCCAAATATTGAAAATTGTGAGGCTTTCAGGTGTCTCGGAGGTTGTCGGGGGAAAATTAAACGCCAACGCTTGGATTGTCTTGCCGGATGAAACGTGCAAGATATTTTCTCCAAAAAATCCCCAAAATGCATTGGGAAATTTCCAATTGGCGTTGACGACCCCGTTGGCGTTCCATCGACAATGAAGTCAACGCTCTTTCTCCGCGTTAGATTACATCGAGCTGACGCCTCCATCCAAAGCCAGCTACACGTTTTTCTCTTTACACCGTAGAAACGATTGGGGGGTTAAGTGTCTCGCTCAAGGACACATCGACGGAGCCGGGGGGCTCGAACCACCGATCCTCTGATTGAAAGACGAGGCATACTGAGCCACAGTCGCTGTACTGAATATTGTCCTGTTCTAAATTTTGCATGAAGAAAATGCTTCTTTTTTTCAAAAGTTCTGATAAAAGTGCAGAACTTGATCTGTCTCCGTCTGTCCACCCGTCACATGCGGATCTGAACGTGTGAATATGAGTATTTTTCCTTCTACATTTCTTAACGTTCAGTTCCTACACCTCTTCCTATATGTGCTTCATCTTTTCTCTTACAGCGTCCATTTCTCTCTCTTCTTTATTTATTACCTCCTTTATATAACCTGCCCCTTTGTTCTCATATCTGCACATCTATCTGCCCGCCTCCCATCGTCGTCGATGACAGCTGCCAATCACGGCCTTGCACCTGCGCGATCAAATATTGAAGACTCACTTTTATTCCTTTTGCCGTGCACATGATTTGCTTATTTATTCAACGCCGGTGCCACAGATGGGACTCTGGCTCTGATTAGGGTTTGTTGTCATTTCCAGAATCCCCCAGAAAAGAAATGTTAAGCCATATTTTCGTTCCGCGTCTATTTGAGCAACATTTCAAAAGACGATGCGTAAAAATGATTATTTCCGTGGCTCGGAGACAAAATCAGAGCACAACATTTCCTCTCTTTGCAAAAACCTAAATTAAGAAGTAGCTCCCGTCTTAATTCCGCAAAGCAGTAAACATAAAAACACTTGTTCGACAGTTTTTAATTCTCTTTCCCCAGATCAGCATGTTATAAACATAAAAGCTTTTCCTAATGCAGCCAAAAAGCTTGAGATGTTGAGACCTTGTCGGTGCCAAGTCGCTGTTAGCGCGTCAGCTAAATTTCCCCCCTTAAACACAAGCAGTCGTACCGGCGTCCCATTTTTCAAATCCACGAGCAATGAGAAGCCCCCATCTCTCACTGCCACCGAGAGAACAGCAAACATAGCGGCGGCTCGGCCTCTTCGACCTCGTCTCCCTGATTGCTTGAAGTTGCTCCGACTGCGCAAAAAAAACTTTCTCTTTAAGAAGTATTCATTATAATTTATATTCAGCGCAGCGGCTCGTGTTCTGCTGCTTTGTGGCGGCAATCTCAGGAGCTATGAACTTTATTATTTACTTTTAGAAAGGTTTGATCTTTCGGTTTCTTTAGCATCACAAGCGACCTGAAGCTGAAACTTTAAGAGAGGGAGCTGCTGGACTGTGTGTGTGTGTGTGTTTGTGTGTGTGTTTCTGTGTGTGTGTAACGTAATGAATATGAAGTTAGGTGTTCCTAATAGCAGCATGCACGCTCAGCAAAACGCTGCAGGAAACGTGGCGCTTTCATAAGTAATGCTCGGTCCCTCTCAGCCAACTCCGTGCCGCAGCAATTAGAACGGGCGACGACGGTTTACTGCGTCTTCTTCACGATCCTCGAAAGACGCGGCCGCCGCTCCGCACGCCTGCTTTGTTTTTTCCCGGCCTCTCGGAGTCCCAGCATGCCACACATCCCGAAGCCTCACGGCGCCGGGTCCATGAAGCCCAGAGAGGTTGTTGTTTGACTTTGACTTCGATAGAGACGCATGAGGACGCTCCGTGAGTCAGAGGCGCACCGGCTAACGGATGTTTACGGCACAGATACCCGTTCAAAGTAACCCCCGAGTCATGAACTACGTGCTGTGTAGCAGCAGGACCACGAGGAGCCGGTTAACTGTCTCTCTCTGCCAGCGGACGTCCTCTTGAGTTTCTTTCACTTTGAAACTACGACGTGTTGCCGATTCCTGCACGGCGTTGGCGGGACAGCGGTCACTTTTGCACACATACATGGATGACTTAATCAAAATGTGGACGGCCATGAGATATATATATATAAAATATATATGTTTTATTATTTTAATTAATCAACTAATTTAGTTAGATTTATTTAATTAATTATATTGAATTAATATAGATTTAAATATTGTTTGTATTTATTATAATTTAATTGTCTTTATTTTAATGTAATTGAATTTTTTTTAGTTTGATTGTATTTACTTATTTTATTTATTTATTTAAATTATATTTATTTTATTTGTATTTATTTATTTTATGCATTTTATTTTCATTGTAATTATTTCTTTTAATTTCATTAATTCATTTTATTGTATTCATTTATTTTAAATTGACTGTATTTATTTTATTTATTTATCCCGGAGCTCTTCCAACACATCCGCTCACGAACACACACCCTCTCACACATAAAAAGAGTGAGAGAGAGTGAGCTGTTGGATCAAACAGACTCATTTGGCCGCGGTAAGAAAGAGTCCTCTTATCTCCAAACAGCCATTTAGTGTTAATTAATCCGTTTGACTGAAACCTCCCCCTGCAACATATTCTCTTTGCTTGTTAGGCTTTCATGCTTAAAGTGCTCACGCTACCTTCAGATAGCCAAGTTAATGAAAAAAAAATCAAATCTGATTAGGCCGGCGCTGCCTCCTCTCTCTTTGTAGCTCTGGCTAAGCGGCAGCAGCCGCTTCGCGTGCCATTTTGCCACCGGGGCTCAAAGGAGCATCGAGTGACGGGCGAGATTTTCCTCCCGTTCTCCGTCCGTGTTGTCTTACGCTTCGCTGCGCTGAGCTTCGAGACGGACGAGCTGCGAGGCTTCTAAGTTACTCGCATCGCCAACACAAAATCAATGAGGTTTTTTTGCCGGCTGGCGCCGAGCGGAGCCGCGATGACGCGATGACACGATGACACGCGCTGGCAGGTCGCCGTGCTCCCGCTACCTCGCTCCAAAAGTGCTGACCGCTCTTCAAATACGTTTCTGTTTGTTTTTTTTCCGGGGCATCTTTGAAGAGAAAATTGCTCACATTTGTTCACCCAAACGAAGGCAGTCTTTTGTAAAAAATTATGGGCGGGGGGGGCTTTTGTTTTTGAGATTGTTGCCGTTCCAGCCGTGCGACAAACGCTGTGCTATCTTTCTGCTGCTTGGCCTTCATGTGGCTGATAAGCGGCTGCAGGACTGTTGGAGTCATGATAAAGCTCGATGGCGTGCACTCAGAAACAACACAAACAACAACAAAAACACTCTTTCTTCTAGTATTTGGCTTTGAGTGTCCCACAGCTTGCACTCGTCAAGCCTCAAATCAAATTGCCTTGTGTTTTTTCCGACACAACAGTGTGTGTCTCTCACGTCCTTTGGGGTGAACGACACATTTAAAGAGAGATTTGTTTCAGTGGCATGAAACCTCTTTGTCAAACCTGTTTTTTTTTGTATTCATTGTTTCTAAGTTAAGCAGTGACATTGATACAAAATTAATTAGAAAGAAGAGGAGAGGAAGACAACAGAAGCACGAAAAATGGACAAATGGATGCCGTTGCTTTTTCTCAAATTTCTTAAATTCACCTATTAAAGGCACTTGCATACAACATACATACATGTTTACCATCAAAAAGTGCAGAACAATCTCAGCTCTCTATATAATGAGGCACTTTTGTCATGAGGCAAAAGTGCAAAGAGAAAATATGGCTCAAAGCTGAAAAATTCAATCTCGATTTTGAGAATTCTTCACATCTCCTGTGAAAACATAACTTCACTCAGGTGAATGGTTTCGGTGCTAGAAATTGGTTTACCAAAAGGTCTTGAGTCAATCCTCCCTTTCTCACGCAGGAACCCAGCGTTGTGTACCCTCTCAGTCTGGAGTTAATGTGAAGTGACAAAGTAATGATTTCTGAGCGTTCCCATGCTTTCTTTCGGGAGTCTTGTGCAACTTCACCCGACGACTCAGCGTCTGCAGCTCCGCCAGTCAGACCAAACACAAACATTATTTGTCATTCTGTTCTTTTTTTTTTTGGCCCTCCTTTTGCTTGACTCCCGCTACACAAACAGTCCCGCTTGCACACTCACCGTCTGGCGCTTTGTTGACGTTTCACAGCAGAAACTACAATTTTGTCATCAAACTCAAGACTGGAACGTCCGTTTTAAACGACTACAAAGAACTTGTGGTAAAAAAAAACAAAAGTCTCATTGGAGAACGGGGCAAATGTACTAATAGGTGAAGATGTGACTGTATACAGAAAACTGATGAGTATAATGAGAAGTAAATGGAGTATGACGGACTGAGCAGAAGTATAGTTCTTATAACGAAGTCAAAAAGTGTTTGTAGTTGTTCCAGAGAAGTCTCTCTCCTGGAGAACATTCAAAGCATTGCTTTGTTGTTCATGAAAAGTGACAGAAATAGTTCCAAAAAAAGAAAAGTCATGGATTTCCAGGCCTGGATAAGTCCTTGAAAAAAGGAAAATCCCAAAAGTGTTGTAAAAGTTATGTAAATGTGTTATATTTATATGTTCATGTCATTCATTTACGCTGAGTTTGAAATAATTAATATGCTTTTAAAAGAAAGAGGCTCAAAATATAAGCAGGCATACATACAGGCATCTAGATAAATGTTTATTCTTTTCATCAAACTATTGTCTCTCATTCATTTGTGTCATTTAAGGTTTACTGTATGCTTTGGGATCCTCATTGTTGGTTTAAATACTACATTTTATCACTTTTTTACTGTTTACACACAGATTTTACAAAGTATTTGGTCATGGAAATGTGGTCTAAAGTCATTGAAAATTGGTTTAAAGTCATGGATATTTGGTTTAAAGTCATAGAAAATTGGTCTAAAGTCGTAGAAAATTGGTCTAAAGTCATGGAAATTTGGTTTAAAGTCATGGAAATTTGGTTTAAAGTCATGGAAATTTGGTTTAGAGTCATGGAAATTTGGTTTAGAGTCATGGAAAGCCATTGGTCAGAATGTGTTTGAACCCCGAGTGAAAGAATCCAGCAGAAAACCGCGTTCCTCCAACCACAACGCGCTGTAATTTGGGGACAAAAGTGACATATGGCCATATGCAGCTCCGATGCAGCGAGGGTGAGGTGTGGGCAGAGCGTGGAAACATTGCCCCGACTGTCCAAGTTGGCAGGAGTCAGTTGTTTCTCCTGTTTTTAATTCAAAGGGTGAGGGAACCACTCGCTTGTAATTGCCTCACATTATTTAAAATCGGGATCAGGAGGTTGTGGGTGGAGCGGGATGAAAACGTCCTCCGTGTTTGTTTGGATCCCTTTTGGAGCGTCCCACTTCCTGGAAAATGACTCGTTCTGTTTGGCTCAATAAGAGGAACTCTGCATGCTTACTCAGCGTATGTCCATGGGAGCATCTTGAGAACAGATGGCGGCTGAAGCTTTGATACGTTAGCAGAATGCTAATAGATCAGCCGGATTCCACGTCTTCCCCAACACTGTATCCATGAAACCGAATCTCTTGGCTTGCTGCATCAAGGTGGCTGATTTTATATTTAATCGCCCTTTACCCTTTAGGAAATAAATTCAATCCATCTGATTGACAAACACATGGTCACCGGGCAGATTAGGGAATACCCACCAAAGGCCAATATTTGGTTTTCGTGACACGAACTTTCCATATCTTATTTATTTTTTCCCGCTCTTTTTTCTCAGCTCACGTTAAAACCGCTTGGTTAGTTTTTTGGGAAAAACAAAGGTTGGGCTCAAAATAACTACATGTAGTGAGGTTTAAGCAACAAAAGTACAACTTTAAGGCCAGACACCGGTCTAGTTGTTAAAAGTTTTGTGTTTGTTTGACCCATCTAGTCTTTTTGGTTATTAAATACCTGGAGACAATATGGGCTTCACGGCTTCTTCATTTACTCATAACCAGTACCATAACAGACATCTGAACACACAACTCACATTATACTCTTTTATTATAACACCACAATTTTAAAATAGTGGTTGCAGAAATATACTTTTTTTTGTTATGGTTTGCAATTTTCAAGCAGAGGCCTAAAAATAGGTGGGTTTTCAAAAGGTCACGTGAATGCATCCAAAAGTGTATTTCCACTACAAAAAAAAAAGGATCTCCATTGACTTTGTATCCACGTACACGAAGCCAATAGATTCCATTTCATGACCGTGATAACGGGCCGGGTTGACAGCTGAGAGAATTACTTTTTTTTCCCCATTATAGAGTGAAACAAAAGCCCCCAGCTTTGTCATTAAAGAAATGCTTAATTTGACACACAATTATTATTTATCTCCTTACCGGTCTCGCTCGCTCACGAGTCGAGCGACTCGGTAGACGCTAGATGTCGGGTGATGCTTTCTTCTGACGGGGGAAAAAAGGGAATGTTGTGGAGACTCGGGGAACCTGGGAAACACCTTGACGCCGTGCGGGGATTTGCGGAGCGTCTGGGGACTTCTGCGGGATCTTGAGTTTGGTGGTTTTGACATGACGTTCCTTGGGGACTAATTTGCTTTTCACATAATGACGGCGACGCTCAAGGTTTCCGGTTTCCATGCCCTCCCCTCACGCCCTCGGGGACATCCAAATGTCAGACTAACTGGTCGTGTCATTGGGGGGGGGCTTTGTTTACTTCTTCCAAAAGTAAAACCTGAGTACAATTAGCCTCCCGCCAATGGAACCCAGTTTAATTGAGCCATGAAAGGTTGTTGACCCATTTCAGGGGTCGTGATCTATAGTTTCACAAATGCTGACAGGCAGGGTGTGTATATGTATAGCTTTTTTTAAAAATATGGACTCCCACTCGCTGGGAGCCAGTCTAATGAAAACATTCCCCGGCCAACGTTAGTGACCCAACAGAAACAGACTCGCTTCTTATTTTAGGTCCTGAACCCCTCGGAAAAAATGTAGGCAGTGTTTTGTCAAAAGTCTGGTTTTGAGACCAAAAATGGGTCATGGGAAGATTAAAAGTGGCCTTTCAAATGACTGCAGAAGTTCACGTCAGAACTTATTGGCTGTATGCTACGTTGCGAGACCCCCTGGGTTAGCACGTGTGAGGGCAAGCTAACGTTTTCCATACGCGCCTCCTCAGAGAGTTAGCGGACCACGGTACACACAGAGAGGAAATTCAGTCCGCTTTGTTGCCCTCAAGGCCGACGTTTGTAAGTTCGTAAGTACGTTTAAATATAAAATCAATATATTCATATAAACAGCAGACTGGAGTCCTCACTTATCCCACGGGTGATGGTAGTTCCTACTTTAACACATAAAATCACCAACCAACAGTTAGCTAAATATACAATTCACCACATTTTCCACTGTGTGGATTTAAACTTGTTCTCACTTCAAACTAACATTTGAACCCTTCCTTCAAACACTTACACTCTATCTTAACATTGCTGATTGTTGACTTTGATTACAAAAAATAGCTTTTGAAATTTCTCCATAGAAGAAAAAGTGAAAGACTAAATCTGTAGAGAGACTTTGTGAGAGAAAAAGTTGAATATAAGGTGATCTGGAAATGGTTATGAGTGTAAATTCAAGTGAATTCGTTCTTCTGAAAGATGAGTTCAATTGTGAAATGGATCACATGGTTTGGTTGGCTCCCAGATAAAAAGGTTGGGAAACAATGAACAACTAACTCTGAAGTAAATATAGATGTTTGGGTCAAACAAACACAAGACTGTCACCCAGGAGACAACTGTTCAAGTCCCGTGTGAGAACAAGTCAATTAGTTCACATGTCATCTGGTATTTAACTAACCTGTTACGTCACAAATTGACTCATTTTATGATATTATAGATATTTACTTTACCTCCAAATTACAACAAAGTAGTTTTGTTCCATTGAGGTTTAATATAAAAAGACACCACGCATGCAAGGAGTGAAAATTGACTCACCATGAATGGTGAGTAGACGTTGTAATTTGAAGCTTATTGCCACTAAACAGGCGTTGGTATATTTGGCGAGTCGGGAGTGAGGATGTGTCGTTATATTCTTTGTATTCTGTGAATTAACTGTGCTTGTTTGAATATAGCCAACGGGTAACACAATATAACACATTATTAGTCAATTTAAATTAATCTGCTTCTTTTAAACTACACAAACTAATGATAATAGAGAAAATATTTGCTCCATCTATAATCTTTCACGACAGCAGTGAAAACGGAGCGCTTGACTTCACATCCGTTCATGTGCCGCTGAGGAACAAAGGGGAAAAAAACAGGTTTTAATTTCAACCGAATAGACAAATTAGCACAACTTCAACCACAAGCAGAGACGCAAATGAGACCGATCAGCTTGTGTGACGTTTCAACCAGATTCCCGGCTCTCTGTGTAATGTAATAAAGTCTTAAAAATGCAACACGAGGCAAAGGGATTGCTGCGGCTTCACACGAGAATAGAACGATGGGGATTAGGCTCGGGAGCAGCAAATGTAGAGCTTTGTGAATGTTCTTGAGGGGACAAGCATCATACATCATACTCTGGTTGACCGATCACAGCTCTTAACGCGTCCGTATGCATGTGCGTGTGTCCGTGTGTGTGTGTCCTCGGTGGAATGCCGTCGTCGCAGGAATCAAAGAGGTGGAAAAGGACAGATATGGGCGTCTGACTGCGGCACATATGGAGCCCATTACCACCGTTGCTGCAGTTCCTCCTCCCGCTCAGTGTCCGGTGTCAGCCCGTCTGTCTGCGGCTGTGAGGCGGATGTGGCCGGCTTCCCTTCGGAGGATGAAGGCGGCAACCGCCGGTTCTGCAGAGTATGAGGCCGGAACTGGCCAGAAGAGGGCGACTGATTTGGTTGTATAGAAGTCTATGCTTCACATGTTAAACCTGTATTCTCTCTATTGGCCATCAGAGGTGACTCCTCTGGTTGTACAGAAGTCTATGTTTCATGTGTTAAACCTGTATTTTCTCTATTGGCCATCAGGGGCGACTCCTCCGGTTGTATAGAAGTCTATGCTTCATGCGTTAAAGCTGCATTCTCTCTCCTGACCACCAGGGAGCAACTCCTCTGGTTGTATAGAAGTATATGGTTCATGTGTTAAAGCTGCATTCTCCCTCCTGACCACAAGGGGGCGACTCCTCTGGTTGTATAGGAGTCCATGCTTCATGTGTTTAAGCTGCATTCTCTCAATTGGCCACTAGGGGCGACTTCTGGTTGTATAGAAGTCTATATAAGTGACTCTACATTGTAAACATGAGTTTTTGTCCCAATCTCTAGTTTCTAATCTTCTTCAATACAGCGTGATTTTCATTTAGTAAATTATGGTCATTTAGAGTCAAACAGACCATAAAGCCGGGGACGCTTTAGGGGCGGAGCTTCAAGGTGATTGACCGGTTGCTACCATAGACTTGATTGAATGGTTTCTGATTGTTTTCGTTTGGTTCGAAAGGAGTCGATGACTAAATCGCCTTGAGGCCGTCGCTGCTCTGTTATTTTCTCCTTTCGGGTCCGTGGCGGCTGGATTTGGACAGAAAACGTGTAATTACAAGATGATGTTCTCCTTCCTGCTGCTCTTGCTCAGATAAAGACGCTATAGGTTCATTCTAGGGTAATAATTGTCTCCTCTGCTATCATTTATCCTCTTTTTCCTTCACTCCACATCGCTCCTTATTTCGCCCACTTACCCTTCAGTTACTCCTCCTCCTCGTCAGACCTACAGTAAGTATGATTTCAGAGACCGCGATTTTTTTCCTCCGAGCCACAGTCGTCCCTCTCCTCCCCCTTTTCCTAAGACCCTCCGCTGCCTCTATTTTTGAGGGCTTTTGCTTCAAAACTTCAATCCTTCCCCCATCCTCCCTACCTCCCTCCTCTCTATATTGTCCTCCCCCCCCTCCTTGAGACCTTGGACAGTGATGCCGGGTGTATTTAGAAAGGAAGCCGAGGATTTTCCCCAAAGCTTCAATCTCGGTCTTTTACAGAGCGGCACCACATGAACACACACCAGGCTGCCAAACCAGGCTTTATATTGGCTTAAAATGTCCAGAAGAGGGAGGGAGGAAGGGAGGGAGCGAGGGGGATGAGAGGAAAAGTAAAATAAGTGGTTGTGAGCTACAACAAAAAAAGGGGCTGACAGCACTCTTTGTCCTTTGTTCAAGTTGTTTAGAGATGAATTACTCTGAAAGGATTAACCAATTCATGATTGTAATGGTGGTATTTCCACAAGTACATCAGCATTTCATGTCCAGAAAGAAAGAAAGAGAGAGAGAGAGATGGAAAAAAAGAGAAAGGATGGAAAGGATAGAGACGCAAAGACGGGAAAGAAAGGGGTTAACCGGAGGTGAAAAAACAAAGTCTCTCATTTCCTTCACCTCAGTCTGATCCGGCTGAGCCTGAAACCACACGGCCACGTGGACACGACCTTCCTCCATGTGTGTGTGTGTTTGTGTGTATGTGGCCTACATTTACTGTGTGTTAAAAAAAAGTGTGTGTGTGTGTGTGGGGGGGGCATTTCTACATTTACAATGTGTCTAAGTGCTCTGGTGTTGTGCGCCTGTGTGAGTTTAATGAGTGTGTTTTTGTGCATTTGCTGTTTTTCTTCGCGCTGTAGTGCAGCTGTGTGTTTATCGCGTCTGTGCGTGTGTGTTTGTGTAGTGTAACTTGTGCGCGATGCGTTTCTACACGCGTGTATCCAGTGTGACGTCGGCCATGACACAAGTCTTTTCTTCTTCACTGTGCTTCTCATCCGTCGCTCTATTTATACTTCTCTCTCTTCTGTGTGGAAACGTGGCGTCTAATCCTGCGTGAACAAGTGAATTAAAACAGGGTTGTTGTCTCTCTCTCTGCCTTTGCATCTGTCTCCTCTAACGACGGCAGCGTTGTCATTTCTGACTTTATAGTACAGAAGAAAACAAATGTAATAAAGTAGGGCACACCTCAGCTTTAAGCATCCCGATGTCACAGAAACAAGTTTCTTCATCATATATCTCTATAAGTTGTGAATAGTTCCCTCAAATTGTGATTTTTTTCTTCATCCACATTGTTTCATATCATTGCGGGTCTTCTAAGCCTCCTCTGAAGGCCTAAACAGACTCACAAAGTTATAGCTATTTTATCATTTTTAAAAATTTGGACTATACAGCATTCATTGAAGGCCTAGGTCTAAATCTGACGGTCCGCCACTACTTCATATATAAACCTTCTAGACGAGTTAACAATAACAAGTATGCAGTTTTCCATTAAAACAAATATGCAGCTATTAGAGAAATAGCTGAACATGTAGCAGAAGCATTTATTCATCCTGTAAATGTTGGGTGCATACAGCATACAGGCCATTAAAAAATACAAATCGTAAAAATCCATAATATGGTTTGAGCATATTTCAAATAGATTACACTGCATACGCATTGCACAGCTTGGTTCAAACACCAATATAATGTGTTTAGTGGGCACTTAGTCCATGCACTGCATTAGAGTTTGACGAAGCACATGCAGAAATATCTTTTTTTTAATGTTAAGTATTGTTGCACATGTGGTTTGGTGCTATAAACATGTTTTTTTTGCATTTTAACTGGTTTAAAACTGCACATTTACTATTGTTTCCTTTATATAGCTGTAAATGCATGAGCCCCTCAGGTTATTATTACTATATTATACATCAAATGACCATAAATACATCAGCAGGTCCATTTTTTTATTTCTAAAAGTATTTATTCGACTTTGTTAACGGCTGCGATGAAACACGATGCAGTTTTGCGTTCCATAAAAAGGACTTTCAAAACCGACTCCTTTTTTTAAATATTATTTTCGCGTGGCTAAATGTGACCGGGTGGCTCGGTGGTTCCTCCTGTCACATCACATCAGCGGTGTCCTGTGTTCGGGCGTCCTTTCCTGTGTGGAGTTTGCATGTTCTCCCCAAAATGGCCCGAAGCTGTGAACGCATTTGTCTGTGTTGCAGGGAGCTGAACTGTCTGCAGAGGTTCTCTGCTTCTCCTTTTTGACAGATTTCTGCTGCATTGTGCACCTGGACCGAAGAGGAGAAACGCAGGGATGCAACCAAGTAGCTGCAAAGATGCCGTTTGCTTTTTCTCAATTTTATAATAAATTCTTAAATTCACCTTTTAAAGACATACATACCCATGTTTGTGCATCAAAAATTTGTGAAATTTCTCATATATCTTGTGAAAACATAACTTTCCTCAGCTGGTCGAATGGTTTTGGTGCCAGAAATTAATTTACCAAAAGGTCTAAAGGTTCACAAAGCACTATACCATGTCTTCCATAGCCCTCTGTCTGATTCAATGCTAACAATGTCTTCAGCAGACCACCAAAAAAAACTTCAGTCTGAAAGGTGACTCTTAACATCTATGTCGGACTATGAGAGAAACACCTTTGTGGTCTGAAGAGAGTCTGGTGGTCTTCCTGAACCGTTGAATGGGCCTCCTGATTGTAAGCAAAACTAGCATCATGGGCCAAAAGGTACTTGAATTCACCTTTCGATGATGCTCACGGTGTCAATAAGCACATGGTTAACGTTTAACATAATTGTTATGGAAGCCCATTTCTACAACAACAAAAAAAAAGTCATGATTCTGAGATAAAAAAAGTCATAATTCTGAGATAAAAAGTCATTATTATGAGATAAAACAATCATTATGATGAGATGAATTATCTCATAATTTCGACTTTATTATGCAATAGGAGTCTGGCATCAAGCCGCGTGCAGCTGGTCCCACTACCTTCGGTGGTTATCGGGGAGCTAGCGTTAGCTAGCGGGGAGTTAGCCGTAGCTAGCGGGAAGTTAGCTGTAGATAGCAGGGTGTTAGCGGTGGACTGGCAGTAGCGCCAGCTGGCTACAGCGGGGAGCTAACGGGGACACCCAGCGAAGGTAGCGGCAGCTTGTAAACCCGACTTTTACGGTATATATTCTACCAACAAAATGCAAGTTTAACTCGTGGTTTTCGTGAAGAAAAGCAACTTTCAACTTGTCAAAAACTCAACTTCCCCGTTCGCCTGTATTTGCAGATAAATGGCAGCTGTGAATGTGACACCTTCTTGTAGTTCAGGGACGTGATGTCCCGCGGAGCGTCTCCGACTCCACGCGGTCCATTTCCACCGCCGTGGCCTTCCTTCTCTGTACTTTTTTTTCCTCTATCCCCTTTCTGACACTGGATGAGTGATAACGTGGTTTTAACACCTTTTGTAAACGCATTACACTCCACATCTCCATCTCTCCGTCTCGAAACACACCATTTAAATGTGCGTACTGAGTGCCGGGTCACGGAGGTTTACTCGCAACTCTGCTCGTTCTGCTTCACGCTGGGTTTTTCCCTCGCAGATTTCTCACAGAAACTTCTTTGTCATGCTGACATTTTTTTTGTTAATGGTCTCTGTGTGGCGGTCCTTCCTTCATCTGATCAGATCCCCCCCGACGCGTCTCCCTCAATCTCTACCACTGTCACTCGGCTCCACTTAGAGCCAGTCGGACGGGCCAGCCGGTCACCTTGCCGTCTGGCTGTTTACGGGCGGAAAAGGTCGGGGGCAAATTGAGCAGAAGTCGGCCCCTTGAGGGACGGAGAGACGGCTGGTGAGACTGGTGGAAGTGAAACAAGGGAGAAACAGAGAAGCCTGCCTGGGAAGAAGAAGAAAATAAAGAAAAAAACTCTTGAATCTCCGATACGCCACCTTTTGAGCTATTGATCTTGAGCTCAGACTGTTTGCACTTTGGATGTTGGTTACTTACCGTATAGATTTTCACCCTTGTTTTTTTCTGGTGGGTTTCCTACCTGACAAGAACACTAACTAGCTAACACTAACTAGCATTTTTTATGAGCCTAGACTTCAGATTGCTTAAGTCCTTCATTTTAAAGCTGCTTTGTGGAGCATTTAGTTTTAAAGATATAACATACAAGAGGTCTCGGGGGTCTGAGGCCCCTTGATTGACATTTTAATCAGCACTTGCATTTAGCACTAAAGTGGCGGTCAAAATCGTACAAATGCCCATCGGTTGTCATTATGCAAAGTGTAAAACACTACTTTATCTGTTCTTGGACCGAAACGGACCCCCTTGGACGGGACCCCACCCGTCCCCCAATTGCAACTGGGTGTCACTGCATAAAGCTATGTTTTAAGATGTAAAAAAAAACAACTCAGGGTCACAAACCAAACGCTTTTTATTTGAGGAAGTATAAGATGTAGCATGAAGCCGACGTAACATTTTGATCCAAACCAGCTGAAATGTTTAAGAAGCAGCAAAGTGGTATGAATAAAACTGAGTGATGGGACAAAATGCCTTTGCTCCCCCAAGTTTAATATTTGGGGTCCAGCTGCTCCACTTGCTATATTGCTCAGTCGCAAGTGTGTGTGTATGTGTGTAGGTGTGTGTGTGCGTGTGTGTGTGTGTCCACACAGCAGCAGCAGCACCAAGTAGAGAAAGGTAAAATAAATGTTATTTTCAATCAGTCCACCTCAGCAAGCAGCAGGCAGCAGTCAGACATACAGAAGGAGACCCCTGATGCGTTAAAGGACATTTTCACAGTGTGTGTGTGCGTGTGTGTGTGTGTGTGTGTGCGCGTGAAATAGAAGCAGCAGACCAGCAACCAGGTGTCTTGTAGGGTGGATGAGTGAGGAGGAGAGGGGTAGACGGAGGGGTGGATGCTGAAGCACTGCAGCAGAGCAATCTGTAGTATCTGCGCGGACACACGTACCCATCAGCATGCAGCTGGGATTCATTGGAAATGGCAAATAAATTCACCAGCGGTTGTTACTGTGGAACTAAAAACTAATACAAAACTTTCAGGAACAAAAGTCCCTTTGCTGTTAACAAACAGATTCAGAATTAGTTCCGCTAGCGTAGCGTAGCGTAGAAGGGCTGACGCTACTTAATGTTGAGCTAATGCGCTGTGCTAACGTTGTTGTATTTTAAAACTTAACACTTTAAAATGCGCACATCTTATTCCGGCTTCTCCGGGTAACTAGCTCCAAATTTTTCACAAACCAAACACGAGGAATGTCTGACATGCTACGCTACCATTGGCCAGTGTGGGTGAGAGGGGCGGGACTTAGCCAGGGGTCCAGAACAGAGCTGAAGTGAAGGCCAAGTCGGATTAAATAATCCATATTTTGAATGTTTTTCCATCGATTGAGGGTGAGTATCACTCTTTTATTCTCTCTATCATCTTTAAGAGTATTATACTGCCATCCCCACTCTTTTTTATTCTCTTTCTCTTTCCGTCTCCTCCCTCGTTCAAACAATCAGACAGCAGTCATTTGTCAGAGCGAGTCAGGAGCGCGGGAAAAAAACAACCCGAGTGTGTGTTTGTAATCAACAAACAAAAACTTGAGACATTAGCATTGCACTCGAACACCTCCGCCGTGTGTGTGTGTGTGTGGTGGGAAATAGGTGTTTTCTTTTCTTTCCCCCCTTCATCACGTCAGTTTTTCTTTTACAATCCTCGTTGCGTTTCGTCTTTTCATCTCAACTAATGTAAGCCTGGTTTATATGAGGATGTGAAATCAATACATAGAGCACCCATCAATGTGTCATCTTTTTTTAACTGAAGACGAGAGATGAAGATTGGCAGGAGAAAACAAGCCGTGGGAGAAAACAGCTCCATCTTTAGATTCCATATGCGTCTTATTAGCGTGTTTGTCAGACACGTATAAATAGATCTATTGACGGCTGAAACCGACTTTTGGTCAAAATGAGCTTTTCAACTGTTTTTTTGTGTCAAAACAACAATATATGTGAGGAAATCTTTATCAACAGCGACAAAGCGTCCAGCTCACAGGCACAATGAAAAGAAACAATAAATAAATTCAAAGAAGACATGATTAACATGTCAAAAACAGACTTTTATTTCATATTTATTCTTGGAGTACATTAACTCCACCTGAATACATTTATTTGGTCTCTTTAATAAGTATTTAAAGTTTTTTAATAGCATTTATTCCACATATATCTCTTCTAAAAGGATGGTTTACCAATTCATCAGTATATTTATAGATGTCGATGCAGAAATGGCAGTAGAAATGGTCAGAAACATTCATTCACAAACAAAAGAACTTATAGAATTTATAATTTATCTCCAGATTTATAGATTAGGCCTCAAATGCTTCGGTAACACTTCTTTAAATATATTATAGAAAACCACAAGCAACATCATGAAACATTTTAGTTGGTAATTTCCTTAAAAATGATCAAATACTGGATGTGACCCATTAGTTTGAAGCCTCGAGTTTGACAATTAAAGTTAATTTACTAAATGAACTTCATGCTGTATAGAAGAAGACTTGAAATTAGAGATTGAGACATGAACTAATGTTTACAATGTTTACTGAGGGAATACATCAAGAGAGAAGTAGAGTCATTTATATAGACTTCTATACAACCAGAGGAGTCGCTCCCTAGTGGTCAGGAGAGAGAATGCAGCTTTAACACATAAAGCATAGACTTCTATACAACCAGAGGAGTCTCACTTAGTGGTCACTAGAGAGATTGTAGTTTAACACATGACGAATAGACCTCTATACAACCAGGGGAGTTGCCCTGGTGGTCAAGAGAGAGAATGCAGCTTTCACACATGGAGCATAGACTTCTATACAACCAGGGTAGTTGTACTTGGTGGTCACTAGAGATAATGTAGTTTTAACACATGAAGCACAGACTTCTATACAACCAGAGGAGTCACCCCCCTGGTGGTCAGAAGAGAGAATGCAGCTTTAACACGTGAAGCATAGACTTCTATACAACCAGAGTAGTCACACTTATTTGTCAGGAGAGATAATATAGTTTTGACACATGAAGCGTAAACTTCTATACAACCAGAGGAGTCGCCCCCTGGTGGTCAATGGAGATCATGCATGCTTAACAATGAATCATTTCACTAGTGTTTAATTAGTCTAATTTAAGTTTAATATTTACGCGTTGTATCAGAATTGGAGGTGCTCTTGCCATCTGCATGGAACTTTGAGACTCTTTTTGTTTGGAGTTGCAGACTTTTTTCTTATTACTATTATTCTCTACCAATTGAATATTGGAGATTAAAGTCGGGTCTGAGCTGTGAATTCAGTAATACTTTGATCCTATTATTTTCTCAAGTTCTTAAAGTTTATTATGCGTGGTCGTTCCGTGGTATATTCTAGCGTTGCATCGGCGGTGCCGTAGTCCTTCCACGTCTCATCCAGACTTACCCTAGACCAGCGGTGGAATCTACATACATAACTCAATATTAACATAAGATTAACCAAAGAAAAATCAAAATTTCTGATAGAAAATCCCGTTGAAAGAATATATATATATAACACTGGCTTTAACCACATTTCAGTGACACGGATAATAATGTATAATCCGTGTTGTACTTGTTTGGTCTTGGTCCTATAATGGAAACACGGCTGTTTTTAGTTATTTATTAACTTATTCATATACTTAGCGTATTTCCCTCACTGTCGGTCACCGCGCTGAGGCTTTGCAATAAATAACAGAGATATATGTCAGTGATTTTCACAACAAGCTGACAGGAGCGCCACAGCTTAAGCAGCAGGGCATGAAATTACCTACTTTATCATATCCCGGTGGATAATTGTTTTTGCTCTGGAGTTTCTCTCCACTACAAAGGTCAACGTTGGTGTGAATCTGAGTCGAGGCCGGCAGCAGCAGCAGCAGCAGCCTGTCTTTTCTTTCCCCCATTATTTTTAGGTTTATGTCGCCATCTTAATCTATTTTTGTGTGTGTGTATGTCGCTGTGAAATGTGTAAGCGGCTGAGGAGGGAGGCCCCAGCCTGTGCATTTTGTTTTTTGTGTGTGTGTATTTAAAAAGGTGTGTTGTACACATATGGTCATAAGATATTTCTTTGATTGGAACGGACCCAGAGGTAGCGGCGACACCTGCGCTGGCCGGAAAACCTGCAGACACAAAATGATTTCTACCGAGACTCCGATCCCACAGCAGGAAACGCTCCAGATGTGGCCCCCAATTATCTTCAGCCTCTTTAGCGTTAGCTGCTATGTGTGCTCATCCGTCTGCCTGCAGACACGTCCAGATGTAGAACATCAGCTTATTGTCTTTTGCTTTGTCTATTTCTACATGTTTCTACACACACATATACATATATATATATATATATATATATATATATATATCCCTACGGTTTGCTGATTCTGTGATTTTGTCTTTTAGAAAACAACTACAAACTTACCTCTTCACACTGGCGTTTGATTGAATAAATGCTCTATAAACTGCTTTTTTTTAATCTGTTTTTATTTATTTTCACCTTTTGGTTTATTGTGTTATTTACTGCTCCGTCTTTTACTGTGTCTTTTAAATGTTTTTAGGACTCCTGTACAGCACTTTGTGACCATTGTCTGCGCAAAGCGCATTATAAATAAACTTACTACTGTTTTAATTTGTGTTTAATGGCGGAGCTTTGGTCTCGAAGTGGAACCTGACAAAAGATACGACGAGGTTTCACTTCTTTTAAGGAATCAAACTCTAAATGGACTTTCTTGTCATAGGGTTTACATTCGCGCCGTTGTGTCACATGACGTATCTGTCGAGGGATCGATGGTGTTAAAAGGTCAACTACGAAATAAACTCAATACTGCCAGATTCAGTTTCATTTAATTGACAGTAACTGTATATTTTAAGTAGGATGAATGCACAGGAGATATAGTTCTGTTCCCCTGCGGAGATGGACTTTTATTTTGAAAAGATTGTACAGATTTAACAAGCGGGGAATATTGCTGGATGTTCTGAGTCCACGAGTAACACGAGAGAAACGAGGTGCGACGTTTCACAAACCTCTACGTTGACGTGTGCCATCCCGTAATATGGGAGTTCATCTGAAGCGACAGCTTTGTGAAAAAGTGACACGCTCACCACGCCAAGGCGATCCATCACGCTGTCAGCGCCGCGTCTTTGTTCTTGTTTACCTTCATGCTTAGCGGTTGAGGGTGTCACCATTCACGGCTCCGTATCCAATATCCACGCCCACGTAAAGCTGTCGGGTAATGAGGAAGAAAACAAATATTTGACTATTGTTTTCCCACCTGTGTGTCAGCCGGTTCATATGAGTTCATTTCATACCTGTACGTGCTCCGGTGGTACATATGTACATATATATATATATATATGGCCTTTTACTTTTTCTCATGAAGCCAAAGCAGCTTTTAATCAAGTTCCACCTTTCAAACCTTTTGCTCCCTCCGGATTTGTCCACGAAAAGAGACGAGAACCAACAACCTCTCACTCGTCCTCCAGCTGCACAGGAGCTTTTTGTTTATTTTTTCAAGCCAGGCGTGAACGTGACCATAAATTATTTTATTGTCTCGACCCGTTTGCTGTAAATCGTCCAACGCGGATTATAGGAAAAGCGTGTCCACTATTTAAACTGTGTGCACCTGCAGCGGCTTTTTAATTCATGTCGCAAATAAAAAAATCCCCCCCCGGGATACTCTCATCGACATGGACTTTTACAGCCCTTATTATTAGAGGCTCTTCGATATATATGCTGCAGCTGTGCGCCGTCGCCCCAGTGCATGCTGGTCATCTGCTCCAGCGGCTGTTTATCAGTCCGTGAGTCACTGCAGCGGTCAGCACTCAGAGACCCGGGAGACTTTCTTCGTGACTCGGAGTTTGCTTTTTTTAAAAGCGGGCTGTTCCCGTACAGCGTTTTGACGGGTCAGTGCGGCTGTGATCCACGTGGTCGTGAACCAGGAAGTACAAACAAAGCAAAAAAAAAAGGAACAGACTTGTTGCTGGATTTTCACGGGATAATGATAACTTCAGATATCATGAATAACCTGATGACACACTGTTTTTTTGCTGACTTAAAAATGGCGATTTGACGTTGACGTTGCTGGCGCGCTGTCACCTTACAGTATTCGTGGCTACAAAAATATATGACATGTAAGTCCCACAAAATTAATTCAAATCTAATAATACACCAGGAAGAATAAAGAGAGCAAACAAACAAAAAAGTTATATATGTTGTATCAGGTCACACCCATCCGGACACCATTAATGTAAATAATATAATATTGCGACACACTTCAAATACGCGTTGGTGTTGGAGCACTATGTCATAATCACCTCCTCGTTTCCTTCACTTGCATCTTTTTCCTCGCGTCCTTCCTCCTCGGATTCCGGGATGCGGATACAAGTGACGAGAAATCAAGGAAGTCAAATGTCCAGTTGTTCCTGTTATTTTGTCCACTCGTGTGCGTGTGCGTGTGCGTGTGTGTGTGTGTGTGCAGAGGAACAGACAAGGCCTGTACTGTTGTGCAAGGCTGGTAATAAATACCACACTCTGTCTTCTAGTTATTTTTTCCCAGACTGAGTCTTGAATTGAGTCTAGCGTTACAAGAGGCGGCTAATAAATAGACGTTGGAGATAAGATGACTCGTACTCCTCGTCCTCTTCCTCCTCTTCGTCCTCCAGTGGCAGAGATAGAGCAGAGCAAAGTGATTAGGTTTTATTTTTCTCCAGACTCCGGGGCCTCTGGTTGATTAAATTAAAGCCGGTGGCGGCTTGTCTGAACACAGAAGGGGTCAAAACCAAAGCGAGCAGAATCTCTCCGTTAGCTCCGCAGCAGTGTGATAGATATGATACCGTTAGCTAGGTTAGCCCCGTTAGCTCCGCAGCAGTGTAATAGATATGATGCCGTTAGCTAGGTTAGCCCCGTTAGCTCCGCAGCAGTGTAATGGATATGATGCGGGTCTGTGACAACGAGTGGGTGTGATTGTGTGGTTTTTGGAAACATGTACTTCGTAAAGCGTGGCGAAGGGAGACAGGAAACGAGGCGGGGGTGTCACCAAACTTTGTCTGAGACCGGCACTTTTTAAACATTTCATTTAATGGACTTTCCAACAGCTTTTGCTTTAATTGGCGTTATTTTTAGAGACGAGAAATAATTTATTTACATGTCAAAAAGCCCAAAAAGGAAAAGAGTATTGTGCTCCTAACATTAAAACTAAATATGAGCTGGAGGATTGCTTGTGGGTTGTGTGGTGTGATGTCTCTCCAGCAGAAGTAATAGCAAGTATTGAAATGTGCTGTGGAGCAGAATGGGAGATGTCACAGAGAGGGTTGTGTCTCCAAAAGGTCAGAAAGTTATGTAATCTGACGCATTTTTACTTTTCTGAACAGTTCAGATTGGTATCAGTAACCATTTTTTTGCTCCGAGGCTGTAAAGCATTTTAACATGGAGGCCTATGGGAATTGACTCACTTGTGGAGCCAGCCTCAAGTGGCCATTTGAGGAACTGCAGCTTTTTGGGACTTCCTCATTGGCGTCATTTGTTTCCGCAAAGAAAATCTCGAGAAGGGGCAAGGAACTTTGAACCAGTGTGCCCACGATGTCGTACATCACATCACATGGCTTTTGTCACGCGGTGCACGTGACACGAGAGAGAACGAGAGACAAAAATAGATGGACAAAAACCGAGGGAGGGGATTAGAGATGAGATGGTTGAGAAGAGAAGCTCCCTTTTATTTCCCCATAAAGGGACATTCCCTCACTTTTCTACCACCGAGCGGAAATGACTCACCCTCCAATCTAGGCCATGTCATTCACACTGAAGCCCACCCTCCTACTGCCTGTTGGAGTCTGAGACTGTGTGTGTGTTTGTGTGTGTGTGCGTGTGTCGCTGTCTGTGATGTGGAGTGTGTACCAGCATGTGTGCTTTTCACTGTGTGTGTTATGAGCTACTTTTGGTTTACTTCCAGCTACCTCAAGAGCACGGCTGCTCACATACCACGGCTATGACATGCTAAACCACAGCACACACACACATGTATACGCACACACAAACACACACATATACACACATGATCCCCCAGTTTGAGGTTTCTTCTTAGAAACCCAGGCGGATGTGAGGGGAGTAGCCTAGAATTAAACTGAAATAGAGACTTGTTTTTTACCCTCTCGTCATGTATTTATCGCTTTTCCTCTCCTCTGCTTGAGAGCATGACTGCTGCATGACTGCTGCTGTGTGTGTTTGTGTGTTTGTGTCAACATCTCTGTGAGTTCAGTATGTTTTTAATAGCCGTGGGCATCATCTTCACGGAATCGGTAAGTGTCATCACTCAAAGGCAAAACAACATGGAAATAATAAAATAAATAAAGACAGCGAGTGCCCGTCTCCTCTCTTTGTTCCCTCTGGTTAAGGAGTTCATACGACCGTGCTATGAACTGCAGAACTGTAGCGAGGTTTACAATGTTTGCAACGATGCATTAATAAAATCGTTAAATGCATATTAGGAACCGAGGCACAGCGACGCGCTTGGAGCAGGCGTCCACAGCCGTGCGTCCGCTGGATCCTCCGGAGCAGAGTGCCGAAAAAGCGCCTCGCTCCACAGATTTGTTTATTTATTTTTTTTCAAGTCCCACTTTTTGCCTCGCCGCCGATCAATTTCCATCTCCGCAAATCAATTCAGGCTTTCACAGATGGAGAGAGGCTGAGAGAGCGGGAGAGGGAGAGGGGTTAGAGTGCAGGGGATGGGGGAGGGAGCGGGTTGTGTGTTTGAGGACCAACACCTCGGAGGTGCACGAGGAACAGTTTATCAATAGAGGGATATTTCTGCAATGCCCCAAAAAAAAATGGCGGCCAAGAGATAAAGTCACCGAGCGGGAAACGACCCGTTCCGAACCGAGAGACCTTTAATCCCCGCTCGCTGTCACTGTTTCACTCGCTCGGTTTCCAAGAGATCGTTCATCATTTTTAATACGTATTGAGTAATGACATCTGCATTTTCTTTTTTTCTTACATTCACAACATGATAATGAGGGAAAATGTGTCGTCCAAACGCACAACAGACGAGCCGACGCCGTCGCAGGAGGAGTACTCACGCGGGAAGATCCGACCAATCTACGTGGTCAAAAATGATGAAACTTTTCAGAATCCACAGCGGCTAATAAAAAAAGTATTGAACACGTCACCATTTTTCTCAGTAAATATAAAAGCTGTTGATATGAAAATTTAACCAGATGTTGGTAACTACCCAAGTAATCCACTTATAAAAATGTGCACGTTTGGCATACTTGGGTTGTTACTAACATCTGGTTGAATTTTAAGGAAAACCTAAAGATCAAAGTTCATAGAAGAGGCTTCAAGATTCAAGATTTGAAGACTGTTTGTGTGGCAAAGTGGGCCGAAATCTCACCGGAGCAATGCATGAGACTAGTTTCTCATACACCATGTATGATATATATAATATATATATATATATATATATATATATATATATATATATATATATATATATATATATATATACATATATATACATACATATATACACGCAGACATACAGGAGGCGTCTTGAACCAGCAAAGGCTTAAAGTATTAAATACATTTCAGTCAGCGTGTTCAATACTTTTTCCCTGCGTCATTCCATTATAATTTCTAAACGTTTTTGTTCAGTTTTCTTTGTACGCATGGATTACTTTGGTTGTTACCGACATCTGGTGAAAATTTCATGTGGATATCACCTTTAGAAATATATTTACTGAGAGAAATGGTGACACGTTCAATACTTATTTTACCCTCTGTGTATATATATATATATATATATATATATATATATATATATAGCTTCTCATTATTCCGGTCGCGGTCAATTCTCAGCTCATTGATGGATGTTTTCTGCAGTAAAGAGGTCAGGTGACTCGTTTTTAATTTCCTCCGTGGCCAACCCTAGTTCCTGACGATCATACAGACAATAAGCAGGTTTTGTTTTTTTTACCCGCGATTGGCAAAGAAAGGAGTATTTACTTCTTCTACATCGGTGTCTGCACAGCCTTCCTGTGCTCATGTAGCGGTTTGGACCTGTTCCCCCATCAGGACGAGGTTCATTTAAAGGGTTAAATAACAACACAATCACCAGCGTGTGCGACGGAGGGGCTGCGACTCTCCTGATCGGCTCTTCATCTCTTTTGCAAATAGCTTAAACTAATTCTCCCCTCATCACTAAACCCCCGGTCAGACTCTCTCTCTCTCTCTCTCTCTCTCTCTCTCTCTCTCTCTCTCTATTTCACCCTTCTTCAACTTATTGTCTCTGCCTCTAATTCTGCTCTCTCTCTCTCTCTCTCTCTCTCTCTCTCTCTCTCTCTCTCTCTCTCTCTCTCTCTCCGTGTCTTTCCAGGCAGTTGTTGCCAGTCTAATTATTTCAATATGCTGACACTGTTCAGGCCTCAGTCTCACACACACACACACACATGGACACACACCACAAAGATCCTGTCTCTCTCTCTCTCTCTCTCTCTCTCTCTCTCTCTCTCTCTCTCTCTCTCTCTCTCTCTCCTTAGTAGTCGCACCCAAACTGCTTCCAGCCAGAACAATTAAGTTCCCATCAAAGTGCAGGCGGAGGCCTTAAAGCTGGAGCCCTGCAGGCGTCCTGAGCTTCTGGGCCAGAACGCAGAGGACAGATGTCCACATGACACAAACTCGCTCTTCTTTTCATCGTTTTTTCATTTATTTATTTTTTTTTAACAACTGCGCAGATGCAGCGCAGTGCTGCTGCAGGAAGTTTCAGGAAAGACGGTTCGTCTCGTTCGTGACGCTGAGGATTGACGGTGGAGATGTGTAGCGCGTCACACGACACATTGGAAAGGATATTGTTGTTCTGTACATAAAAAAAAACATAAGATTCTGGTTGACCCGCCCCGTTAAACCCATGACAACACCAGTGGAGATGGACTGAAGATGCTGAACTGCCAATTACGTGACTATTAGGATGGCGTTTACACTCCATATGATAGTTATATGATATAGTTTTTCTTTTTTTACAGCCTAAACTTGATGTTAGACTCATGCAAAATCATAAAGAAGTCATTTGGAGTCACCAAACATAATGCAACAGTTCTCTATTAGCATGCCAATATATATATATATATGGAAAAAATACATAATGCATAATATTAAGTATTATGTTTCGATTGTTTTATGCATAAAGTACAACTGCAAAAAAACCCTATATATTACATTGTACCTATATTTGTGAACGACACGCTGCATATATTTAAAGTTTAGTTTCTCACAAGTTACAGTTCAGGGACGGAGTGAAACATGAGATCATGTCTTTTCTTTTTACAGTCACACACGTTAAAAAAAAAAAAAAAAACCTTTGCCGGTCGGCGACACTTGGCGAGCAACAGCACCCGTTTTTTTTTTTAGGAGTTTGAGCTATAAAAGATAACTATATATTTAAGAGTCTCAGCCAATGAGAGCAGGTCTGCAAAGCGACCCGGTCCGGCCTCTCGGTAGCTTTCGGCTCCACGAATAGATTTACAGGCTTTCATTAAAGCAGCCAGCGGTTGTGCAGGGCAGGACGGCCAGCTGCGTGCGTGTGTGTGTGTGTGTGTGTGTGTGTGTGTGTGTGTGTGTGTGTGTGTGTGTGTGTGTGTGTGTGTGAGGCTAGGCCCTAGATTACTTCCAGAAGTGGAGTTCCACAGCCTGCTGTTTCATTACAGCTACAAAGCGACCGCACGGCTACACAGAGTGCAGAGTTGCAAAAACTCTTCTTTTTTTTCTCAGCTCCTCGTTGCCTTCGTCCACTCCTCTTCCCCCTCGCCCTCCTTTTCTCTTTCTTTCATGGTTGCAGTCGGAACGGGAATAAACATCTGTGGGAATGTAGTTCTCTCCATTTTGGGATTTCGGGCAGGAGCTGAGCTCGACTTATCCAATTTCAAACGACTTTGAACACGAGCCGGTGTGGCCCGACGTTGAAACAAACTACAAAATGGCAGCTGTTTCTTTCTCTCTCTTTTTCAGGTTCAAACACTCTGCACATGGACTTTTCATCACGTTCGATTAGGTTTAACTCCGGCGGCTTCTCGCACACTTTGCACATTCTCACCTACATCACGTCCTCCTCTTTTGTTTTAGCCCCGGACCGGAGCGACTGAAGAAGTGGCCGGAAAGTTATCCCTACTTTCTGATTCTTCTTTTCCCCAAACATATGTGACGATGTGAACAAAGTTAAACAAAAACCTTTTGAAGGGACTTAACCTTCCTCTTGTGTTAGCTTTCTGTTAGCATCTCTTCTGTTAGTATCTCTTGTGTTAGCTTTCTGATAACATCTCTTCTGTTAGCTTTCTGTTAGTATCTCTTGTGTTAGCTTTCTGTTAGCATCTCTTCTGTTAGTATCTCTTGTGTTAGCTTTCTGATAACATCTCTTCTGTTAGCTTTCTGTTAGCATCTCTTCTGTTAGCTTTCTGTTAGTATCTCTTGTGTTAGCTTTCTGTTAGTATCTCTTGTGTTAGCTTTCTGTTAGCATCTCTTCTGTTAGCTTTCTGTTAGTATCTCTTGTGTTAGCTTTCTGTTAGCATCTCTTGAGTTAACTTTCTGTTAGCATCTCTTGTGTTAACTTTCTGTTAGCATCTCTTGAGTTAGCTTTCTGTTTGTATCACTTGTGTTAGCTTTTCGTTAGTATCTCTTGTGTTAGCTTTCTGATAGCATCTCTTGTGTTAACGGGTCAGTTTTGACCTGTGTGTTAAATAAGCTGTAAAATACACTAAAAATAATTATATATCATCCAAGTTGTTTCTCATCTCTTGGTTACCTTGTTGGGCTTCCTTATCCATGGACATGTTGTTGAATGATTTAATATTTTTGCTGTGGGCCTTTTCTATGTCAGGATACCCCTCGATTTCTATATAAAAAATGGTAAAATGAACCTCAAGAGAATCCTATAAATAAATAAAAGGTTGCTGTGTTGCCTGACTATTACTGAAGGGTATTAGAACACATTGCTTAAATACATTTGTTTTATTTATTTTGTCATTTTAATATTATTAACTATAGTAACAGCCATGGTATTAGGGGTCAATTTCGACCCATGTATATTTACTTCAAGAAAATGTCAAAAAAAAGTCCTTTTTTCAGCAATAGAAATTTAATACAAACACAAAATGAAAAGCAGAACAGAGTTGAACGAGATGTTACTGACAAAGTCAAAACGCCTTGATGCAATAAACACATTGTATGTGGTTCTTTCATGCGTTTAAAACCTAGAACGGCTCGGTCCCTAACACAAGAAGAAGGTTAATTGGATATAGAGTAACACAATAACACCCGACTGGTAACAACTCAGTGGGAACCCGCGACGGAGGACCGGATGCCAGTCGCTGTACTTTGTTTCAAGGGTTCTGTTAATCACAGGCGGTTTGAGCCCGATGCCGATATTAAGAGGCTCTCGACTCTCTGAGTGTCTCGGCTGCGTCCGGATGCACAGAAGCTGATTTCGGTAACAAACACGTGTGATTACTTCTGATTGAAGCACCTTCTTTTTGAAAAGGCCTCATCACGCCGCGCGCCGCTTCACCTTTTCTCCCCGAAGAACGGACGGACGCACGACAGCCGCGGTCGAGGTTTCCTTTGTCGGGATTTGAGAGCGAACGTTTTTATTTAATGAAAATCTATTCTGGATTTTGCTTGTATCCTGAACTGCAGAGATTAGCTTTGAAGACACGCTGTTTAAAAATATCAGAGTCTTCTTGTGTTTGAGCTCCTCGTGACGACACCACCGGGATGACCATCGTTCTCGGCGGCCGAATAAATGATTCGGCGCTTTGTTGTCTGTTTCTGTGGTCCAGAGACGAGTTTGATTGATTCATGTTCTCCGGTTTAAACGACACGAATCATCAGAAACGAGCAGAGCAAGTTAAAAAGAACCCGTGACGCAACGCCCCGATGATACACCAGGTTTCTCTCCACGAGACAAGGTTCTCCGCTGTTGTGAGTTAGAAAATATGTAGTTTAGAAAAAAGAGAAAAATACAAACACATAGCCTTGAGAAAAAAAAGTATATGTTTATAAAAATGTATTTTAATGTTTCCTCATTTTATTTTATTTATGTTTTATTTTATTTATTTATTTTATTTCATTTTTTATTATTATTTATTTTCATTTATTTTTAATTATTTAAATGTTTTTTTTTTTTAAATTTTATTTGGATTATTTATTCATTTTTTAATTTAAAAAAAAATATTATTTCTTCTTATTTTTTTAAAAATTGTATTATTTTGTATTGATTCAGAGGCAGCTGGAGTTGCTCAGTCACAACTAGGTGGTGGATGTTACTTAAACTACATATTAAACTATAAAGTGCATCGATCCGGACAATGTACTTATGTAATACAATATAATTATGAATGAAACGAGCACGCACCCTTCAGCGGCACTTAAACCCTCCGGTCCCGGGCGTCTCTGGATATGTGACCTCGCGCTGGACCCGGTCCAGGTGGACCAGCGTGGCTTCTGATCGGTCCATTACAGGGCCGATAAAATCTCTCCTTCCTGCAGATGTGTGTCGTTCTCTCACTCTCCCTCCGTCATTATCTCTCTCTGGGGAACCCGGGTTCTCTCCTTCCTCCTGTGTTCCTCTCCTCTTCTCATCTAATCCGCGATTCAAATTACCTGAACGCCTAATGCTTCCTTTTAGCGACGCATGAGTGGGATCAACTGAAGGGAGTCAAGCAGTGGATTAATTCACACACACACACACACACACACACACACACACACACACACACACACACACACACACACACACACACAGGGTATTAATAAACAGCGCAAGAAGAGGTTGCAATAAATTCTAACGGCACTCTCCCCAGAATTGCTCCCATAACCTATTAAGTGTAGGTGTGTGTGTCTGTGTGTGTGTGTGTGCGCATGTGTGTGTGTGTGTGTGTGCGCGCGTGTGTAAATGTGTTTTTTGTCAAAAAAACCTGCCAGGTGCTGGTTTGAATCAGCCACATCTGGAAGTCTGAAGTGTAGAAAATCAATGTCAGGCCTCAAACATACACGCACTCTCACACACATATACACACACACACACACAGACAGACACCCACACACACACACACACACACACACACACACACACACGTTGTTATTATGGACCATGCCCGCCCAGTTTTCTGCTTGTAAAGGTCCAGTAATTAGAGGTAACTAGATAAATACGACAACTTTGTGCGTTTCCTGAACACCTGAGGAGCTGGTAATTAAATCAGACGGCTGTTTAGGGCCTCGGAGCGCCACGAAGCGGTTTGAGAGCCTTAAACTGTTTTGCTTTGTGAGCTTAAGGATGCAAATCGTTTTCGAGCTCAACAATCAAGCAACAATTCCAAGAAAAACTCAAAATCTGCACACACAAAAAAATGCGATGGGCTCAAATATTGGAGAAAAATAAATGTCTGAAAAACTTGTTGTTCTTTGAGACAAAACAGTGATTTCTTCAGGAAAGGAGCAAAAGGATATGTATATGTATATATATATATTTTCTCTGCACTCATGAGGGGTTGGAGCTGTCATTTCCACCAATAATCCGCTATTCATCTTGTTTTTTTCCAAGCAGTGAACATTTATTATTAATGAGACCCGTGAAGTCTTTACGGCGTCTCTGCCTGTGAGATCTTCACCTGTTTATGGTGGGAATATATAAATAAAGCTAAATTGGTTCAAACTGTCAAGCTAAATCCTCCGGGGCTTCGGTTCTGAGCCGTTTACGATGCGTTGCATTTAGACGCTCAATAGGATGTAATTTATGCTCAATAAACGAGTAAATAGATAAGACTGAACTTCAGAGTGTTGCCTTCTCTGCATTGAATCAGGTCGTTCTCTTCCAGCATTCGTAGCTATTCGTAGATATCGCACAACATTATTTTTGTATTTTATCCACGTAATCATGAAGGAGGAAGTATAAAGATCGAAAAGTGTTGCAGGCTTCTGCCGGAAAACACAAGTTGACTGAGTTGTTTCCTGCCGCTGGCAACAGTTTCCATTCAATCTCGTGACGATGCGTCATGTGTTCAATCTGCAATCTATCTCCTGACCACTAGGGGGCGACTCCTCTGGTTGTATAGAAGTCTGTGCTTCATGTGTCAAGCTGCATTCTCTTTCCTGACCACCAGGGGGAGACTCCTCAGGTTGTATAGAAGTCTTTGCTTCATGTGTCAAGCTGCATTCTCTTTCCTGACCACTAGGGGGCGACTCCTCTGGTTGTATAGAAGTCTTTGCTTCATGTGTCAAGCTGCATTCTCTCTCCTGACCACGAGAGGGAGACTCCTCTGGTTGTATAGAAGTCTATGCTCCATGTGTTAAAGCTGCATTCTGGCTACTGACCACCAGGTGGCGACTCCTCTGGTTGTATAGAAGTCTTTGCTTCATGAGTTAAAGTTGCATTCTCGCTACTGACCACGGATTAGTTCATTACTATTATTCAGTAGCGTTGATTTACATTTAACATCCATGCATCGATAACCATGATTATCCAAAATAAATGAGGAAAACGTAATAATTTTCATTGAACTTGTCACAGGCACTGCGCCCAGAAATGTACTCAACACAAAATTCCCAAAAACTTCTCAAGCCTCTCTGCCTTCAAACTCCACTCCGATGTGTTCAGACTATCTTCATTACACTTGTTTGGATGTGATCAATTCTTTGACACGATCTTAAATACAATCTGCGTTCGTCCCAACCGGTGCGATGAGGTAGAAACCTCAGCTGACGAGTAGAAACCTCCCCTCCACTGCAGGTAGGTACCTCATTATCGCCTGAAAGCATCCCCACCGCAGGAATAAAGCCCATTACCATGCGGTTCAGATGCGGGCAGCAATCTCATTACACAGGAAGGGAACTCATCACAAACAGAAACACTGTGTGTAGAAATCTCATAGCAGCATCCAGCCTCATCATCCTGAACTGCAACTCTATCTCAGGTGTAATAGGTTTGTCATATTTTTTCGTCAATTGGCTTGTCTCGCAATCACAGGGTTGGTGGCAGCTTTCTTATAACATGTCAGCTTGTCCTCGGGGGGAAAAATAAACCAAAAAAGTGAATTTGCACTGTTCTCAAGAATCATTTGCTATATAAATTATCTCTCCTGACCACCAGGGGGCGACTCCTCTGGTTGTATAGAAGTCTATGCTTCATGTGTTGAAGCTGCATTCTCTCTCCTGACCACCAAGGCGAGTCCTCTGGTTGTATAGAAGTCTATGCTTCATGTGTTAAAGCTGCATTATGTTCTCGACTGACCACCAAGGCGAGTCCTCTGGTTGTATAGAAGTCTATGAGAAAATTACTTGATTGGTTCCCTCAAACATTATAAAAATAAGTTTATGTCTCAATCTCTCGTTTCAAGTCTTCTTCAATACAGCATGATGTTCATTTAGTAAATGATGGTCCATTAAGAGTCAAATAGACCATAAAGCAGGGGATGCTTTAGGGCGGGGCTTACTGTGATTGACAGGACACTGCATCTCGACATCACTTCTCCGCATTCAAAACTGTAGTAACTTCCACGTCTTACATAAAGTGTATGATTGTATCTTTATTTGCACATACGGTCAATGTAGATTAGATACATTTTGAGATAAAAATAGCTTAAAAATATACCATTGATATTCATTCTCCCGCTGTTACATACAATGATACAACATGCCTTCCTCAAATGCACTAGCTATACCTAAACTGCTGGGTGCATGATACATTTTGGGATCTTAAGTCCATAAACCACAGAGAAACCTTCTACAAAAGGGAAATTCAATGATAGCTACTGAATAAAGACCAACTCCTATAGCTCCAAATGAGATAAATGAGATGCAGCCGCAATGTGGACAGAATGCTGACGGCTATAATATGCCAGGGCGGGATTGTTCATTACCCGGACAGCATATGCAGATGGAGACTTTAATACCGAGAGCAGATGAGCTCTGACTGACGCCCACCGGCCGGGTGGGGGTGTCGCCTGCGTATCAAGAGTTCATACAAAGCACAGTCATTGCTTTTTCAAGTGTTGTTTGAGTTTCGGCCGCAGGGAACACGTCACAAAACTCACCTCACATCTCTCAATCTATAGCATGGGGGACACACACACGTACAGACACACACACACACATACACACACTTGGAGCAACAATCCATCAACATGATCAAGCGGGGAGCGAATGGGAGCTGGCCGGTCGTACATCAACCTCTCCGAGCTTGTTAAAGACAAACAGAAACACACACGGCTGTGGACACGGTGCGACACGACGTCCGCCCCTTTGAGACGGCGAGAAGGGCGGCAAAGACTCCGCGGCCGGATCAGACGGTCAGATACGAGGATAGACGGTCCAACAAGGACATCCGAAACCCACCGACCGAACAGGAAGACGTCCGATGCGCTTTGGAGACATCTTGAATGCGAAGAGGGAGAATGAAGTGACAAAGTGTGGAGATAAAACCCGTTTTTTTTAAATCCATTGCCGGTCTTTGGTTGCCTGTTGTGGTTTGATGGACGATCCTCAGTCAAATTGTGCTTTTAACCATTTTTTCACACTACTTTTTGGGGATCTCTTCAGGATACCCACCCCCTTTCTCTCGGTTTACATCCGATGCCAACTCTCAGTGCCTGACATAGGTTGGGATTGGACAGGGGACAAAAAACAAACATTGGCATTCGTGGGAATCATCAAATATCAATATTAATGCCTGGTGATATTAAAACGAGACGCAATGAAACGACGGCCGGAGCCTTGAGGAGTTGTACGCTACACTCAAACACCACTTGCCGTGATTTGGCACAGCAGGAAGCCAATGTAAAAGCAAAGTGGGTTGATTAGTTTGAGGGTAAATCATTGTACGGCTGCTGCTGTGACTTCACGTGACGACAACACTGCGAATGCACTACATACACTGATTTTAATACGGGTGGATCAAATCAAGCATTCTGATTGGTTGAGAGTGAGTCAGTGTAGTTCATTCAGCCTTAAAGGCCTAACAACACCCTTGAACAGTTCATTATTGACGCTACAGTGCCGCCTCTCGTCCCTCACTGCTTAATTGTGCAATACTGCTGTCGTATTTTGTGTGCCTTATTTTGTTGACCTCAAATTTATTGTGATTCTGTGTGTTGGGAGGATCCAGCGAAACAAGCTTCTCATTGTACAGAGTAACTCTTATATCTTGAATTATTGTCGGTGTTGTGGCCCTCACGGCAAGACGGACCCGTGGGTTCGATCCCACGAGGTGCACGGCCCCTTCTGTGTCGAGTTTCCTCGCAGAAGACGCGGCGCTTTTGGTTGAATTGAAGACTCTAAATTGCCCGCACGGGTGTGAATGTGGTTAAGGTCAAGGTCGGCCGGGATTGGCTCCGCCTCCCCTCCCTCCCCCACCTTCGCCGCCGACTCAGACAAGGATTAGCGGGTAAGGATAACGGATGGCTGGTAAACCTTTGTTTGATTGAGTCCACGAATACAGCGACACCCGGTCCTCTTAACACCCTCAGAGGGAAAGCAGTCCCAATGTGAGGAATGAAATATCTCGGGCAATCAGCCGGATTAATCTCCACTCTCTCTCTCTCTCTCGCCGTGGTTCTTAAGCTGCCGTCGTGGAGTAAACCTGTCCTCGGGTTAACTTTCTGCAGAGAGTGGATCCCAGTGTGTGTGTGTGTGTGTGTGTGTGTGTGTTCCCAAGCCCGAACATAAAATCACTTTCCAGTTTCCACGTCCTTAATAAGAACCCGCTCATGCAGTAAAGGTGTAAAGCGGCATTCTCGATTCCTGTGTCGCGGCGCCGTTTATTTATAATTTGGCCTAAACAAGTTATCGATTCATATATTTATGGATTGAATGCATGTGGAGCGCCCACCCCCCTCCCCCCCCTCCCTCCCTTACCCCCCGTGAAGCTGGCGCCGGCCTGTTCCAGATAATTCCCTCAGATCTGACATTTAAAAAAAAAAAAGAAACAAGAGGCAGCAACAAGCCCATCAATGGCGCTACAAGCCAAATCATTCAGCTCCGTAATTACAACCGAGCCACAACCGGTCCACTGTGGCCCCCCAGACGAGAGAGAGAGAGAAAGAGAGAGAGAGAGAGAGAGAGAGAAAGAGAGAGGGGGGTTTGAAGAGAAAGATAGATTTCATGAGTGAGAGGCTCCCGATACCCGGGGGGATTGTGGTTACAATGTTGTACTCTACATCTGTTTACAGCACAGAGAGAGAGAGAGAGAGAGAGAGAGAGAGAGAGAGAGAGAGAGAGAGACGGATGAGGGAGAGATAAAGCCCGCCGCACACTGTCATCTCAGCAATGTAGTAACTGTACCTCATTATGCTCTATTCCACTCATCATTGTCCACACACACGCACACACACACACACACACACACACACACACACACACACACACACACACACACGCTGCTTTCTCATCCACTTGTCTTACTTACGTGCCGTGACAGAACAGAGAGAGAGAGAGAGAGAGAGAGAGAGAGTGAAATAGAGAGAGAGAGGTGGGTTGTGTTCAGGGTGCTGAATGTTAATCAGTCTCTTATTGTTTGTCGCCCGTGGCAAAGATTTCCACTTGACTCTGTTGCTGCAGTCGTGTGAGCACGTGTCTGTGTGTGCGTGTGTGTGTGTGTGTGTCTCTCTGTGTGTTGGGAGGGGGGTAGGTTGGTGCTCACGAAGATAGCTTTCAAAGTTTGTGCGTGCGGCAGTGAGTTGTGCCATCTGAGATCCTCCCTTGTGTCGGTCTTGAGTTGGTGGAGTGAGTGTGTGTGTGTGTGTGTGTGTGTGTGTGTGTGTGTGTGTGTGTGTGTGTGTGTGTGTGTGTGTGTGCGTGTAGTACTGAATACTTTTCAGCAAGATTTTGCAAGGACATTTTTTTTCTTCTTTATTCGGGATGCAATAACAAGAGAAACTGACTGAAAGAAAAAGCCCTTCCAATGTTGTTGGGAAACTGGAACAATAAAGTTGTGTTTTACACGGAGAAACTTTAGTTTTCTGATGAAAAATTGTCCATCGATTTAATGTTCTGTGTTGAAAACCTTCTTGTGTTGATTCTGGCGGCCCCTGTGGACAAAAGCGGTACTAAATTGTTTTGTTTTTTCTCGCTCGTATTCATCCGCCGCGCCTCCTCCTCTCGCCAGAAAACTAAATCTTGTGTGTCTTGTGAATCTCGTTACGATGCCGCCTCATCAGGCAGCAGCGCCCCTTGTTTGTGTGTGTTTACCTGAGTCGCTATATGTGTTGTCGGAGATAACAAGACTTTTCCGGGGAAGATGGGTGGACAAAATAACAGCAACACCCGACAGCCGAACGTGGATCGCGCTCCAGCCCGGCGGTAATAGCTCCCTTTGTGGAGCTTTACTTCTTCCGTTTTTATCTTGTGAAAGTGGGCTCGAAGGTTACTTTGATCAACGCCCGCATGTTGCAGCAGACGGAGAAGCCGACGTGTTTCATGACACAGTGTCAATCCAGCGCAACAACAACACAAACTAGTGTCGCGGGACGTTTTGTTTGGCTAAAGTTGTGTGTTTGTCTACCTGTCCATCACATGATGAGGATTTGTTGCTTTTTATACTTTGTCTGTTGCTCTAAAACTTCAGATCTTCACAGAAAAAAATACTCAGTTTGGTTTAGTGCAGCGGTTCTCAAACTGTGGGGCGTGCTCCTCTAGTGGGGCACGTAGGTATTACAGGTGGGGCGCGAAAGGGGGAAATGCAGTGATCCTTTAGTAGATTGATCAATGCAAAACAGGTTACCTGCAGCAACAATAGGCATTTTTTTGACAAACATTAGTATTTTTTTGCACAAATAGATATTTGTTTTTGTCAAATTTTGAAAAACTAGAAGTCACAAAAAGTTCTTTCAATAAAAATTCAGCGTAAATTCAGCGTTTGAAAAGCACCGGTTGAGACAAAGCCAACACTTGATTAAGTTTCGACAAAAAAAAAGATCATGAAATACTTAGTTAGATTTAGCAAAAAGATCGTGAAATAGATCGGGAGAGGAACGATGCTTTGTCGGGTTTTGGCCACAAAACTTCTTAGTTTTGGAATATATCGTGAAATATACTGAATTAAAAACAGATCAATCACCGTTTGGATTAAAATACCTCATTAATTTGTTGGTTTCTACCATGTAAAAGTGACTTAAGTACTTTTTAAAGCGCTAAACAAATACAATATAGAATTAATATTAACATGTGTATTCAGCCGTTACTAAAAATACAGAAGTTACGTGACACGTAAATCAACGCTGAAGTCAATGTTGATTTACGTGTCACGTAACTTGCGTAGGAACAGCGGGCTCCGAGGGGAAAGTTTTCCGTTGGTCGGTAAACAAATGAACATGAGCTTTTAAAACATTTCCTATTTGTTGAAGAGCCGTTGTCGGAGTTGAGATGAATCCTTTCCCGACGTTTTGGAGGACGTTTTGAAATGAAAAATGTAAAAGGATGATGATCCAAAGGAGAAAAAGCTGTACTTTCATCATGCTTCAATCCAGTGACACGTTTACAGTTCCGGGTGTTTGTACAGATTAGATTTCTTTTGATTGGCCGCTGATGGATGCGAGCCGGTCCGCGGCGCCGACACTGAGGCTGTCACTGCTGCTGAGGGAGTGCTGGGACTTAGCATTTAAACTAGCGCGCTAAATCAACCTGCGCTACACACACACACACACTGACTTATGGCACAGCAGGTGACACGCTGTCCACAAACACACACGCACACAACTTCTATGATAGGTGTGTGTGTGTGTCACTCAGTGTGCATTTGAGGCTCAGAGTGTCTGACCTGAATAACGGTGATTTATGGTTTGTGTGTGTGTCTCGCTCACATACATATATATATATATATATATATATATATATATATATATATATACACACACACACACACACACACACACACAAAGATGAATATAGATGAATATAAGAAAAAGACCAAACAAATGAAGAAAGCGAGACAGAAAGAAAGAAAGAAAGAAATGAAAAAGAGGAAAGGAAGGAAGGAAGGACACATGAGAAAACAAAGGGAAAAAGGATGAAGAATATAGGATAAAAAATGAAAAATATAGGAAGGAGACTGTAAGAGACAGAAAATAAATAAAGGAAGAAAGAGAATGAAACTATACTAAATAAAGGGGGGAGTAGAGGAGGCAGTGAGGATGAAGGAAAGGATGGAAGTTAGGGAGAAATGAAGGAAGGAGGGATAAGAAGAAATGGAACAGAGGGAGTAAGGAAGAAAGGACGGTGAGGAATAAAGGAAAAACGTAGAAGGGAAGGATGGAAACAAGTTTTGTTTGTGATTGTTGTTTGTCTTCTATCGTCATATAAACAATAGTATGCGGCGAAAAGAGCAAAGAGGGGGAAAAGCAAATTTATATTAGGAATAAATATTAGAAAAAGGTCAAAGAAACTATAAATATAAACCTATTTTTTCCACAAAAGTAAAATGCCATTGTCATGAAAAAAATAAAGACAAATAAAACAATGAAAGACAGCCGACACGAACGACTCGGACGTGTGCGATGAGGATCAGCGGCGCTCGATAATTAGATGGCGTCGCTGCGGCGAAGAGACTAATTGTCCTCATCAGATTAAGGGGAATAATTGTGTGTGTGTGTGTGTGTGTGTGTGTATACATCATCAAAACACGGAAGAGGCAAATTTGATCAGAGCAGATGTTGAATTAATTGGTTTTGAGGCTGATTGCATTAATGCTCCATCTATTAGCGAGGCGGCCTCGTAATTAACACCCTGCCTCTTGACTCGCAGGTTCGCGCACACAAACGAGCGGAAAGTAACAAAGTGGCCCAAACCTTTTTAGCGACGAGGGATTTTCCCGTTCTTCTGTTTTTCCTTCAGTGTTTATCGCTGCGTTCAGTCTGAAGCACACAGAGAAGGTATGAAGGTGTTGGAAACACGCTCAGACTGATTCAGCCCAAAGTAGAGAGCATTTAATTGTTTTCTCCGCCATTACTCCGAGGCACGGACGCCTTCTTTTGTTGTGCAGGAGAACCTGTGAAGACGTCCCCGTTTTATGTCTGTTCTCAGATGTTCTGCGTCTTGCCGCTGCTGGAAATGCAACAATATGCTTTACATTACATTTCTTTTAGCTGACGCTGTTATCCAAAGCGACCAACAAGAAGTGCGTTAAACTCAGAACAACAAGAATCAAGAAGGGACAATCCCTTCAATGAGGAACCTGGAAAACTAAGAATATAGCTCGCGTTGCTAGTTCGCGAGCTAGCCTCTCCTGGCTGGCCTCTCCCAGGTGACGGGAGTGGCTAGCTCGCGCTCGGTGCTAGCTCGCTCGTAGTAGATGATTTCACAGATGATTTCTACTGAGCAAACTAGAAGCGTGTTCATTTCATATATGAATACGTGAACGTGGAGATATTTCAGTTATGAATCATCTAATGGCAATGATTTGATGGCGGATTTGGCCTTAAATCCTGTTTACAACGCTCCACCTTTGGCCCTGAAGAAGTCTGTCATTGTTATTTTTACTCTGCATGATGCGGAAGAGGATCATTACTCAGGAGATGAGGGCAACATTACAAATATTATTATTGACTCTAGAAATAAATATCCCAAAAACATGCCGTATCTGAATGTAACAATTTGTACCTCAACACATCCTTGTTGGACATTGATTATGAATTTCTCATAAAATCGTTGTCGCCGAGCTTCTGAATATTAAACTCCAGAGTTTGATTTTATTGTTGCGGGACAGCTTCCTAAAAATACATCTCAACACATAAGATGATTGTATTTCCGACCAGAAACCTTTTCCTTCTCCTGAAGATGTGTATTATCATCATGTGACTCACCTTCGAGAGACCCGGGTGTTCAAACCCTGCGTGAGACGAGATGTCGCAATCGTTTCCCGAGATTTATTTTGAAAAGCCCGTATGGATGCAATGAGTAATGAGCTGCTCTTTTCGTAGGAAACGATACGAGGGCACAAACGTGTAAACTCGGTGTTGTGATACTGAGCCTCTTGGGGTCAGGGAAGTTATGATGAGGTCGTGGTTAAAACATAAAACTAAATATATTTTTAAAAACTGCTTTAGGTTTTCATAAATAATGATAAAACGTCAACGCCGGATCACCGTTAGACCGTTATACTCCCTCCCAACCGATCATGGATGTAATTGTCTTGTTTACATCAGAAACTGAAAAACAATTTAACCTTGAGACACACACACACACACACACACACACACACACACACACACACACACACCAGGACATGGAGACACACATCAATCACACACGAAACAATCTGTCCAGTACTGAACCCTGTAATAGCATGGCTATTACACACACACATACACACGCAAATACACATGAATAATGGAGCCTTAAATTGACCTGCATGTGTGTGTGTGTGTGTGTGTGTGTGTGTGTGTGTGTGTGTGTGTCCAGTAGAGGCCAATGTCCTTGTATAAGACACTGTGTGACAGAGAGACGCAAACCCAATATGATCCTGACAAGCAAGAAAAGCTGATGGTGTCATCAGTCAACGGTACACACACACACACACACACACACACACACACGCACTACTGACAGTATCATAACTCAAGCTATCAAGCAACCTTGACGGACATACGCTGCCACTAAATACACACCGAGAGGAGAGAGAGAGAGAAAAGCGCCGAGCCCCAGAAACGATCCGGGGCGGTCGGGGGCAGCGGGTCGCCGGGTAGAACGACGGGGGTTTGATGCCGCGAGAGGAAGTTTCATTGGGAGATGTCTTCCGCGATTGTTTGTCCAGCTTTACAAAAAGTAAGAAAGAAAGGACACACAAAGAGAGGAAGAGAGGGAAGAGGAAGAGAGATCATCCCCACAGGAAAACGTCTGCTGTAACGATGCGATTACAGAAGAATCCAAATTCTGAAAAAAAAATCTTTATTTTGTGTCTTTTCATGATCTGACAGAACATCTTCCTGCCGCCATTGACCCCGTAAACCTGCTGAAGAGACTTAAAATCCAGTTCAAATTGACCTAAAAAAAAAAAAAAAAGCACAGAAGCCTCCTGGGAAATAAAGGACCTTCGCTAACCGGGATAGCGTTAGCCAAAAAAAAGAGACCACTTTTCCCCGATCGTGCTCACTCTCCTTCACCAGCTGCATTGGCTGGTTGGATTTGGAAAGTACCTTCAGAGGTACCACTACACACACACACACACACACACACACACACACACACACACACACACACACACACACACACACACTCTACCCTGTGGCTAGCTAATACAGTCTGACCCCTGTCTGTCTTTCAGCCTTATCTCTCTTAGAGAGTGTCTCTTAGGACTCACTGTGTGTGTGTGTGTGTGTGTGTGTGTGTGTGTGTGTGTGTGTGTGTGTGTGTGTGTGTAGGGGGGTGACTGAGGAAAGGAAAGAAGGAATAAAGGAAAGGAAAATATATTGCTCATTGTGTGTCCCGAGGCTTCTCCTCTCTCCTCATCCTCCCGCTAAGCTCCCAAACTGTCGTCCCCGCACAAAAGCCTGCGATTCATAGCCTACACACACACACACACACACACACACACACACACACACACACACACACACAGTTTCGACTTCACACCAGCAGTGTAAGAAGACTCAACTTGTATTGGAGAGGCTGGCAGAGGAAGTTGGCAGCGTGAACAACACAAATCGTGTTCGCTCTCCTTTTCTCATTCTTTTCTTCTTAAAGGGACAGTACGCGACAATGTGAATACATTCAGTAATCTGTGATATGGAAAACACATTAAAATGACGCCTTTGAGCAGCCGTTTGTATTTCATGGTTAAATATCGCTGCAAAGCAAAAAATACAAGTCCGTCGTCAACCTCCATATGGATGAAGCGCTTTGTTTCTGGCTCACCTTTGACCTCCCGTAGTGCCCGTGAGCACCTGTCGCTCTCAGATGAAGTAACACAGATAAACTGGCTGCCGGTTTTATTAATAATCCGGTGATGTGCTCGAGGCTCTTCCCTCGCTCTCACCGAGTCAAACGAAACTCACTCCATCTTTTAAAAAATAAATAAATACATATCCCCGCCTGCAGCTCGAAGGTGAAGCGTGTGTTTCATGCCGAGGAGCTCCTGGATGTCTCCGGGATCGAATGCAGCGCCTCCGCTCAAAAATATTTCTCTTCCTCCATGTCTCGCCGTCTTTTTTTAAAAATGTTTTCTCTCACTGGTTCGCTCGCTCTCATTGAAGCCCAGTATGTCTGATGTCATTCTCACGTAACTGATGCCTATTGTGCAAGCCCCCGACAACAGTAAATCTGTGTGTGTGTGTGTGTGTGTGTGTGTGTGTGTGTGGGGAGGTTATTACTTGCGTTGTGGGGACGTAAATCCGTTTGGACAGTTGCATTGTGGGTCCTTTTAGGTCAAAATGCAAGTCCCGATAACGTAAAACCATTAGATTTCAGGGTGAAGACTTGATGGAAGGGATTAAGGGTCAAATTTAGGATTAAGGATTTCAGTAGTCTGGTAGTTAAGGTTGCTTGTTTATTATAATATTTATTTATTATTGCTTTTTGTTTATATAGTATATATAATGAATATTTTTATTCTAGAAATGGAAAAACCCCTAGATATTTCATTAGAAAAACGTGCAAAATATAAATTTTCTGCATTTTCTGGATCTTCTTAAGAGTATTTTCTTTCAAAAGATATCCAGACCATGAATTTACTTTAAATGGTTCAAGAACAGCTTGCAATTTACTTTGGGTTTTATTTAGGCGTTTTTTTCTGTAAATGTTAATCGAACACTAACAGGTCAAAGGAGGTATAAAAAGAGAGGAAACATTCAATTATGAATGAGAAAAAGTAGACATGGAAAAGGTCACGCGCTTCCTCGCTGACCGCTGACTTTCCCGCCTAAAAACGGAGCCACACATCAAGAAAACACAGCGATGAGATCCACTCGAAGTGGACGGCGGTCCAAATTTGTAGCCACGAAAGTGACGCTTCCTCCGCAGGTGACTGTTTCCTCCTCGAGATAACGTGAGACGGCGGTCCAAATTTGTAGCCACGAAAGTGACGCTTCCTCCGCAGGTGACCGTTTCCTCCTCGAGATAACGTGAGACGGCGGTCCAAATTTGTAGCCACGAAAGTGACGCTTCCTCCGCAGGTGACCGTTTCCTCCTCGAGATAACGCTCCGGTATGTGCTGTTTTTTATTTTACGTGACGTTTTTCATCATTAAGTCGGATAAAGGAGAGAACACGGTTTTATATTCTGTGCAGAAGAGCTGAGGTGTTAATGTACCTGTGCTTTAGTACGTTGGAGCGGTTTCTCTAACACATAGGAAAGAAATAACCAAAATAGAACCATCAAATGTGTATTATCGAGTGGACCGAAAACGAAAATAGTCAACAGCAAAGTTGTGCTGAAAATGAACTGAAGTGGACTGCAGAGATGCTCTAACTTCATCTTTAACTGTGTGAGTTTAGAAAGCCTGATAACTGAAATTATCATGTCCAGGTTCGAACTTGTACTACACCCTAAAAAATGTGAGTCATTGTAAAACTTACTTAAAAGAAGTAAAAAGTATTGAATTAATAATTAAATTTAAAAAACGTGACCTAAATAAACAAAGACCCCCAAATGAGTGAAATGCATCAATTTCCTACATCTTTGATTTTCTTGATCAAATATAATTAAAGTCTACTGATTGTATTCAAACCAAATTAAGTAAAATGTATTTAACAATGTAGTTCCAAATCTTTTTTTATTCTTATGTATTATTTTTGTTGTGTCTGAAACTCTCTGTTTAAGCGCCTGTCCCTTTAAGACCGGCCTGCTCTGATTGGCCTGTGAAGAAAAAAAAAACATGGTGCTCTTTTGCAAAGGTAGTTCTCTAGCCGTGGGTGGAAACTCTCCGATGGGGAAACGGTGTATCCTAATGATCGGTTTGTCATATTTTTATACGTTATGTCCTCTTCAAATGAAAACACTGTCTCCTCTTTCAGTTTCAATAAAAGGTAGAACAAAAAGAAGAGGCAACGATGATTGGCGATGAAAAGCTAATCAAGTCGCTGCGGCGTTATCGAGGCGGTCAGACGGAGCGACTGGGCCTCTTCCAATCAGTCTGATGAAACAGACGGAAAGATAGAGAGATGAAGAGATGGAGGAGCTCTCTCTCTCTCCGACTGTCGTCGTTCAAGGCTTCATTCCTCCGTCTCATCATCCCTCCGTTCCTTCCATCCTCCCGTGTGAGGTGAAGGCGAGGAGCGAGAAAAATGAACGGTAGGAGTGCCTTGTTGAACGGATAATGGACTACACTCTTTTCTGAAACGAACAGATGGGGAGAGCGAGAGAAGAGAGGAAGGAGAAATAGCGAGGGAGAATTAAAGAGGATGAACATGAACGAGGGAGGAATAAGAGAAAGAGGAAGGGAGAGAATGACATTGAGAGACGGATAATAGTGCGTACACACTAAAGATGACCTTCATCACATGATGCGGATTTGTGTGTGTGTGTGTGTCTCTGTTTGTGTGTTTGTGTAGGAGAGACACACACAGCAGGTGTGATGAGAGTAATCCACACCCAGTCAGACTCGTGCAAAACCTATTTCTGAACTTATTTTCGTTGTTCTCGCTCGAGTTAGGTGACAATTCACTTCCCCTTCTCCTGTAATACGGAAGGATGCCGCCGGTGGAGGATCGTGCGCGTTGGTTATTAAGGACGCTGGGTTTCCTCAGGTGAAAACAACAACAACAACAACATTAATTATTAAAAATGCTGAAAGATTAATACACAAGACCCCAGTGAAAAAACACATTATCTGTGTGTTTCTGTGTGTAAGTGGGGTCTGAATTACTAGAATACTTTGCTGGTGACACCTGAAAGTTATATTGATTTGATTCATCGTCGAGTCGGACACATTAAGATAAAATAAGATAAAATAAAAAAATCCTTTATTAATCCCGCAGTGGGGCAAATTGCAGGATTACAGCAGCGGTGCACACAAGAGACACACAAAACACAAGTAATACAAATAAACAGTAATAAAAACAGTAAAGAATCCACAATGGGAATATTACATTTCCTAAACAAAATAAGTACATTGATTGTGTCAAACGGCCGAACACGCACCAAAAATGTTACGAGGTGCGAAAAAAGTTAAACTTTCATCTGTATTTAATAAAAAAAAGTAAAAAAGTGTTGGGAGGTTTTATGTATATACAGAAATATTGCCTAAATAGCAACCTTTTCAGCTGTTTCTGTGGTGTTGTCACTTTAAAAGTGACGCCATTGTACAATTTTAGGCTTATCGTTTTCCGTCTCCCGTAGAAAAAAAAAAAAAGTTGACCTCCCGACTCGATTGTTGTGTAACTTCCCCCGCGCCGCTCGCAGGCCTTCGTCAGCGGCTGATTGATGCCTCTCTCCGCCACCGGACGTGTTTCCTGAGATACGATCTGCGCCGCGAGTGGCTTATAAATTATCTCAACCGACCCGGAAAATGTCAAGTGTGACCGCGTGTCAGCAGAAAAGTGGCTCACTATCTCACCGCCGAGTCACCTGTCTGTCTTTTGTGTTAACGCGCCCGGATCGGTCTTATCTATCGCGACCTTCTCGAGGAATCAACATGTCGAGAACGAACCACCTTACATGCGGAAAATGTGCAGAATAAGGTCGCGTCATGTGGCGGTAACTTATTCCACTACCTCTCACCACCCCAACACCGCACGAATATGACAATTATCTTGTGATGAAATGTTTGAAAGTGTGAAGAGATTTAATTTAGATTTTATTAGCACAACTTTTAGGATTTCTATGTTTTTTTAGTGTCCTTCCCATCAATAAATCCTAAAAAAAAAAAAAAAATCTAATAGAAAATTTCTCATGAAGCCAGAGATAGAAAATGAGGTAAGGTATAAGAAACAGGACATGCTCATCTCTAAAGTTAATGCAGAGTAGGACCCCAAAAAGCTCTTAATAATACGTAATATGGTTGAAAGCTCTGGAGTACGTGGACCTTGAGTTCAAAAGCTTTCTCTGATCTCATCCCTCGTTGTCACATTTGGACCTTTTTTCCGATGTTTTATGGCGCACGATTTACGTCGTAGCAAAAATAGTCTTTAATCTTTAATAATGTCGTGAAACAGTATCGCCTTGTGCGTCTTAACAAGCGGTCACATTGAAGGTTTAGGTGACTAAAAATACAGAATTAGGGTTCGAAAAAACAACAAAAGTTTGGGTTAAAATAAGTACGTGGGTTACGGATGTCACGTGACACAACATCGCCCCCTTGAGGGGGTTTGTTTCAGGCTAATAATATTGATAATGACGCAGATGGGTTCACACTGGAGTACAATGAAAGCCTGGTTCGTCTCATACAATAGCTAAATGTCTTTTTTATTGTATTTTCATGCGTTTCTTTTGCACTGAACGGTGTAAAATAAATAAACTTTGTGATCATAGATGGAAGTGTTTGCTGAGGAGACTAGCATGGGCAGCTAACGTAGCCGGATAGCATAACCAGCTCGCTGGCAAGCTCTGGGACTGAAACCAGGATGAGTTACATCTACAACATGTGAGGAATCTGGCAGGTTTTTACATTAACACAAACTCAGCGAATAGATGGCTAATAAGGCTCACGCCGTTCTGCCTTTTTGTTTTTGGAAAGAAAATTGCCGCCTTCAACCAAAAATCTCCCGCCGATAAATTGGCAGACAGTGAGCGCTCCTGGTTCCAGCAGCATGTAATCTGCTACTATCAGCAAACAGCACTTATGTCTAATTGCCAAGCACTTACCAAATCTACCACCACAGAGCCAATGAGCAGCAGAGTGAGGAAAACTGTTTCCTCTTCAAATTGGTCATCCGAATCGCCCATGCCAGGAAAAAAAAGGGTGTGGTCGCTTTAACGAGACAACCTATGAATGGAAAGTTGCCTCATGTGAACATTTTGAGTGACATTTAATCATTTTCATTCAAAGGACATTTCATAGAATGTTTTGGTTTTTAGTTTTCTGCCTCACGTGACACACTCTCGACTGTAAACACTCATGCATACAGTCCTCAGTAGGGAGCTGACGGCAACATCTGTGCATTTCCCGTCATTAAATTGTCATTTTCCCAAATAGAATTCAATAAAGAAGCTGTTTTTGTTGCCCTTGCATGTCCATGCTGTCATACACAACATACCAGTCGCTAGTGAGCCAAAGCCAAGATGATTGGCCATATGTTGGCGCTGGCGATGTTATTCACATTATCCTATTTTTATAACAGATTGGGATAGTTTAAACAACATGACCCAGCTAAAGGGGTGGAGGAGAGCTAGCTGAGAAGATGGACACCCCTCTCACATCTGTCAATTCAATACGTAGCTTAGCATTAAGACTGGAAACAGACAAGGAAAGGCTCTGTTCAAAGGTACCCACATCCACCAAACAGCAGCTGTAAAGCTCACTAATTTACGAGCTATATCTCATTTGTTTAATCCGTACAAAACCCAAAAGTCCCCCAGAAAATGACATTTCCCAATTTACTCATGAATTGAAGTGTCGGTGCACCTTTAAGACTTTGATGATAAAGCACTTCCTGCACAAGCTATATACGAATGCTGCTGGTGTTAGACCTTGGTTGTAATACTGGATAATCTCTTCTGTGTGTGTGTGTGTGTGTGTGTGTGTGTGTGTGTGTGTGTGTGTGTGTGTGTGTGCGTGTTACTTCCCATCATATGCAGCTCTGCATGTCTGCTGTGTGTCACGCAGACGTTTCCATGCACGACTATGTGTTTCCATGCGTACAGTATGTGTTCACGAAACATTCAAATGTGTTGGTGTGTGTGTGTGTGTGTGTGTGTGTGTGTGTGTGTGTGTGTGCACGCACAACGGCCACATCTATCACGCAGTTCAGAGAGCTACAGAGTGTGAAATCAACTTTGACATTCATGGTTCTAACCTCCCAAGGCCATCCTAAAGCGGAACACTTAGAATGGAGTGTCACTTTTCAGACAGAGAATAATAGCCGAGTCTACTCCGGTCTTTGAAGACGACTTTTCATTCTCTCGCTGACTCTTATTCATTTTGACCTAGCCCGTGGAAATAATGGGCTAAATACTCTTATCTTTCTTCTTCTCTACTGCGCACACCGTCTCTCTCTGAACCGCTCTCTCTCTCTCTTTTTTTACGTGACGAATCCCTCTCCCTTGTTTCAATGTTCTCCACCAAAAAAAATGTCCTAATGTCACATTGGCGGCAAGGAGTTTATACAGTGAAAAATGAAAATAGTTTGTAGTCCTAAATATGGGTCTGGATATTTTATCTGTATTTCCATGTTTTTAAAGCAAAAGCTTGCAGCTCCGACCATGTACTGTGTGCATGTACTTTACAGTGTACTGTGAAACAATGTGATCATAGATGGAAGTGTTTGCTGAGGAGACTAGCATAGCCGGCTAGCGTTGCCAGCTAGCATAGCCAGCTAGCTAGCAATGTGACCTTAGTAGCCGTTGTCACTACTGACATACACGTCTCTCCACATTTGCTGGATTAAAATTCACTTTAACTTCCATTTCAGTTAGATTTTTTAGTAAAAAACATTTAATAGTATAGCGACACATGCAAGTATCTGATCATATATGAGGACTTACAAATTTGACAGCAATGTTTTTTAATGGCAATATAAAAAAAACAACAAAATGTTCGTTTGATTATTGTAATGAACGGCTTTGTCTGAACGTTTCTGAGGGGTCACGGCTGAACATAGTTTCCATGGTTGTTTAATAAAGTGTCATAAATACATAGATATTTCATGGTTTTTAGCGACTGAGCGACGAAAACTGAGTTTTAACCTCACGACCCCGCTGAACAAATTACGCCGTCAAACTGACAAACTGTTTTTTTCCTTTCTCCTCGTCATGTGAAGTTCCCGCGCTTTGTTCCGTCTTCCCACACGTTGAGTCTTTTTGTACTTCCTCACTTTCTCCTGTTGAAACGACGTCTTTGTTTGTTTGTTTTTGGTTGAAGACAAAGAAGTTCTCTGTAGTCATATTTTTGCTTTGCGTTACAAAGACAAATTCTTGAGTCTTTGCTCCTTCCCCCCCCCCCCCCCCGTCCCCAAACCAACTGTTGTGCTTAAATTTCTCCAGACTGTAACTGAACGTGATGAGACAGACGCCTGGCTCAGCAAGATTAGGTTTTGTGTTCATTTCGGCGATTGTGTGCAGGACTGTTTGTCATGCATCGTGCTTATGAGAATTATGGCATGTCCTGTTTGGGCAGAGCACAAGAGCCCTGAACAGGAACAATACTGCAGACAATGGCAGACAAACAAGCTGAGTATGTTCTACGCTATGATGACAATGCTTCGGGGATCCCTCAAACAAAATGTTAGTTTAGTGAAGCCTTCGCGAAACCAGTTTCGAAAGAAACCTTCCAGGCTGGACTCAAACTCAAGACATCGCAACGACTCGATACACTGAGCTATGAGTGCAGTCAACAGGAGGAGCTTTTAAGACAATAAAGTTGCACTCATTTCATTAGTGAGTGTGTACTCAGACACCTACAGAGTGCAAATTCTAGTTTTCTGCAGACGTAAATTTCCGTTTCTGAAATCGCTTTTCAGAAACGGAAATTTACGTCTGCACAAAACTAAACTTTGCACGTGCGTTTTTTTAACCGGAGGATTCGCCCCCTACTGGTGAGCAGAGATAATGCAAATTGAAATACACTAACGCATTAGTTTAGTGTATTTTCAATTTGCATTAAAGTCTCAGAAAAAACTTCTCTCTTGATTTATTATGTGAGAAAACTATGCTTAATAGCGCTCCTAGTGAACACTATTGTGTATTATGATGACTTTTACATACAAATTAATAACCGAATAAGTTAACCATCCATTCGGTAGCTCTTCTGAGGAAGGCTGAACACGACGATTCCCTCAGTAAACATTGCAAACATCAGTTTGTGTCTAAATCTCTCGTTTAAAATCTTCAATACAGCATGACATTCATTTAGTAAAGTATGGTCAATTTAGAGTGAAACAGGCCATACAGCAGGGGATGTTTTAGGGCGGGGCTCTAGTGATTGACAGGTTTCCGCCAGAGACGCACAGTTTACGGCATCTCTACGTCACTCCTCTGCATTCCAGATATATTATAAGTCGCTTCAATGGCTGCAAAAAGCCAAGAAGCTGAACAAGGAACTCAGGAAACACACATTATGTGTTCTTCCAATATCTTTCATAGCAGAGACGCACAGAAGCATTTCTGTATTTTTGTAATGGAAAAATAGGGATGAAGTAGGATGTGTGCTTTTGAGGTAAAGAGATAGAAGCTTTTTGTTTTTCTACCTGAGCCATATGGTGTGTGTGCGTGCGAGAGAGAGAGATTGTGTATGTGTGTGTGTAGGCTTGAGTTTGTGCATTTCTTGATTGGTTGTAGAAAGTCTCCTGATCCCTTTTCTCTTCCAACAATGCAGAGACAAAGAGCGACATTGAGAGGAAGCGGGAGATGAGCCAGGTAAAGAAGAAAGAGACGAATAAAGGAAAATGTCACGTGGATTACTTCTCGACAGCCGAGCCAAAACAATGTGACTCGTTCCCGTTAATATTGTTGCGGTTGTATTTACCACATCTGTGTGTTTTTGCACAGCAAATCCTAAACTTTCACAATGTTTTCCTTCCATTTCCTCACCCTCATCTCCGTCTCTCTCTTTCTCACACTTCCACGTGGTGAGACAACTGTGTGAACTGTGTTTTTACAGTCGAGCGCTGTTGTTTAATTTCATGTTTCCGTTGATTTTCGGGATATTTTATTTCTGCTTCAGCAACTGCTCAGTTTTGTATAAATTTAATTAATGGATTTTCAGACACCAAAGAAGACAAATAGAAACACTTTAAATTCAATGTTTAAATATTTCAAAATTCAGGGTGAGAAATACATCTTTAATAAGAATAAACGGACTAATACAATAGTTTACTATAATAAGGTCAGTCAAGTAAAACATAAATAACATTTTACACGACGTACAAATGAGACGCAAAAAAAAGAAAAGACATTTGCGCAGCACACAAAAGCAGCTTAAAAGTGTTGCATCATTCAAAGCGCAGCTACTTTACCCCAAATTACTAGCATATAGCCTCACTAGCTAACCTAAATTGGCGCAGTCTCACAGCGGAAAGGGGACGCGGCTACGTTACCCCAAATTACTAGCATATAGCCTCACTAGCTAACCTAAACTGACGCAGTCTCGCAGAAGAAAGGGGGGGCGCGGCTACGTTACCCCAAATTACTAGCATATAGCCTCACTAGCTAACCTAAACTGACCCGGTCTCGCGGCAGAAAGGGGACCCCAGCTACGTTGGTTGACACTGTGAAGCGATTTAACAGGTTTAAGCATAAAAACACAAGATAACTTATTCATCAATAGTTTTTTTTAAAATTATTCTATTGGGAGTATTTTTGTTAATTGCCCCGTCCCAAGCGAGTAAAGTCTTATCAGGCCGATTCAGTCTCGGTGCATGTTATTATTTAGACACCGATTGATTTTTCATAACCTTTTGTTTAAAACACGGCATCTGAACACGCCAGTCAGCTTTGAAGTCTGAGGTTAGAATAAATTAAGCTCTACTGACATTTTCCTCCCACTCAAGGAAATCTACTTCCGCCTAATATGCTTTTGGTACAAGTAATATCCCTCTTTTTTTCCTGTAGTCCTTTGTGTTTGACATTTTAATAAAAGCCCTGTATTGTTAGAGCACACTCCCACTCTCCCGTCTGTCTCTCCTCGCTCTTTCATGCGCTCGCTCGCTTTTATGTTGTGCTCTGCAGAGATTGTCGTCGGCATATTGTTGTATAAGATCAGTTCTCGCTGACAGGGAGACGACGAGGGATGGAGGGAGGGAGTCATATGGAGGCACGCAGAGAGACACTTTGCAGGGAGTCGGCTGCAGACGGAGGGAGGGGAGGAATGAAAGAAAGCACATTATATGTGACTGATGACAAGCGTAAGACTGGTGATAGCAAACTGGTCCGCAGGGGGAAGTGGGCCAGAATCAACCTGCCGGCTCTCATGAAAACAAATCTTTTTTTTGGTAAATTTGTCGTCCGGTGAGCACCGAGAAACGGCAACGTACACATATACGTGTGTCTGAGGTCATTTAGAAACATAAATAGATGGACATAACCAACTTTTTATGGAACATTTTGTATGGTAAAAATGTCCGCATCACTTGGTTTCAACTTCAGCTATAAAAACGCTTTTAGTTTGTTTAGATATTTAAAAAAGCAAACATTTTCTGACTTTTGCGAAGACCGCAATCATTTCCTATCAAACTAATGTCTTTCTGCTATTTCTCAAGATACATCGTACGTTTCCAAACTGAACCTGGATAGGAAAAAAGCTCACTAAATTGCGTTGTATTGCCGTAAAAAAAGGACTACGAATGACCGCGATGAAGGCCACCAAACCAGATAGCGTCGCTCTTCTCTGCTTACGACAGGTGGAGCTGGACTTTTACCTCTTCAGACTTGTTCCATGCACCTTGGCAGTAAGTTCCCAAACCCCTGCTTCAAAAAAAAAAAAAAGAAAAGCAGGACACAACGTTGAAAAGTGCTGCAAAAGGGTTGCTGTCCAAGAAGTTCTTGACTATGTGGAAAGCTCTTGAATCATCCCAAGATGTTGGTCAACAAACCCCCTCATTCCTCGCCCCTCGTCTTTTACTAGACAGACAAGTGAACATAACGTACCCCCGTGCAGGATCTTGACATTTCACTCCTCGTGACGCCCCGCGTGGAACCGACGCTCGAGGCGAGTCGGCGAGGAAGCCCGAGCTCTCCATCGATTAACCCAGATACGACCGGCTCATCCTGCAGGTGTGTTCCTACCGGCCCGAGCTTCTCCGGCGTTACAGAGGAAGTAATTAACAGACATACAGAGGGAATACGACGACTACATTACATCCTGGATGAGCGGCCCTTTGAGACAGCTTGTTCTTGTTCTTTCACTCTCTTTTTCTGCTCGCACACTTTATCTCTCGCTCTCTCTTCTGATTTCCCTCCATTTTCTTACTCGCCCACCCCCTTCCACTTCTCTTTCTCATCCCCGCCTCAGGCCATCCTCCAACTGCCACGATGACTTCATTTTCTGGGCTGAGGGACGTTCCTTTATTAGCCGGTCCTAATGGTTCTTCTCGATGGCCTAGATACAGCGGTCCATCTGGATTTAACGCCACTATTAGTCACAAAGAGTCCACAAGTGGTTCTTACTTTGCATATTTTCTCAGCACTCTCTTATCCAAACCACACTTCTGCTTTGCTTACGACCGGTTCCGTGTGTCGACTCTTTTTTTTCTTCCTCCTCCCCGTCTTTACGTGACGCTAGCATACGCCCGGCGAGTCGCTAAGTGGTCGTGTCTGAATGCAGGCAGCTCAAGGATGACTTCCTCTTTCACTGCTGAAGTGTTGCCGCTCCTCCACCTTTGTCTTCTCGCATTCATTATCCGTCTCCCGTCTGCATTCAGAGTCACGCTCCTTCATTTCGAGACCCTACAAGACTGTATTTACCTCGAACGTTCGGCTGCCGAGTCCGGCGGCGCTTTCGGAAACGTTCTTCTCGCTTTTCATTGCACTTCTCTTTCCTCTTCTGCAGCTTTTCAAGGATAATTTCCCTAAAAATGACAGGTTTTTTAAAATAAAATGTTGAAGTGAGAAGGTAAGACTTTCTGTGATGCACATGTCTCTAATGCATTGTAAACATCATCATCTCGTGTTATGATTTGCTGCATAATATAGTAATATAGCACTCACACACATCCATAATGCTTCCTAACAAGAATAAAAAGATATTATAAAGCATTTTCATTCATTACGACTAATAAGCTCAATCTTAATACTTAATCTCTGGACTCACTGTCTTCTTTTTGCACAGATCATAGTGGTTTATAGTTCACATCGCTGTTATATATTCTAAATGTTTTAAAATGCATTATTATGTAAGTATATGTTACGCTTAAGGGGTCTTTGTTGGCTCTAAGAAAAAGTTTAAATAATCATACATTTTGTTATTCAATAGTTGTTTTTTTTACAATTTACTAGCAAACATTGAGCACTTAAAGTTATAATAACATTGTCATACATTATATAAAAAATGTAACTGAGAACTGAAAGGTACGATGCCCGTGTCCACGATGTGTTATAAACATACTAATAATGTGTACATATGCAGTATAATCACAGTTGTAAGAACTGTATCTCATGGTCTCAGTGGTCGTCCAGAAACACACAAGGTAGCCGGTTCAATCCCCGGTCTCCCCCATAGTTTTATGAAATAGTTTTATAAAATAAAAATCTTGTTGGTCCCATCAGTCCTCTCAGCACTACACAGGATAACCTGCACCTCAAAACCTCCAAGTAATTTACACCTGTGACAGTGTGAGAGAAAATAAAAGCAACATGTCCTGAGCTTCACAGGATTGGTACTTACCGCACACCCTTTGTGTAGTTGTTTCTGTCCACTCCATGTAGCTTCCAGTGTTGCATTATATTTACCTGCCGACATCTTCACAAAAAAACACAACCGAACTTCCTTCTTCCTTCTCTCGGCTCTGTTCACTGTCATCACACACTCTCTCTCTCCTTTGAGGCTGCTTTTAAGTCCAAAACCTTTGGCAAGGCAAGTTTATTTGTAGAGCACATGTTCAACAACAATGCGATTCAAAGTCAAAGTGCCTCACATGAAACCATTAAAAGCATCAAAACATAATGCAGAAGAAAACCAGAATTAAAAAACAATTAAGAACATTCATTTTTTTAAATATTCAAAACAGTCGAGAAGCAAAAAAAGGATGAAAAGTTGCGCTAAAGTTTAAGAAATAAAATGCAGTAGTGAGATACAGAAATGTGTTAATATCCTTGGATATGGTTCAATTAAAAAGGCACCAGCAAGCAGAAAAGTCTTTAATACAGTCTTCGTTGGATTTGGCGAGGAATTAACACTCGTTTATTGATTTTTAAGGTTTTTAAGGTCTTTACTCGTCAGGGTTCCCAACCATTCCCAACCAGCAGCCATCTATGCTCAGACTACCTTTTTTAAAATTCATCAAATAGCTTTCCTCGGGCAAGGACAATGGTAATTCTGCTTTTGGTCTTCACTTGAACACACCGCAGTGTAGATACACGCGGTGAAATGTAAAAATCGCGTGTACCTGTACTACACAATCATGGGGGGAAACGATGAGAAAGATGGCCGAATAGTCGAGAAAGAGACGGCAATGCAAGGCGGGTTTAAAACAGCTGTTGACCCAGGTGGTAGTGTGAATGGGGAAAGATAGAAGACATCTCCAGACGCTAGCTTTCACTCTAGAGAAATGTCTAAAACACCTTTAAAAATACACATGAATAGGTCTAGTCCTTCATGAGGATGCGCACAGTAAATATGATGGTTTTTCGTGACCTCATGAGCTGAGCACTGGCTTCTCCCCTGATACGCTCCTCATTGACAACACAAAGAGGTGTCGACCTTGTGTTTTCAATGGTTTAGCCTTTCGCGGGTGTTTTATTGACAAAGCTGCCACTTACAAAAAAATAAAAAATGATTTGTGGTTTTTCCTTCGGCAGCTGCTCATTATCACCTGCTCCATTCTGACTCGGCGGAAACCTTTTTTACTGCGTGATAAAAGCTGGAGAGATAAGTCTCTCTCTGGATTTCTCACTGTGCAGTCATTCCCAAAACAAGATCGCTAAAAAATGTCTGTATTTCTGCAATATGAATTACTGCAACTGACATAGTGAACACATTAAAGAGTTACGCCCATGAATTGAAAAATCTGTGGCTTGTGAGTTACTCACGAAATGTAGTTGATAAAATTACGCATACATTTTTTTACGCCAGCTTAAAAACAACAAAACCCCAAAGGTAGGTTGAGGAAACACATAATGTTTGGGCTTTTAAAAGCTATGAACAGTTAGTTCTTAACATGCACACTATATGAATTAGCCGCTAGCGGTTAGCAGATTTTTCTTACATAGACTGTAGCTCTGCTACACTTACTTGGATTAAGTCGCTTATAAAAACTATGGTGAGAAAAACTACGGATAAAATTTAAGCTAACTTAAAAACAACAAAATATCATTTGTGTCCATGAGAACAAAACCAAAAGATTATTTTGGAACAAACTGACATGTTATTATTCTGAATGATTATATATTAGTCCATAAAGTTGAGCAAAATTGAATTAATTCCATCCTAAAATGTAAATACATAAACCTTTTCCGCTTGTTAAATGTGTTTAATTCCTTTCTGGCAGTCGGTAGTTTACAATCATCTCAACACAATATATCAATGAACTTACAGAAACGTGAGATATGACAGATAATAACTGCATTATTTGGATCTCAGATCAAACTACATTTTGATTCTGTTGAAATGCTTTTCACACTCATCTATCACTTTGGAACATTTTCAGAGGTTTTTTTCAGGTGAAGCAGATAATGAACCAGCTGACGGCACAAAGTGTTAATTAAAAAGTGCAGCGTGCTGCTTTCAACACTTCCACATGTTGACAGAAGTAAAAGGAAAATTCAAAACAGCAAAAAGAAGAACGTCATCCATTTGTTCTACTTTGTTCGACGAGGAGTTGTTGTCCCTCTTCAGCGGCACCTCTCGCTCCGTCAGCTTCATGTGGTGTACCGTAAAAGTCGGGCTACGAGCCGCTACTACCGTCGGTGGGTTTCCCCGTTAGCTCCCCGTTGTAGCCAGTTAGCGCTGCTGCTAGTTTACCCGCTAGCTCCCTGACAACCACCGAAGGTAGCGGGACCGGCCCCGACTCGGGGACGGGGTCAGGAGCAGCGGGGAGCTAGCAGCAGCGCTAGCTTGCGACAGCGGGGAGCTAGCAGCAGCGCTAGCTTGCGACAGCTGACCACACTCTCCACACTCTGACCACACTCTCTCCAGCATGGCTGCTCTTTACCCAGTTGTTTGTATTTTGTGACCTGACTTTTACGGTAATTTTCACGTGCTGAGAGGCTTTTTAATATATATATTTTTATTTCATTGAGTTACTTAAAAAATAAAATGTGGTCGTTGGCAGATTTGTGCAGGCCGTCCCGTGACAATTATTTCTTTTTCTTTTGCGGTCTGTCTTTAGCACGTTTGTAATTTTGTAAAATGTTAAATATTATACTGGTGGAGGCTTCAAATAAGCCCAGTTGGCTTTTTGCCTTTTCCTGCACTATGATATTAATTTATCTCCGTTATGTTTCCCTCAGACAAATCGGGGGCCGTGGTGGTACCCCCCAAAAAAAACCAGGTGCGATCCTCGACGTATGCTCATGGAGAACCAAAAAGCATTGCGCGGAGTTGAGAGGCGCAAAGCTGCTTTTAATGCAGCGAAACCGTCGTCATTAAAGATCTGTCGTGAAGTCGTAGCGTCACCGAGGGAAAAACGCATCGCTCAACTAGCATTTAATGACCCGGAGAACACTTCCCACGAAGTAATTTTCATTCCACTCAGACATCACAGTTAATTCCCACACAAGGCATCACTGATTTTTCTTTTTTTTCTTGACTGGGTTTTAACATTTCTAGCTGCCGGGGTTTAATCACTGGGTGATAAAGCAACAACTGGTAATATTTAATTACATAAATGACTTTGTAAAAAGCTGCTCATCGGGGATGAAAAAAAAAAAGTAAAAAAATGCAGCAATCATCTCTCCCCGTGTGTTCGCGGAGGTTGAAACTCTTCGCTAATGAGCCGTGGGTTTGAGCCGGAGTCCCAGAGCAACGGACAATTAACCACGAGACTCATCTCGGCCTCTTTCTTTCTTTCTTTTCTCCTCCTAGTTCCATTTTTTTCGGGCAATTCTCAGCGTGGAACCAAGTGTCGAGTGGAGCGATAGTCTGCTCGTTTGACTGAAGTCCTCTCGCTCACAGGAGAGAGAGAGAAAGAGAGAGGCATGTTGTGTTCATGTTGTGTTCATGTTGTGCGGTCCAGCGTCCCCCGGGTGCTGAAGGAGGACGGAGGAATCAGAGGAAAGTGGGCGTTAAAAGACAAAAGAGCTTTTGAGTTTGAACTTGCATGGTAAATATATTGGTTGCGTTTAAACCCGAGGATTTAGGGTTTGATTCACTCAGCGTCGTATAATACTTCATGTGCCAACTTTTTAATCAATAAATATAAGCAGTCAGATAAATCTGAACTCCCTTTTTATTAAGAAAATGCTTTAAAAAAATAAATAAACCCAACTACAAATCCTTCCACGGTGCATTGCAAGACATGCACACTCTATTTCAGCGTGTCTATAGCTAGCGGTTAGCAGATTTTACTTACAGACAGTTGAACAGTTAAACAGTAAGAACGATATTAATATACAGGTGGAATAAAAATGTGTCTAAAAGTACTTAAACGTACTAGGTATGTTTTTAGTTGTCATTTAGTAAAACCGTGCACGAGTGAGCAGGCGGAGGCATAACGTTGTGAGGGAATCGAACCCGGGACCTTTTCTGCATTTCGCAACTGCAAATGTTAAACGTGCATTAAATACTGTTACATGACATTTAGCGCGGCATTTCCTAGTTAATAATTAAGCGCCACGAGTCCATAAATCTTCCCCGAGCTTGGCCCACTTTGCCGGGCAGCGTTACGGCCACGCTGACCAACGGCTTCACCTCCCAGTTCATTAATCAAGTGATGTAAGCTGGAAAAGGGGAAATAAAATAGCTCATAGATTTTTTTTTAATATATTTTTTTAACTAGCCAGCCTTTTGCTTTTATGAGTTCATAAAAAAAATTGGTTTAAAGGCAGAAGAAAGACAGCGGGTAGGTTATAGCAGAAGAAAGAGATGTAAAGGGTAAAAGAGGGCAGACAGACGTGGACGTGGTGGAAACGGATTCAACCAAACTGTCCCCTGACATCACGTTGAAAAGCCGACGGCTCAAAAGTGCACGAGACACGGCGAGTGCCATGAGCGCAGATCAGCGCGAGAGCCGCGGCCTCAGGCTTAAACCAGATCTCAAGCTACCGTTTGAACGAGCTTCCTCCGTATTCAAACATTAGCGGGTGGAGCGAGACATCGTGGAAGAAGTCGTGAAAGCGTCTCCTTTGCTACTAGGAAGTGTGTCGCCGTCAGTTCGCTAACAAGCAAATCTGAGTGTTTATCTGGAAAAAGCTGCCGAGAGAACTGAAGCTGTGAAATACAATTAATTTCTCATCGCTTCATGGAAACATTACACTCAACAACACTTCTTTTTTTTTTACCTTCACGATACCGAGAGAATAAAATGACTTGCTATGAAGGTACTGTTAAAATCAGACTATATAGACTGCATGTCATTGTTGCAGCAGCACATCTCGTCACTAGCTGCGTGATAAGGACAAGTGCCTCTGGACTTCCTCGCCGTTTATTCAGTCCTAAAAACATTTTGTAGTGTCAGATGTTTCATTACCAACTTGCATAACTTTCTAAAGTCCTTTCTGGTTTCAGACTTTTGCAATTAATACAAACCCAATCTCTCAGAACCCAATGGATTATTTGTCTGAAGACAATTTACCCTCTTGATATTTCTGGAGTAGCAATGTTAGAATAACGGATATCCAGGACAAGACTTCCTCGTCGGTGCACCTGTCATTGTTGAGTTTAGAGACGACATGTTGCCAGTTTACGAGCTAATTTTCGGCTCAATTAAAAGCTAAATAACTATCAGAGAATACATTTCATTTCATTTAGCTGATGTTCTTACCCAAAGCGATTTACAATAAGTGCATTCAACCGTGAGTACAAACAAAACAACAAGAATCAGGAAAGTACAATTTCTTCATTAAAGTCAAACTACAAAGTGCTGTCAGTGAGAGACATTTAAGTGCTTCTGAAGTGCTACTACTGCACTACCTTCCTTATTCAAGGTGTAGTCGAAAAACATGTGCTTTTAGTTTGCGTCGGAAGATGTAGAAATTGTCCAGAATATTCAAAGTTTTGAGACGTGACCTCCCTGCAGTCCTTAAAATTACACCTGGAACATCTGGAGTTGTATTTCATGAGCAGAAGTTTTTTTTTATAAACACAATATTACATTGTTAACCCCGTAGCATGAATTTATGGGCGTAGGAGTGTCAAAAGCTGTGACATTTTGTGAAGGAGTTTTTTTTCTTTCTTTCTGTTTGACAGGTATCAGACAGGTGCATCATGGTTCACTCCCCAAGCTTTGCGCTGTCTTTTTATTATTTCATCCCACTGGGTTTAACGTTTCCAGTCTAGGACCCCGAAAAGGGTTCATTTACAGAGTTAGCTGAGGGAGTTTGTTTTATAGCCCCTCACAGAAAAACCATTACTAAAGAGCGCCATCCAATTCCTGCTATTCTATTTCACATTAGAGCTCCTGTGATGAAAAACCTGGAAAAGTCATGGAATTATAAAATGGCAAATTTAAAAAATCCCAAAAGGGTTGTAAAAGTCATGTACATTTGTTATATTCATGTGTTCATGACGTTAATTTACACTGAGGCAATAATTAATATACTTTTAAAAGAAAGACGCTCAGAATATAAGCAGGCATACACACAGGCATCTATATAAATGTTTATTCTTGTAGTCAAACTATTATCTCTCATTTATTGGTGTCATTTAAGGTTTACTGTATGCTTTGGATCCTGATTGTTAGTTTAAATGTATACACCGAGATTTCACAAAGTGTTTGGTCATGGAAAAGTCGCCCTGCAGAAATCTTGACGTACAGCAGAAACACTCGGGCGTCAGAGACACTCCTGTGTGACTTTAAGAGAAGATGTTCTCCAGAAATACACCGGAAAAGAAAGCTGAATCACAACACCGCCTTTCATAATTTAAAAAAAAGGGAATTAAAATTTTATCACAATTACTTCAGGTTGAGATCACACAGGGCGGGAAGAGGAAAAAATATCTGAACTCGATGTGTGTGTGTGTGTGTTTATTGTTTATTGTCTGGTGTAAACGAGATGATCCACGCTGACCCGTCGGGGTCATGAATAACAAAAACACTCTTCTCTCGGGGACCAGCCACTCCCTTAAATCCATTAGTTACAGTAGCAGAGGGGCTTATTATTATTTCTGCTTTTCTCTACGCTGAAAGGAATGCATTTGTAAATTAAGAACTAAATTATAGATTTTTTGCAGAGCAACACAAACACATTATCATTTCTTTCCCCCCCCATTCTGCACATTTACAGCGGCACCGCCACACAATCCAGAAGCTCGCCGCACTCGACAACCCCCGGTATCAGAGTCATCAGATTTCACCGTCTTTTCTCTTGGATTAGGGATTAAAAGATCACAACCGAGATTAATACGTAATCTGATTAAACTATTTCATTATTAAAAAAAACATTGTTTTCACATTGTTGTGGTTTTTGTGCGTCGAGTGCAGCCGATCCAACATTTCTGAGGCGCTCACGGTGGTAATTACTAAAAAAAAAAAGCTCCTATCGTGTTACTGCAATGCGATGACATCTGAATGCCTTCTATTTATATCTCATTTAGTACACCCTCATGCATTCAGGAGTACGTTGAAGCACAGATATAATCTGCTCAGCTGACTTTCCCTCTGTACATTTTATAATGATCAGCTCAGAAAAACAGCCTTTTTTTTTTTACAACCTTTATCGATGCCGGAGAAAATATTAAATTGCACGTCGGTCCCTTTTAGAACAAGTAGACTTTTCCGCCGTTTAGCCTGAACAGGCTTTAAAAGTCTTGTCGTAACCTGAAACTCTCAGAAGTTGAAGAAAAGAAAAACGTCTTTTAGTGGTAAATTTTAGGAGTTATCACGTCGTCTCCACAACGTTACACACTCTGCTGCGCTCGGGGTGAAAAGGTCATTCCACTGCGCTCCACAATGGGAAGGCTTGCTTGTTGAAAGTCGGCTTTCAGAGAGAACAAACAAACTTTGGATCCTATCTGGGGGCGAAAAGAAGAAGTCTTCATCAAACTCGAAAAAAATCTTTAGTCGTTCTTTGTTATTTCTTCCTCTGGCCTCTGCTCCCTCTCTTTTCATCCCGTCCTCTTGTTCTACCTCATTCTTCGTTGCACATAATCATTTATTTGTGTCTCACTCTCTTTGCTGCGAGTAACTTTCCTTCCGAGCGACCCGGCGTCATTCTCACATTCACGCACAATCTGGTGTTGTGCGCACCTGTCATTGTCAGCCATCAACACAACCGCAGATACACGCTCGTGTCACTTGACGCTGCGGGAGACAAACCTGAACTCTCAATTAGCAACAATCACTCACTGAGAAGTTATCTGGTAGTCAGCTCACACACACACACACACACACACATATTTATATACATTATGTATTATATATAGGAAGATAGTTGTAGCACACAGCATGACAGTGTATTTGTCAAATAATTTGCGTCGCGCTTGATTGCCTCTCAATAATCGGTCGCACATTCAAGTCGACAATAATTGTTATTTTTATTGTCTGCTTTTTTTTTTTTTATTCCAAGTGGATTTGTATGGAGGAACGTGAACTTGTTTGTCTCCTGCGCTAATCAGCGTCTTGATTATTTAAGAAGGCACACCTGATGGCAATCAAGCACGCAGCCCAATGTGGTGAGGCAACGGGAACTCACCAGGGCGCTCGCGCGCTCGTCACAATTAATAAGGACACGGGGAAATGTGAATGTGATGTTATAATATCCAGTTATGACGGGGGCCTCTGCGCTCATTCAACCGGAGCCCGCGAGGACGAAAGTACCAGGCACAGGTTGTTTGTTCAGGAAGTGGAAAGCTGATGTCACACAATGTTCTGACGTGTTACGTGAGAGCGAAACAACAACCCGCAAACATGTAATAGAGCACAAAATGGACCATTATCATAAAAAGGTACAGACCCGTTGCTTTTATGTCATTTTCTCGGCGCTCGGTGAGGAAACAATGACGGCGTTAAAAAAAAAACATCCAGAGAGAGAGCGGGAGACGACGGTAACACGAAAAGGGGGCACCGCCGGCATTGCGCGTGATGCATTGTGGGATAGCACTGGAAGAACATAGGATGTAAAGCCATCTTCATGCGCACGGGGAAAAATGATTGACTCGTCTTTGTTTTTCTTCAGACAGTTCCCATGACAGCAAAGCGGGGAAGAAAAAAAAGTAAAAGCATATTAAAGTACGTCTTAAGAAAGTCTAATTTATCAGCTCATTTATGCTCTGACAGGAACAAGTGTTAGTCGTTACCTTATCTATTTATATACCCAACTGTCATAGGTTTTATTGACATTGAACTTAGATGATATAATACCTGCAGCCTTTTGCCACATGTTTTTGAGATGTTTCTGTAATTCTCTTTTACCAAAATACGAGATATTTCCATCACTTGTCATGTCCAATTTGTAGTTGCATGTATATTTTTTTCCTCTGTGTGGTAATGTTCTCTATTAATGTGATCCTGACATTGTTACGAGGTGGTTGAGAAGGACCCAAAAGCCAAGGCAACAGTGCAAAAAATACTGTTTATTTAAAAAAACGAACTATGACAAGCCTCCATGGGCTGAGGGGAAAAAAGGAGATTAACAAAAACAGGAATCACCAAAAAATGGACAGGGACAACCATAAAACCAAGGAACACGACAAGATAAACACAGTCTACCAACACATAAGACTCAGGCCACATTTACACGTAGCCGGGTATTTACGGAAACGAATATTTCTGCATCTCCATTTTCAAAAATAACCTCCTACACACATGATCGTTTTCCAAAAAGTTTCTAAATATGCCACCGAGTGCCGTGATCAGTACGCAAAATGTAAATAAATTTTTAGTCGCGTACGGTGACGTTTGAGGACCTAAAACTCTGTTAGACCGAGTCCACACGTAAACTGAGTTTTCATAGATCTCCGCTTTGGCTGTAGTTTTTAGAAACAATCGTTTTCTGTGATAAAATCTCTGTTTTCGTGTAAATAAAAGGCCAAACCACATGAATATATATATATATATATATATATATATATATATATATATATATATATATATATATATGCGTTTCCCCCTTGTGTAAACGGGGGCTTAAGCCTCAGTACAATCCCACACTGGGGCACCAGACAAACAGGGTTTAAATACACAGGGGAGGGGCAGGTGATTGGACACAGCTGGAAACAATTAGCAGACAATAAGTCCATCACATGGGCAGGAAGTGCAGAGGACACAAGAGACCTTCAACACAAAACAGGAACACAACACACCACACCGTGACAGACATAAACCAAAAGGACCTGCACCGTGTCCCGTTTCCCGTCGCTACTCGCAGCTTCCGTGTCACGGAGGTTTCATCGCTGAAGGAAAATTTCCGAGTCCTCCCTAAAGCGCCTTCTCTTCCTCGTGAAAGGTTTCACACTGACAGTCTGTCAATTCCACAGCTCCTCTCCGTCGTCTTAAGGCCGCCACCGCCCGCGGCCTTTCTGCCCGAAATTGACTCAATTGCTGACGCTTAATGGGTTTCGTATAGGAGCTTCCCGAAGCAGTAATTGCACATGATGACGGTGGGAGAGAAAAAAAGTAAGGCTCAACCGCCCGGAACGATGGGTTTTGTTCAACCGGCCGGGTCATTTGTCGGCCGTGTAAAGGACATGAGTCAGACTTACACTAAACCCCATTTTAACTTATTTTTTTCAATAATATCGAACAAAAATGACACACTAAAAGGGATTAATTTAATACCATGACGCCGTTTACTTTCAGCCGGTTGCTGCGTACAGCGATGCTCATGCTGATTTGATTGAAGTCCTTACACTCAAGCTGCTTTTTTTTTTCCTCTCGCACAACTCTACATATACAATATGAAAGGGGGGGATGATTATTAGGTATATACTGTATACTGGCAAAAACTCAGTTTTTGTGGGGGGAAAAAAATGTGATCTTCTAAAAGCAATAACCTACCAGCATTAATAAATAATAAGTGTTCCAAAAAAACTAAATATGTGTATTACAATTGGGAAAACGAAGGAACTACGGGGAGGCTGGCGAAAAATTAAATTGCAGTGTGCACACTCAACAAAGCGGCGCTCTTAATTCAGAATAAATACATGCAGAACGGACTCCCAACTCTTAAGATAATATCAATGTTTTCCTGAAAGCAGTGGCACAAAACTACTTACCAGGTCATATTCTTGCAGCCTCACTGGCAGCTCAACGGTCCCACCACCAGCCCCCCTGTGAGTGTTTTTTTTTTTCCACGTGTACCTCGTACATCATGTTAAGAGGCCATTTCTATAGATCCAGCCTCGCCGTGGCACCATGTCTAAGCCTAATCACCCTCCGTCTCTGTCTCTCTGTCTCTGAATGTCCCTCTTTCTCTACCTCCCCCCTCTGACTCTTACTGCCAAATAATGGCACCAGTCTAGTGTCTGTCTGTCGAAAAATGACCTCACCACGCCATTACCTTTCCCAGAGTCCTGCTAACCAACCCCATTTCAGCAACCCCGGAGTTCACCCACCGAAAAGTTCTTTGCACACGGAGCCGGAGTCCTCGGGTCGTGTTTCAGCCCGAAAACCCCAAATACTCATTAAGCTAACGTTGTAGCATTAAGCACGTCGCCCCTCCCCGACGTTATTAATCTCCGAGGAGCCCTAAAAAGGCTTTTACTCGGAGAGGAAGCCGGCCAGCTTCCAGTCCTTCAGACACGGTCTGACGGCTCTGTGAGGTGGCGAGTAAAAAATAAAAAAAATAAAAATGAAAGCCTCCTTTCAGAGAGCGTCGTTAAGCATCACGGCCACAAATAACTTCGTTCAATTATATTTACAGATGTACGGCAGCTCGCTGGTGTTTAATAACCTCTTGAGTTTATGTTGGTTTACGATCTCCTGGATCTGGTCCTGGGTCAGATGAGAGGGGGGCGGACGTTTCCTCTTACAGACCAAACATAAAAGGTGTCAGGGCTTTCAGTGAATAGTCTAGCCTTACACTTTCACTGATGTGAGGATTATGTGAGGTCATTTTTATGTGAAATGGGAAGTTTGGATTTTGAAATGACTGCCGTGTGAACTAGCAAACATAATAATGGTTATACGTCAAGTAGATATCAAACCTTATTTTACCCTCGATGTTTATACGTCTTTTGACTCTCCAAGAGATGTGGAATCTGATAAATTAAAGTCCTCTTCCTCCTCATCGCATCCTTTCACAAGATTCTTCACAAATGGACGTTGCACAACACCGTGTTGCATTCGAGTGACGAGATGGACGCGACACTGCGAGTTCACGGTCGGGTCCGTCTGCGTAGCGGCGACCCGGGGGGGTCAACATTCGTCCCACCAGAGCGCTTCAACTTTCTAACGTGATCTGATGTGATGTGACGGCGTGCGTCCCGCTCTCTTGTTCTTTCCCGTCCGTTTTAATGGTTTAGATGAAACTGAACAATGAAGAATGAGCTGGTAACAACACAAAGGATCAAACTATGTGTAATGGCGGGTGTTTGGGATTTTTCCTTTTTGTACAACATTCCAAGCCTCGACATTGCCAAGTCTCCTTGAGCAATGTTTCTTGACTTTTTGTTCTCTTTTCCTTACCCTACCTCCTCTCTGCTCCCTCCCCAAACAGAAACATTATACGTTTTCCAGTTTTTTCTTCGACATAACCACATGTTGACTTTGACTCCCCCGATGCGTTGCAGACGTTTCCTCCCTTGAAAATGGCATAAAATAAATCGTCATCAAAGGCAAAATAAAACCAGTTGGCCTTTTGGATTTCCCGGAGCTCTCTCCGACGGGCACTGATGGTATTAAGATTTATTTAGACGTTGTGTTGCTTCACTCCAGCATTTCAGCACAAAGTTGGCGTTGGATGGAAATGGGCTGTGAAGCTCCGACGTGCTCGTTGGTGAAAGTAAACACTCCCCTTGCTTTTTCCTTTTCCTCCCCGATACCCTCTGCTTGCCTTTTTCCTTTTGTTTGCGCTTCAGTTTGCACAACAATTCCTCAATTTCGACAAAATCAACACCGGAAACAGATGGACTGTGAAGTGGTGTGAGGCCAACTCCACTAAAGCAGCATGCGCTCTGTAAAAAATGCTCTTGTTCACTCGTTTGTCTGTTTGGACTCATTTATAATCATACCCTCCACAACGAGCTGCGTTCATTCAAAACAAGTACATTCCTGTCATGACATCCTCCCACTCCCTTTCCACTTTCTCTCGTCCTCTCTCACCTCCTTTTTCTCGGAATTGTCAGTCGGTTTCCCGACAGAAAGGAAATCAGCTGCCGAACACAGACATGAAACATCAACGCGTCACAGCGATCCGTGAGTTGAGGCAAATGACGCCGTGAAATGAGGTTGTTTTACGTTGTGTTTGAAATGCAAACATGATTGTGTGACAATCTGGGAGACGCACCGAAAGTCCTTCCTTCCCGCTGCTGTCGGGCTGCACAACAAGCCGAGCTCTCAGTCGACCACAAAACACTTAGAACACTTTAATCCTTTTAGCCACTTTAATTACATTCATCTGGTGCTATATATAATACATTTAAGTCCTTTTATTTTCTTTAATTACTTTTTTTTATTCCATATGTATATTTAATGCTATTTCTTTACTGTTTCATCAGATACCGACGCTCAGTCAGAAGATCTATGCTTCCATACGCAAACTATGACGCTCTAGATTTGCCTCCAGCGTCAGTTTTTGTGTCAGTTTCCTCTTTTTTTACATGTGAAGGTTTTTCAAAATAAAGTTTTGTGTTCATGTGCAGTTTCTGTATATGGCATCGCGTCTCTTCAAAATAAGTCTCCCACTGAGTTTTAGGTAGTTTTTAGATTTACTTGACAAGGTTTAGGCAACAAAAACTACTTGGTTTTCCATCCCAGCATGCAAAGCTCACGTGGCTACGGAAGCCCATTTAGCTCAAATCAAGCAGATTCGCGGTTAAAAAAACTCGCTCCAGAGTTTGCTCATTAGGATCCTGCATTGTGAAATATCTTTCTAGGGAAATGTTTGTGTGTCGTGATTCATGTTTGCTTTTGACTTCTCACACAGAAAAAGGGTTTTCAAATGAGTCGTCGTTCAGTTGCTTTCACGATATCGAGCACCTTTTTTTTCTGTTACAAAAGTGGAAAGATGACCAAAACACAAACGGGCTTTGATGTGACTCATGCGAAATATTGTGGGAAAAAAAGTCGTCCGAGTGGTCGAGCATCGGACCGTGCGAGAGCCCGAGTGAAAGCTCACGGACGGTCGTTTCTCTCCACACCGTTGTCGTTACTCGACGTCACGTCATTTTTAAGAGAGCGCGTGTTTTCTTTGTTCTCATCTCAGTAAAATGAGCTACAGTAGCCTCCAGTATATGATACGATATCATAAAAAAAGGAATGATACAATACCATAAAACTTTATCGGGCCATTTTTAGCGAAATGGGCAATCGTTGTTTTTATATGGCGAAAAAAAAAAAAAAAAGCTCCAGCTACTCATGGAGCCATCAGCCATCCTGCTTCTGCCCCACTCTTCCTATTTCAAAGTTATTTCCACATTTTCTTGCCAGCTTTGTTTTGTTTCTCACACGTCCGAGAGCTTTACAGGAAAACAACAGGAATTATTCCTCGACCAGCAGCCCACTCAGATGTCGGACCTCCTACTACAATCAAGCTCTGTCTTTGACGATCTTTGATTGAATTCTCGAGAATCTTGATTGAACGAGTCCTACCGCCTGACAGATACTTGATTCCAGACACAGATACCAATACTGGGAGGATTACTCAGACCCGTATCACTTGCACAAGCTCCTTGAAACTACAAAGAAAACACACACACACACTGCGAGCGAGTAATTTGAAACTGAGCCCCGCACTGTGGTGGAGCATATTAAGCAGGGAGGACATACAAAAAAATGAAAATAAAGTAAAACAGAGCAAGACGTAAACATGGAGCGATGGAGGGGAGGCCGATGTGGGAAAAGAAAGACAAGCTGGGGAATTAGAGAGTGAGAAAAATGTGAAAAAATGAATAAAAACGACAGCTGTCAATCACTCTGTGTCTGAGGATTGAAATTCTGATCAGGAGAGACACACACCCGGAGTGTGTGTGTGCTGAAATGAAACCGGTTGTGTCGCAGTCACATCGGACGCCCGTGCTGTTTGTCTGAGCATCGGTGGGGTTTTTGTTGTGTGATTCTTCGGGGGTTTGTGTCCATGTGTCTGTGTGCGTCTGTAAACACCGGCGTACGCAGATTCAACAGCACATTAGTCACTCGCTGGGCCAAAATGTCAATATTCATTTTTTACACAAACAGTGAACCTCGGTACGTCCAAACCAGCGAGGGACGGAGGTCAGTCCCAGTTATTTTATTTTATTTTGAAAGGTTAAAGCTCACCACAAAGACACCTGATGTACCTGGTGTCAATCTCATTTTACACTAAGTGAAATAAACATGTGGATTGTGGAGATTTCTAAAAATCTCAAAACTAGAGATTGAGACATAAACTCATGTTTACTGAGGGAATATATCAAGAGAGGAGTCATTTACATAGACTTCTATACAACCAGAGGAGTCACCCTCTGGTGGTCACTAGAAAGAATGCAGCTTCACCACATGAAGCATAGACTTCTATACAACCAGAGTCAGCCCTGATGTCAGTAGAGAGATTGCAGCTTTAACACATGAATCATAGACTTCTATACAACCAGTTAAGTCGCCCCCTGGTGGTCAGGAGAGAGAAGGCATCTTCAACATGAAGCATATACTTCTATACAACCAGAGGAGTCGCCCCTTGGTGATCACTAGAGAGAATGCAGCTTTAACACATGAGCATATACTTCTATACAACCAGAGGAGTCACCCCCTGGTGGTTAGTAGGGCCATTGCAGCTTTAAGGCACTTCAGCATTGGCTTCATCTTCTGAACCGGGTGATTGCCGCCTCGTAGGACTTCAGAGAACATGGGCACAAAGTGGCATCTGTGATTATTAATTTTTCCCTCCACTTAGTCAATGAAATGGAAATAGCAAGAGGTGCAGACCTCAACTATCCATCACACTCGCTGACAGCTCCATATGTATTTCGAGCGATATGCTAAAATCACAAATGACTCCCAACGAAATCAGCTAAATTGCGTCTGTATCTCTCTCCGTTGTGCCACTCAATTGAGTTTTTGATTTGGTTCTTGCAACCCACTGACTTCCTCGTGCGCTCTCTTTGTCTCTGTGGCATAGTTTAACATATTTGAATTTTCTCCCCCGCGTCTGCGAGACAGATAAAGCCCGATGCTTTCGATTGAAGCGTAAATGGATGATTTTTGCTGAGTGGAAAATGACGGGTTGTTGCTTTGAAGTCTATCACGGCGGCGGCAACAGCGGTTTCCAAGTCAGCGGGGTTCGCTGGAACAAAGAGGGTAATGCAGGTGATTTAGTTTGATCTGTCTTTGATACAATAGAGGGCATGATTGGAGGAGGACAGAAGCAGATCTTTGTGTTTCGCTCATTGTTTTTCTCTGCTCACTCTCTCGTTGGAGCTCACTGAATGTCTCTGTTCTAACTCTAAGACGTTTTAACAACGCGCAGCAATAGGCTTGCCTCGTAGAAAAGCCCATGCAGTGGTTGAAAGGGAAAGGAAACTCAGGATCAGGACTCAAGGTACTGTGTCCTCGTGGTCCGAAGTTGTGTTTCGTCTTGATGAAGAGCCATTGAGCCGAATTCTCTTGTGGTCCGGCTCAATAGTTTGTGATGTGAGGAAGTTCTGTCAATGGTTTGAGTTCTTTTAACACATGCATCAAACCTCAGTCCCCTCAAGCTTTACTGGAAAGAACGATACAAGGCATAGCTGACTGTGAGACACTTACGTATACATGTGAAAGTGAAAAGGACGCAGTTTTAAATGAAACACAAACTGCTCGGTCAAGTTCAGGCAACCAAACTACTTGGTTAGGTTTCATAAATCGTCACGCTTTGGGTTCATATACACATGTTTTGATACTCACGTTGAAAAGTTAGCTTGTGCAACGAGGTTTACTTCTTACGAACAACGGCGTCCCGGCTCTCGCTCTTCATTCGAGGTCTTTGAGAGCGGGAGTTAAAAGCAGGAAATGTATTTTTCTGTCCGGCCAGTGTGTCTGGCTTTTACGAGACGGTATTCACGATGCAAAAGCCAAACATATTTACAAAATGATTACCTGCCAAAGTGGCTGCTGGAGCAGACGGTTACAGCCAGAGATCTGTTTTTTCATAAGCTGAGAAGCTTTGAGGAGGCCACTGAGGATCACCATCTTAGAGCTTAAAGGTTTTTTTCTAATGCTTTACCACAAAAAAACATTCTTTTAAACCTGTTTGCGCAGCTGTTTGTGACGTCTTTTTGTGTAGAAAATAGTCGGATAAGACAGACACAGAAGTCTGGAAGGGGAGGAAGACATGCTGAAAATCAGAGTTGAGAAGGAGTTAGATAGGAGGAAGGAAGCGGAAGTTTGGAGACGGATGGTCGAGCAGTGTGGGAGGGATGAGGAGGAGGATAAGGACTGAAGGACTAAAGGAGGTGAGGGCAGTCAGAGAGGGAGGGAGGGAGGTTTAGGAGACAAAACAGCCAGTAACGGTGCACATGTAGACTTTAGCAGCTGAAAAAAAAAAAAGGGAACCGTGATAGCGTTTCAACAGAAGATAAAATGTAAAAACTGAAATCACTCGCAGACAAACAAAGAGCAAAGAGACACACCGTCTTCCAACAACAAAAGGCGACTCCAAGTGCTCCACGTGAGGCCGGAGAGGTTTGGAGAGCGGCTTTGAAAGAAGCACGAGGCGACGGTTCTGCAGCCCTGAATGAAAAAGCACTACTCGCGCATAAGTGCGGCAAAAAAAAGAAAAGAAAAGTCTTTCTCCATGCACATAAATCACACACACAAACTGTCTCTTTTAGTGGCGGACACACACAGCGGGGTTTATCTTGCTCGGGGTTTAGTTTTTTTCGGCAGAAGGTCACACCTGCCAGGTTTGAACATGCGGCGCCGGGCCGACGAAGACCTGAGCACTTTCACTTTTCACGTGCGGCATCCTTCATTCAAGACGCTCCCGCCCAACAAATATGACGGCGAGTCGGAGATTCGTTGGTTTCTTGTGATTAATACAAAACGGGAGATTTCTTCTGATGTAGCTGGAGCGAGTTAGCGCTCAATGAGCCTCTCAGGGATCCCTTCAGGGCGAGGACACGGAGAGACCTTGAACCTGGAGGAAGTCAACTCCTCACCGCCGCTCTAAATGTTTAAGGAATCCATGAATCTTTCAGGGAGGAGGAGACAGTGTGTGTCTGTGTGTGTGTGTGTGTGTGTGTGTGTGAGGGGGCGTTGTTTTGTTGTGCAAGTGATTGTCTGTGTTTTTCAAATTTCCCTTCTCACTTTTCAGAGTAAACCATCATTTCACGGTCCCTTTTTTTCTGCACTTAATGAGTCTTTGAAATATTAATTTCACGTATCTTGAATGTGTTAAAGCGTCCAAGTTAAATAATAACGCATCAAACGGATGCTCTGTTCCAGCGTGTGTGTGTGTGCGTGTGTGTGCGTGTGTTGGTTGGTGTTTAGTGTTAGTGTCTGTTTGTGTCATGGGATGTTGATTTTGTGGCTTCCTAGCGTGCTAACGATGTGCCAGTTACCACGACAGATAACCGATCACACCGTAACACACGTGGTGTGTGTGTATGTGTGTGTGTGTGTGTGTGTGTGTGCACATGCTTCATTGACTGTCAGTGTGTCCTTTCTTACCCTGACAATCATGTTGGAGGAGCTATAAAGGACCTTGTGCTGCGCTAACTATGTACAAGTGATTTATTTTCTTCTCTAAAATGGCTGGAACACACACACACACACACACACACACACACACACACACAGACACACACACACTAAGTCAAACTGAGACAGATAATCAAACACTATTACTGTCCTTTCTCACCTGACTCTTTAGTTCAAACCATTTACATGATGGTGACGTGAATGAAAAGAAATGCCCACCGCACTTTCCACATGAGCACGTGTGTGTGTGCACCTGTGTGTGTGTGCACCTGTGTGTGTGTGCACGTGTGTGTGCATGTGTCCTTCAGCACATGCAGCAGCAAAATGTTTGCTTCACTAACACTTTCATGTGTCGATGCCTATTTATACATACGTGTGTGTGTGTGTGTGTGTGTGTGTGTGTGTGTGTGTGTTCTTAGTAGTTGCTGATCATGTGGACATTTAATCTTCTCGTGATGGAGGAGTGATCGATTTGCCGGATGGATTTTCTTCAGCGTAACACACACACACAGACACACACACTGTGAGGAATGAGCAGTGTGTGTCTCCGTTATCTTTCCAGCGTTAAACCATCAGGTCGCTTCACATGAGATAAAGTCCCGCGTGAGCGTCCGAGGCCTTGCTGAGCTGGCGGTTCCTCCGATGCCCGAGATGGTCACGTGACTTCTCGTCATCACGGTCGGGATCTTCTACGCGACACCTTCACCGCCAAAGTGGCTCTGATTGGAGTTTAATGTTCTCCTCTTCGGGGGTTCTCAGCGGACAATGGGACTAATTCCCGGGACCGTGGACTTTGTGTTATGGATATTAAAATGTATTTCTCTCAGAGCGCTGACATTGTGAAATCATTAAGAGGGAAACGGAGTCGCGCCTCCGGCGACATTCATGCAACAGGTTCTTGTTATTAAACCCTGATGACGCTTTTTCTGGATTTTAGTGGTTATTGTTGTACGGCTGAGTGATTGTTGTATAAAAATGTAAATCATAGCTTGTTTTATGAAGAAGAAAAAAAAGCCCAGAACTGCTGTATTTGGATATGTATTACCAGATTTTTATTACCAGATTACCAGATTAATTCTGTACAAGTAGTAATACACAAGTGAAATATCTGGTTTGGCACATGAAAAAATAAAAGTATGTGCGCAAATTTAATACAAACGTTTGAGTCCTCACCTGAATGTACTTCATGTGAATGTTCTCGTGTTCGCCCGTGAAGATGTTTTTTTTTATTGCTCGTCATTTTGATATTTCTCTTGTTTGTATTTGCTTTTGAGTTCAGCTTGCCTTTTCATAAGCCTCTTATTTCCTTTTTTTTTAATCTCATCTACACACATTTGTCTTTTTTTTAATTTTTTCTTCGATTTTTTTCCCGATGAATTGCGTTTCTTTGCGACTCTGGAAAGACTTCGGTGACTCGTGATGTCAAATTGTTCATGACGTTATTAATGCGGATGTTTTTTTTATGTTTGTGTGTGTGCCTGAACTTTCTCGTCTTTTTCTCATCCCCCGTCTCATTGTGGTGATAAAACCCAAGGTTACGCACAAACACACACAAACACAAACACACACACACACATATCTATCAATCCACAGGGGCCGATGTACAGCATTCGTCCTTTGTGTCGCACAGAAAGGAGCCGGTGGGCGTCGCTTTGCGCCGCCTGTAATTCACGGCTTCAAAACACAAACGTTTCCAGCTTCAGCACAAAGACCAGCGAAGCCTTTAAGTGTGGCTGTTGCTTTTGATTACATCATCTCTCAGAGGAAATGCCGTACACACGTAACGTATAGGACACAGCAAGGCACCGACTCCTTCATATTTTCAACATACATGTCAACTACACGGTAAAACAATGAAGGGGAAGCTAACGGACGTAGCGCGGGACAACGGAGCTTCGGCGTCTTTGTGTCTCAAGAACGTAAACGAGCTTCGGGTTGAGACGTCGACCAAAACTGAAGCTGACGGACCGAGCGGGGAAAGCTCCTGGAAGAGGACTTCACCGCGCCGGGAATCCAATCATCTTTGTCTTGACCTTTTAGTTAAGTTCGGTCAAGTCGGGCTTACTGTTAAACTACCGCAACTTCATCATCTTCATCAGCAACGTATGTGCAGCGCTTTGGTCAACGTGGGGTGTTTTATGTATGTATGTTTATATTGAATGTGGGCGTGTCTTATTGAATGTGGGCGTGTCTTATTGAAGGTAGGCGTGTCTTATTGAATGTGGGCGTGTCTTATTGAAGGTTGACATGTCTTACTGAAGGTGGGCGTGTCTTATTTAAGGTAGAAGTGTCTTATTGAAGGTGGGTGTGTCTTATTGGATGTGGGCGTGTCTTATTGAAGGTTGACATGTCTTACTGAAGGTGGGCGTGTCTTATTTAAGGTAGAAGTGTCTTATTGAAGGTGGGTGTGTCTTATTTAAGGTGGGCGTGTCTCTCATAGCTCCATTATTTATAGTTTTAATCATATTTTATTGACAATTCACTAATTTTTCACCTGATTTTGTCCCCCCCCTCCTCCTCCTCTCCACCGTGAGAGCTGTTTTTTGTTTTATGAGAAGCTCTATCGGGTAAAATAAAAGAATAGTACTTAAATTTGCCTTGTATTGTTGTATTTGAATATATTTTGATGAGAAGTATATTTTATCAGGTACATTATATCGTGTGAAATATACCCGACATAAGTCATAGTGTGACTATTTTTTCAGGGTTAAAGTCATTAACTCTCCTTTTACTGGTTAAACTCAAGCAGGGTTCATCTGAAAAGATAAAGAAGTATAATCACTCGGATGCCAATGAAACACAGTCGAGTTAAAAGAAAATCCGCTATATTGTATATGGCGAGTATTATAAGGTCAGTTAGCAATAAATAGGAAACACTGTTTGAGTGAGAGATGAGAGCGAGAGGATAAAAACTATATTTCTTAGCAGCCTCGCTGGAAGGTTAAGTCTGCATCACAAACAAAACACAAGAAAGCAAAAAAAATATATTTAATCTAAAAGAAATGAAGTTTTTCTCGTCCTTAAGTCACCTTTAGTAACAGATAATTGAAACCACGTATAATAAACCCCATGAATCATCTTCAAGTGGTCCAGAGGAAAAAAAACACACAAAATGAAGAGCGCAGTTACGAGATTGTGAATTCTTATTAGTAAGTGACATGAATAATTAAGGCCTCCCTAAAATAAAGCACAAATTCTATATAATTGGACGTGGGCCCACTCGAGAATTTCAAGGCGGTTGAAATGTAATTACACTTCGTTAGTTTGTACCAATGGAGCCGCTAATGCCCTATTGTTGGATCTTTTGTTATATCAATGAATACGCAGTTGTGTTTTTGACGCCAAACAGCTTCAAAAGAGACATTATGAGGTAAGAAATTAACATTTTAGATGAAGAAAAACTGTTTATTTTGTTGTTTTTAAACTCGCAGAAAAGGAAAAGTTCTGAAGAATGATTTCTAAACCATTCTCTTATTTCTTGATAGCTCTGATGTACCTTCTGGGTCCTGTGTTTAAAACCCAGCACACCTCTTTCTCTCCTCCCTTCTTCTCTCCTCTCCATTAATTTTTAAGCTGACGCCACTTCAGGATGTGTAAACTCCATGTTCTAACAATGGGGAGGTTCACAACATGCATTCAATCACACACACACATAAACATATAACACGCACACACACAGTTGGAGCCACACAGGCACTAGTAAATAAACAGTTTTGCACAAAACCCTGTTAAAATAAGATGTACGTTTTGGTTTTCTTTTCGACCAAATGTTCACTAAGCTGCAGACAAAGAGTTTGCGCTGAACTCAATTTTGGATGTTTTTTATTCATCTACCAGACCGGAAGTTTGTGTTCGAGGCCGACTGCAAAGGTGTGATGTTCTTATCTTGCGTGGTGCAGCTTTGGTGTTCCCCTCCAACAACAGACAAATAGAAAGTAATGGTGATAGAAACGATTATCTTCCCTTCAACTGTCAATTTTTAAGCCCAAAAAAATGCGAATGAGGCACGTTTCTATCAGCGATTCAATAAACTCGTCTACAGCGTGTTTTAAATCGGAGTAGAAGAAGAAGTAGAGTTGTCCCTTCAAGAGAGAAGTTGAGTCATGTTCTCATAGACTTCTATACAACCAGAGGAGTCGCCACCTGGTGGTCAGGAGAGAAAATGCAGCTTCAACACATGAAGCATAGACTTCTATACAACCAGAGGAGTCGCCTCCTGGTGGCCAGAAGAGAGAATGCAGCTTCAACACATGAAGCATAGACTTCTATACAACCAGAGGAGTCGCCTCCTGGTGGCCAAAAGAGAGAATGCAGCTTCAACACATGAAGCATAGACTTCTATACAACCAGACGAGTCACCCCCTGGTGGTCAGTAGAGAGAATGCAGCTTCAACATATGAAGCATAGACTTCTATACAACCAGAGGAGTCACCCTCTGGTGGTCAGTAGAGATAATGACGCTTTAACACATGACACAGACTTCTATACAACCTTTGGAGTCGCCCACTGGTGGTCAGTAGAGAGAATGCAGCTTTAACACATAAAGCATAGACTTCTATACAACCATAGTCGTCACCCCTTGGTGGTCAAGAGAAAGAATGCAGCTGTAACATAAGAAGCATGAACTTCTATACAACCAGAGCAGTCGCCCCCCTGGTGGTCAGGAGAGAGAATGCAAACACAACACACTTCGGCATTGGCTTCACTTTTCAGACCCGGAGGTTTCCGTCTGATAACACATGAATGGAAACACGGCTCCTGCTCTCCCTCTTTCCTGGACTCCCTCTCTGTTGGGTCCTCCTGCATGTGGCCCCCTGCAGACCCCCCCGCCACAGCAGATACCGGTCCTCTATCTCTTTGCTCTCAGTTGGACAGAAACACACGAATCTTCAAGCTCAGTGCAGCGATCACGTGTATTGGATCGGCCCCGTTGCATTGCGCTCCTCAGTTCCCCTGAGACGGACGCTGCGATTGCTGTTCTTCCACTCTGTGTGGCTCTGTCATTCCCAACCAAGACCGTGCAAATGGTGGCTTCACCTAAATAATAAGAAAACATATCAAATCATATTCCTAGGACTCTATCTTGACATGCATGTAGTTTGGGTTGTATTTGACCAGGAAGAGAGATAGTTAAGCTATATATAAAAAAGCTATACATAAAGCTATGTATAGAAAAGTTCAACAGCAACCTCTCCTTCCTCAATCGGATAATCTTAAAGGACACGCACATTTTTTCAGTATCCATTGGAACGCTTTCTTATTAAAAACGCAATAATTGATAAGTCCCGCCCCTTTTCGCTCTGTCTTCCAGTAACAGTTGAGCAATCTTGGGATCCTACAGAACCTCGGTCAGCGGGCCCCTTACTTTAACTACGTAGGTCCCATTACATTACTGTCACACACACACACACACACACACACACACACACACACACACACAGATAACATTGTTTATAGTCACAGTAACTAGTTTTGTTTTGTGTTGATTTTGGCGGTCCCTGTGGACAAAAGCGGTACTGTTCCTAAACACCAGATTCCCTTTAAAACCCAATTCTTTTTACTGCAGCAGAAGTCCTGGATCTGGTTGCATGATTCTGTCTGTTTTTGTACCTTCGTTTTTATCTCTGAGGCTACACGTTGCACCAAAGTAACTTTTGCTGTCAGTTATTCTCCAGTCTTTGCTTTTGGCTTCTTGAAGCGACACTGCCTGGCGCCGATGTGACAATACACACTGCGACACGCAGATGAATAAGAACGGCGTCCCCCCGTTTCCTTTTGTCAGGCTTCTCCGACCTCGCGACAGTAACTGAGAGGGGGGCGGGACTTATCGGTCAAATGTCCATTGCTTATGTTAAATCTTTACATTGACGACTACTTACAAGGACAACCAGCAATGCAATTAAGTTCAAATGCATGAAAGCCAGACACAGGTGAGTAAACAGGGTTTTCTGAAAGCAATTTGAACATATTTCCAATGAAAATATCTGCATGAATACCTCATTTTTCTATAATTACTTTTCCCTCCCAGTCATTTCTCTCTCTCCCTGTCTCTCTCTCTCTCTCTCTCTCTCTCTCTCTCTTTAAGAGCCATATTAGTCAAAGGTGGATGGGCAGCTACAGCTCAGAGGGGCAGCGAAGGTTCTGAGCGACCCTGAAGAAAGGCGAGCGAGAAGATGAAGAAAGGAAAGTGGACGTCCCATTGTGACAGTTAATATGTGTCCCATTATTCATTGCATGTTCTTTCTCTCTCTCTCTCTCTCTCACACTCGCTCTATCGCCTCCCCCCTGACCGCTCCACCTGGGTGGGATCTGAATTAAATGGCGTGTGCGGGAATGTGCGAGTGAGAGAGACGTCATGAGGTGAACCAAGAGAAAGAAAATAAAATATCCGCCGTGTAAAGTCCTTATTAAAGTTTCGGCTTCATTAAACAGGAAGCATTTCGGCAGAAGCCGTGCAGAGTAACAGTGAGAGGCGGGGCTTCATTCCTGCAGCCAATCAGGAGCCATATTTGTATCTTCCCTGTAAATAGTGTAGCATATAAATATAAATATATATATATATATATATATATATATATATATATATATATATATATATATATATATATACTTACAATTGGTAAAAACACTGTTAGCTCAACTTTCATGTAACAAAGTTTATCCATATAGCAACTTAAATTAATATTGTTTCATGTATATATACTTATATCACATGCTAATTAGTCGCTATGCTTGTTGCATCGACAGCAGAATGAGAACATTTCTGCAAAATGTTTTGCTTACTGTAAAAGTTGGGTTACAAGCCGCTGCTACCTTCGGTAGGTGTTTCCGCTAGCTACACTTCATCTAGCGAGGAGCTAGCTCCCTCGCTAGCTGGGCAGTAGCAGCGGGCAGTAGCAGCTAGCGGGGAGCTAGCAGCAGCGCTAGACACCCACCGACGGGAGGCTTGCAACCCGACTTTTACGATAGTTTTCTTCCCCCTTTACGATATTCCTATGGATGTTCAAATTAATTCTGTTTCTGGGGGCGAGCCTTGTGGGAGCCGTAAAGAGGACGTGCAGAGCCTCTGGGCGACGGGATAATGGGAATGGCATAAAACACTGGCACCCGCCCATCTCTGAATCCTGCCTCAGCAGCTTCCAACGCCGCTAAATACTCATTCAGTTGACAGGCCTGCAACCTGAAAGCAGACACCGAGGCTTTCTAGGAGCGCGGTCGTCCCGTCTCTTGGCAATGGAGGCAGGCAAATACAGAACACCTCGAGGACCAGGTGACTTTTTTTCCGCGCTATGACTCAGGTGTGAAGCAGAGGACGTGGACGTCTCAACCTCCTGAAACTAAGCACTCAGACACAACTCTGTTTAAACAGAAAGCTCAAGGCTTCACGCCGCTGATGAAGCAGCCGACATCGCCATAACAAACAAAACGCCATTTGTCGGATGCTTTTATACAAAGTGCCTCTGACTCTCATAAACGCTTCCACTCACCAGCCCGGTGGCCCCGGAGGGACTCGTCCTCCAAACCACCGGCAGTGTGAGAGGCCTCTTTAATCCACACACAACTGAAATCATCCAATTAGATTTAGATTTTTTTTAGATGAACACACTTCACTTTTTTAAATTGTTTTTCACATATTAAAGAAATTAATTTTCTTATTAAAATGTGTCTTTATTTGGCAAATTACCTGTTTGCTTAAGTTAATTGTTATGTATTTATAAATATATATATGTATCATATCGGAGCACAGAGCGGTGAACCCGGTGCTTTGATTAAAACGGGAATACAGATCTGCAATTAGCAGATTTTTATCCGAAATATTGAACAAAATGTTTTTGGTTTTTTTTCTGGGTGCCATGAAAAACAGAAAATTAGGTAGAAAATTTGGGAAAAAATACTATGAAATAACTTCTAACATAATTAGGACTAAAAGCACAACTTACACACATTGAAAGTTTGCTGAAGTTATTTTTAATACATAATATATATACATACATATATATATATATATATATATACACATATATATATATATATATATGTATATATATATATACATATATATATATATATATGTATATATATATATATATGTATATATATATGTATATATGTATATATGTATATATATATATATATATATATATATATATATGTATATATATATATATATATATATATATATATATATATATATATGAGCACAGAGCAGTGAACCCGAAGCTCTGATTTGTAAAAAAAACGGCTCCTGATGGCTCCAGATGGATGAATATGTGTTCACAACAAGCACATTTAACGAGGCTCAATCAAACTCTGTTAATAGTTTCCTTTCATTCAGTTGACAAACTCTACTTGTGTGGCCTTAAATGACACGAGAGCCACGTTTTTGTTTTGTGGCGTGTATTCATCATCGTTATATTTGGCCGTAAATGCGCGAAAGTGTCTCTTTCATATTGTCCTTGGGGCGTTTATATTCTCCTGTCAGCTCGATAAAAGGAGCACAAATTGATGAGATATGAAGGCCGAAATGTTTTAATTTCTTTTTTTCCAGCTTCCCAAGGAGAAGAAACCTTCACAATGTCGTTTAGAAAGCCGCCTTTCATCAGCCGGCCCGTACTTACAAATCAAGACACTTTCCAATTTGTGAACATCCGTTTAAACGTCCCAAAGAAGAGTCAGACGCAACAATTACCTCGATTTAAATGATTTGACGTCCAGCAGAAAGCAATTTTTTGTCACATTAATGTATCCACAATTCTACAACGGTGTTGCTCTCTCACCTGAAACAAGTACAGTTCAACCCAAAATTATTTTATTTTTTAATACCCTAGTTAGTCTAAAATACTCTTTCAGAAGAACAAGTATCATTGCATGTAGTTATAATATCCAAAGTAAAAGTGCTCATTATGCAGACTGGCTCTTTTTACAGTGGTTTAATAAAACAGTATGTTATATGATTCAGTTTTTTGATGACGTAATCTGAGATCATTTGAGATGCTTTTACTACTTCTGTATATTTTAGTCGTGTAGTGTTGCATCATGTCCACCCCCCTAAAAAAAACAGTTAATAAGCACTTGAAATGTAAAAAGTCAATATTAAGTATGTGCTTGAAATAAATGCAGTGAACTGAAAGTGGCCTCTGGAACGTAGAGGGTTAGCGTAGCACGGTGACGCTCATATAGAGGATTTTAAATGGGCTCTGAAGTGCAGTACTTGAAGTGAATGTACTACGATATTAAAGCTGGTCAAACGTAAATAGCTGAATTTTTTTTTTTCAAACGTAAATAGCTGAATTATTTATTTTAGTAATATGCATCTTTTACGGAGTAGCACGGTTGGTGACCGGGGTTCGAATCCCGTGTGAAACTGAAAGTTCAGCGGTAGTTATGCTACGTCAGTGTGCCTCTAGCTAAAGCTACGCTACGAGCGTACTTATTTTAAGCTGTTGCTCATGTTTGTTTCTCATCTCTAACCCAGTTGGCTGAACCCTATACCGCCAACTTTTCTAGACGCTAACCGCGTGTAACGTTAGCAAAGCACGACTCGCTCTGCGTCACATCCCACAGGCGTTAAGTGATCCTCACGTCCACTCTGGAGCCGAAGGGGCCTCACGTGATGGATGACTTCCACCGGCTTCATCACAGCCACAAGCCGCCCCATTACGAGCCGCCCGCATGCTGCATTTATGGCTTTCAGGGTCGTCCACTTCCTCAAAGCCATGCAACCCGGAGCGCTGTTAACGGCGGGACGACCCGTAGTGTTGAATAATCTGTCTGGAATCAGAGTACAACACATTCTGTGTCTGTGAAAAAGCTTCAGCGAGACCTTTTTCTGCTCCGAGGATGAACTGGTCTGATTATTTACATGCAGAAATGTTGACCTATCGGAAGAAATGTGAGACAAAAAAACCCTGTGTCGAGCGGGATAGGAAGCCTCGTGCACTTTTAGACAGCGAGCGACGACTTACACGGAGGTTGCTGCGGATTGCACCCTCGTCTTTAGTAAAGCTTTGATAATCCTTTATCAACAGATAGGCTTTGTCGGTTTTGTGAAGAAAAAAAACATCTGGGAACATTACACAGTTTGACGACACGACGAATCAACGTTTAGCTGGATAAGAACCCGATTTTGTTCCAACGAGAGAGATAGAGAGAGATAAACAAATGAAAGCTTTCCATTCTCTGTGTCGTACCTCTCGATCTCTCATCTCACTCTCTCTCCAGCTTCGCACTGGTAAATTATTCAGAGCTGCTGATTTATCACTTCCAACAACAACAACAACACAGATATAGCGGCGGTGCGTCTTAATGGGAGGCCCCCACTGGTTCCCCAGCAGCTCTTAATGCAGTTTAGCGGAGGCTCAGAAAGTCGCGGACGCAACCGCAGCTAAAATACAAAGGAGCGTTATGCAAGGTTTGCAAAAATACAAGAAAAAAAAATGGCATGCATCATTGTTTGCACATTAGGGAGCACGTCTTATTGAAGGTAGGCGTGTCTTATGGAATGTAGGCATGTCTTATTAAAGGTAGGCGTGTCTTATGGAATGTAGGCGTGTCTTATTAAAGATAGGCGTGTCTTATGGAAGGTAGGCGTGTCTTATTGAAGGCGGGCGTGTCTTATTGAAGGTAGGTGTGTTTTATTTAAAGTGGGTGTGTCTTATTAAAGGTGGATGTGTCTTATTGAGTTTTACCATTGAAGGGAGACTTTTCCTTCAAGACTCACATGTCTCAGGAACGGGTCGAGCAAAGATTAAATTCATAGTTCCATTATTTATATTATTAATCACATTTTAATTAATACATTTTTAGCCCGATTTTGATCTTTTTTTTCACGGTCCCCCCAAGATACCTGTTTTTTGTTTTATGAGAAGTTCTATCGGATCAAATGAAAGAATAGTACTTCAACTTGCCTTGTATTGTTGTATTTGAATATATTTTGATGAGAAGTGTATTTTATCAGGCATATTATATGGGGTGAAATATACCTAACGTTAGTGATAGTGTGACTTTTTGTAAAGTTAGTGTTCGAGGGTTAATGACCTTCATATTTTTCATTTGCAGTGGTTCGTCTACTCGGGTGTCGAGTTACCCAGCAGAGGCCCCGATGTGCCGAGCTGCCACTTTAAGACTGCCACGGCCGACCTCGGCTACTGGTTTTTGAATACCAGCATTAGTGGTCTGGCCCCCGGATGCTCCCTAAAAGAGTTCTGCTATTAAAATCAAAGCCGGTTGAATAGATCAATTTCGCCCGCTGATACTTCCACATGAGGGCCTAATGGCCTGCGACAAAAAAAAGCTATAATTTCAGCCTGAAACAGAACTCGTGAGGGTAATATCATGTTGCAGCGACTTTGACCTCCAGGAAGTAACAACTTAATGACTCTGCTTTTTTTTTTAAATGTAGAAGGGGCTCGAGGATGTTTTCCACTCATCAAATAATCACAAGTTAGTGTTAGGCCGGTGTCGGACACGGAGGAGCGCCGACGGAGCCGCATCATGTGGCCACGCCCTTAACTATGCAAACGGTATGAGCTTTTTTCCACGTATTTAAGCCGTCGTATGAACCCTAAATGATATGATTTTTTTTTGCACAATCTTCTTGGGAATAAAATGTATATTTAAAACGATCCAGCATATGAGCCTCGAGTGTCCCCAAGCTTTTCAGACTGTATGGTTCAGGGCCTTAACAACAATCCACTAATAAGGCACCTTTTTGAAAAGATTAGGACTCAGGACATTCAGTCAAAAAAAGTGTGTTGATTGGTTCAAAAATTGAAAATGTACTTATTTTATGCCAAAACAGTGTCCGATTCCGGCATGCTGGGTATTAAAATGTGGGCAGGCCAGGAAAGCTGCAGGACTCTGGAAAAAGAAAGAACAAAAACTCTGTTTCGTGACTTTACAGGTACTAATGAAGGAAACTTTTATGTCGGAGAATACGCACGGAGGGCTAGGTGCTGCCACATGCCAGCCTCAAGTGGCCATTTGTGGAACTGCAGTTTTATTTATTTTTTTGCCACGTGTGTGGAAAAAAAACAACTATATTCAGTCAACACATTTAGTCTTTTTCAGTCAAAAGCGTCCCTGTGTAGTCCCATCTGAACGACTCTAGTTTGGTCAGGTGGGCGGACAGTAGCGCCACTGCGGGGGCGGCCATTTTGACAAGAGGATTATCTATGAACTGGAGCCAACTTTTAAGCCTCTTTCCTTTTTCCCCCCATCTGTGTTGTGTCCTAAAGAGATAATCACTTAATTAAATATTGATGATATTTCAGAGCGGAAGCTGGCAATCGGACTTCTGGAAGGGCAGAATGATTAGAGCCGGTGTTTACTGAGTCATAGCTGCTGCTCCAGGAGGAGATAGAGAGGTGAGCCGCATGGACGGACGGAGAGAGGAGGACAAACAAAACTAATAAACCAAATAAAGGTAGGAAAGAGAAGAGAAGGAGGAAAGGAAAGCATTTTACTGTCAAAGGCACTCGAGCAGCCAGTTAAAGAAAATAAAAAAAGAAGGACGGAACATATTCTAAAGCCACTGGCCGACTTATTGAGTGCTCTTAAAACCAAATGATTAATTCACAACTGTGTAGACTTCTGCTTTGTATCATATCCGATCATACAATTTTTATAAAGCAACAATACCATGATGGGACGATTGGACCAACACACACACACACACACACACACACACACACACACACACACACACACACACACTTGGACACATGGGAGCCCTTTGGTCCATTAAAGTGTGTGTGTGTGCATGTGTGTGTGTGTATTGGAAACGGATATTTGCTTTCAGGAAGAAACTCCGAGGAAAAAAGGAGGCGCATGGTGCAGAATAAGTAAAGAAAACACACACACACAGAGCAAAAAGTGACTTGTGGTACACTAGCACAGACAGACACACACACACAGAATAAGTCCATTTCCATCTGGCGATGTTTACTTTGGGAAGTGAGAGCGTCTGCTCCCGCCAGAGCGGAGGCAGGAGGAGGGAGGAATAAACGACGGAGGGATGAAGCGGCAGACTGATGGGAAAGTGAATATTCCTTTGGTAGAAATCTTTAGATTACACGGCCGGTTAGATTCAAATCGCCCCCATAGGTATATATTCTGCCTAGCGAGTCTGTCTGCGCGTCTTCTTATCTCTGTGTGCATGTACTCAAGTGATTTCAGTACAAGACAGCAGCTGCTCGGGGAGATAAAAAACGCTTTGTAAAAATATATTATACACACAACTCATTGCATGTTGGTTAATGCGTATGACGTCTGGATCACCAGGTTGGAGCATCAAACCACGGCATCTTCATATCTATATTAACGCAACTTGTGTTTGAGTTTGTGAACGCATGTTTTGATGAAGTCTCAGTTTCCATTCACTTCAGTTCATCAAGACTTTACTGGTTTTTATTTATTCTTTATTCACTATGAAGGCTCGAGAGAGAAAAACATATTTTTGGAAACATAATCCCACCATAACCGTGCACAAAGGGCAGTTTCTCACCCATTATAAAATATTGGTTTTTTTTTCTAGGTTGTAATGATATTTAAACACAAAAGTTGAACTTTTTATTCCATCAATTATTTTTTTTCAACACTGTCTGTATCTGTTTTTTTTGTATTTGTATGGTTAAGTGCATGAGTATCTTTATATACATGTATTGTGCGTATCTTTCTTTATATGCATATCTTGAAAATTAATTTTTTTAAAAACAAATTCAACACTGTCAAAAGGTAAAAAAGTAAAAATGAAGTCCTCAGTAATTACTTCATTGTGACTGTAATCTGAAATCATTAGGCCTGAGAAATTAATAATATTAAAACTTCATTGTCATTATGCTTTCATAAATAACTTGGTAAATAACATCTGAATGGAAATGTTTCATGAGCATCTGCTCAGGTGACAAGCTATAACTTCAGTGCAATTTAGGAAAGAAACATCACTGGAGACGCCTCCAGAAAACCAGTTCATCTCCAGGAAACCGCTGACCATCCATCACGCTGATGACGACTTCTGGCTGCAACGCGTCGTTTTTTTGTGCACGCAATAAATCACAAGAGCCGTCAACCGTGAATGCCGGCGTTTTTTGTTTGCATGTATCCCTGAAACACATGTCATTTTTCGTGACTCCTAAAATCTTTCGTGACTCCTAAAATTCACAATCAGGGCTTGTAAAAAGATAAACAACAAAAAAAAAAAGGTGTTAACCCGTTGACACACACTCGGTCCAGGGTGGTACCACCTCCGCCTCTTTTAAAAAAACATATCTTTATCCAGGAGAAACCTCGTTCCTGGCCGATATGCTGCTCGGTCCGGCACGAGTAAACACAACGCTGATAACACTGACGTATTTGTTATTTTTCACACTAGTCCGATAAAGCTTTTTGACGAAGTAAAGGGTGGAGGTCAACAGGCAGGCCACTATCAGCCTCCTGCCGCACCGCCTACACACCCAGAGCACCGGCCCAGCGAGGGATTTAAAAGAAGATTCTGCCTCCGTTCGTCCTGTTTCTCCGAAGCCTGAGGCGAGTTCCTACCCCCTCCCTAAGTGGCCCGCTGAGTTATCCACATCGCCGGTGATCCATTCACTCGCGGGGCCCAGGTGATCTTACATTCATGGATTTACATCTCAGGGTTTTTCGAAAGCCGAAAAAAAAAAACCCGCTCGTCCGCTTTGTCGTTTATATTGTTCCTACGGTAAAATGTGTATTTTATGGCACAAGGGTCCGGACTTTTTGCTCGCTCCTGTGATCAAACTGTTTGCATTCTGCAGATTTATTTAAGGTCCTCCGTGTCTACTTTATTGCCTTTGTACACGTAAAGAAAGAAGTCAAGTATTAAAAACGTTATAAAGGAAACAAAGGTTGAACATCCGGTTAACGCAAGTTGATTTGGCGGGAACATATTTACTCAAAAAGGACGTTTTGTGACACTTTTTTAAAAGCAAATCTCTCGAAATATGTCATTTTCTTGGTTCCTGGTTGCTTGTCCTCCGCCTGTGTGAATCTAATCCAACCTTTTATTGAGAAAGCACTGGAACTAATGATAATTTGAGTCGTTACTAACATAGGAGCTAGCAATCCCCATTGTTTTCTCCTGCTTTGTATTCTCCTACTTCATGTCCGCTTTGTCGTTATATTGTTCCTACGATAAAATGTACATTTTATGACACAGGAGACTGGACTTTTTCTGCTCCTGTTATCAAACTGTGTGCAGTCTGCACGGATTTATTTAAGGTCCTCTGTGTCTACATCTGTCGTTTACAGCAGCCTCGTCGCAAAGATGTTCAAGGGACGACGGTGACACACTTGCTGACGGCGGCGAAAAAAAAAAAGGAGAGCGTTTAGAATCAGAGCGGGCCCGACAATAAGTCAGCATTTTTTTTTTTTTTTAAATCTCAGTCATAACGAAATAGCTTTGAGAGAAAATAGTATACACACAGGGACGTGATGAGAACAAGGATTGAGATCACAGAGGCCGATACGATGACGACGTGAGCAATAAACGGGATGAAAAGGTTGTTCCCATCGAGATAAGAGAAGCTTTTTGTCCAATCACACAACAGGTGACGGCCTTTAACCGACGAGCCAAGAAAAAAAAATGCTGTGCTTTGTACAAGCTGGGTGCTAATGATGAAGCCTGATTTAGATGTAAAACACACACACACACACACACACACACACACACACACCAGCCTACCCCCCAAGACAGCGCTATGAGCAAAAAAGGGATAAAAGCATGCTTTTATGCAGATAAGGGTAACTCGCTGAGAGCAAAGCGAGATAAAAGGCTACAGGAGATAACAGCTGTGTAATATGTGTGACTGTTTCTTTAATGGAAGTGATGACTCATCGGGGTTTGGGGAGCAAGGGATTACTTGTAACAGGATTATATGAATATGAGTATTAAAAATATGGAGAGAAAAAACACACTCTGTAACAGTTACTGAAATAAGCACAGCAATCAGATTCATAATTATTTGTTGTGACCTTTTGTTTGATGCTATTAAGGGGAAATAATGCTGCCACCGGGGGGGGCTGGAGGGGGAGGGGGATTATACGTGACATGGTTTTTTAATAATCTCGGCGAAAACCGAGATGAAGATTGGAAAGCCTGACGTGGTTTGATGAGTTGCAAACCCCGTGCTACGATTCGGTGGCAAGCTGACTGCAGAGGTGCTTAATTACAGTCGCTAATGTATATTAAATAGTGGTTTAAGTGCTAATCACTGAGATAATTCAGGAAGTACACCCACAGGGTTCATTAATCTTTCATTTGAACTTTTTTTTTAGGCTTTTTTTTGTACTTAAATTAGCTTGTACTTAAAACAAAAAGAAGAAAAATCCATTGAAGTTGATCAGTGCATCTCGTCTGTGTTCAGAAAACCCTTAAATTAAAAACATGGCACTTGTTAAAAATGTATTAGAGTTAACTTTTGACTGGGGGCGTTTTTTTTTTTGGTGTGCGATTAATTAGAACATCATTATAATCTTTTCACATCTGTTGTTTTTGTCACGATTACGTTTCTCACACTGAATGCAAATATTATACGGAGAAAAAAACACCGTACATTTTTCGGAGGTTTCGCACCGCGAATGAAGGCGTCAACCAATCTCGATAATATTCGATAAATGGACACATTGTACGGCAACACGGAGGCTCCAAAACGAGGCTGCATTACTCCTTTCAACCTGGACGGGGCAGCGTGGAGCAGATCTAATTCTTCTCTTCTGACCTTTCACAATAAAAGCTCAAGACATAATCCACCGTGTAACATGTTGACTGGCGGGAACTCAAATTGACGAGATTTGACGGTGGATCTATAGGTCGTAAGCTTTACAGAAAGGTACGCTAATCGCGTGTAGCATCAAGCTAGCGAGATCAAAATCCATAATTTACACAATTTGGGGAGCTCTCTTTGAGTCGTTTTCGAGACATCTCATTCAAACTTCATGGTTGTGTTAATATTTATGGTTGAATTATGTTTTAAACATGCACAATGGACTGACCGTAAAAGTTACAAGGCACTATTACCTTTGGTGGGTGCCCCCGCTGTAGTCAGCTAGCGTTGTTGCTAGCACTAATACTAGCTCTCCTACAACCACTGAAGGGCTCGACACCCGATTCGAGCAGAGAGGACGCGGGCAGCAGCAGCCAGGAGCTAGCAGCAGCAGCCAGGAGCTAGCAGCAGCAGCTAGCAGCAGCAGCTAGCAGCAGCAGCTAGCAGCAGCGCTAGCTTGCTACAGCGGGGACACCCACCGAAGGTAGGAGCGGCTTGTAACCCGACTTTTACGATATATATGCTGTTGGAAGCCCAGATAGTGCGTTTTTTTTTTTTTGTTACTATGTGACATCAATAGGTCTGATTCATGGAACATATGAACACATGAAGGAGACCTCAAGAAGGAGTATTTAGGGGCACTAAATGTACTGATTATTAGTCCTGTGGCAGCAGGTCTTTAGTTTTACTTCATCCTTCTGCACCGTCGCACTATTCCTTCCACAACAACGACAGACCAATCTGAGTGTTTGGACTCAATGGCCTGAGACCAGAGACGCGGAAGAAAAAAAACCCGGCATTACTGACATTTAAACGAGTTCTGCATGCACTTTCACGCTGCACAGAGGCCGTGAAAATCATCCTGAAAAAGCTGTTGACAGCCTGGACGATAGTGATAGTTATCATGCAAGTGGTCCATGAAAGAAGCAATCCGACCGACTGCATTTATCTGGCAGCAAACAAATCGAAAGACAAAACAATAGCGCAGGGACGACAAGGACGACGCCGACTGTGCCTCTGAAAAAAACAAGAGGGGAAGGGAAAAAAAAAAAGAAAGGAGAACGATAATATTGGCACTGCAGTATTGGACTTCACTTAATCCCCATCATGTGTTAATGTCACTGTGATGGTGTTGTGCGCCGCAATTACCACCCACTCATACATCGCACAGACAGACAGGGACGAGAGCAGATGCTGCTGCTATGAAGACGGATCACTGAGGACTCAACACGTCCTCGGTGAGCTGTAAGACCACGAATGTGTGTGTGTGTCTTTTAAGGCATATCTTCTTTTTGAGAGCATGTCTTCTGTTTTTTTTGTTTCAATTGTGTGTCCCTGTTTCGGTAGCCTGCACTCAACAATATGGCCTTGTGTTAATTTGGACTCAATGTTGAGGCCCTTGAAACCGTGTGTGTCAGTGTGTGTCCAAATGATCAGCCAGACTGCAGCCGAGGCTCCAGATGGATGCCCCTCTATTCGGCGGTCTCTCTCCCAGGAAAGAACACCTCAGCCTGGGGAGGACGTGATGCTCTGGCCCGGAGGTGCCGCAGGCCTGGAGGTCTGGATGTTACTCCACTGCGGGAGGATTTTTCTTATTTTTTTTGTGAAAAATCCTTTAGCTGACAGTCATACCAATTGAATTACACCCAAAAAACCTGGATAAGGGGTGAAAATAGCCCGGTGGGAAATGCCTGTAGATATTGCAACCGTAAGGAAGAATTCATTTGAACTCCAGTCTTCGGCATCGAAGGTGAAGATGAAGTACGACGGGTGACGTCGTCGGCTTCGTATATACCGTGTCAGGTTCAGGTCAAGCTGAGGGATGCATCCGGGCACAGGTTTTTATTACCCCGAGTTCATTTTATGGCTGCAAATATGATCACTGGGTTACTTGGTTGTTGAGAAAAAAATCCAATCAGCTCGACCCCTTCCACTGTCTATATTCTGTCGTATCCATTTCGTCTCTGCAAACAAGGGCTTTGGAAACGGCTTCGCTTCCACCCTTTGAGAGTCCAGCTCGGCGCCTCCTCGCATGTGTGACCGCCGTCGCTTCTGGCTCTCTTTTCTCTCCACCACTCTTTCCATTTCACACCCTTTTGCGCTTTTCCAGAATCGTCTCCGACTCGTTCTCTTTGCCTCCGTCTCAACCCACACTGGCGCCATCTTCCTCCTTAACCCTCCCACCCGAGTCTGTCACCCCCCCCCGGATCTCACCACTAACAGCATTGAATCTATATTTGATTGTGTCATTTCCACTCTTTTAGGTATTACTGATAATTACAGGGTGCATACACATTGTGACCATTGGATCTCCATGACTTTTCCATGACTTTAAACCAAATTTCCATGACTAAATATTAGGTGAAATGTGTGTGTAAACAGTTTAAATACTACATTTTATCACTTTTTACAAACAATGAGGATTCAAAACATACAGTAAACCTTAAATGACACAAATGAATGAGAGACAATAGTTTGATTAAAAGAATAAACATTTATATAGATGCCTGTATGTATGCCTGCTTATATTTTGAGCCTCTTTCTTTTAAAAGCTTATTATTTCAAACTCAGTGTAAATGAACGACATGAACACATGAATATAACACATTTACATGACTTTTACAACACTTTGGGTATTGCATTTTTTTTTCAATGACTTTTCTAGGTCTGGAAATAATTTTAAAATTCCATGACTTTTCCAGGTTTTTCATGACTGTATGAGGAAGGCCTACACTTTTTTTTTCATCACCCTTGTCTTGTATGTTTCCAGGAAATATTGTCACGTTAGCTGAAGTGTCATGGAGAGACCTCTGAAGATGGAGAACCGAGGCTGTTTTTAATTTATTATGATGAATACTTGACACGCGCCGCATAAACAAACCTGTTAGAGAGAATGTTTTACGTAGTTGACCTTTCTCGTTTAAACGGCTACTCATTAAGCCGTTTTTACTGCTGGTGAAGGCACTGTGCCGGAAATGTTTCGCACATTTTTAAGCCATAAAAGAACGGTTAAATTGCACACACACACAAAAAAAAAAGCAATGGAGCACCGGCTCTCCGATATGGAACATTATTTTAGGCGGTGGAGCTGGGGGAATATTGGCAGCAGTTTTGAAGATCATTCTCTTTTTCGTAATGTGTCATGGCTATAAAAAATAAAAAAAGACGATGACACATGAAAGCCATGGAAACAGGTAATTCTGGGTTGACTAAGAAAGAACCCCGCTGTGCTGAAACGACCCGAATGGTGTGAAAAAATGCACAGAACTGAACTGATTTGAAATTGTGGCCGCATACGGAGACAAATGCGGCTCTGTTCCCCGCCCTAATTGAAGTCAACAGCGGCCCTCAGCTATGTGCCACCACGCTTTCTTTTTTCTGGCACTCCACCAATTATTAATGTCTCTCTACCAATCGTAGGGAGCGAGCGACGAGGGCGCCTCCTTCCACCAATGTGGTTTTCCAGGACACGGAAGACTCATGAATCATACATGCTGCACGTAAAAGGTCAAATGCATGTCAAAGTATTCTACAAACGTGTGTGTGTGTGTGTGTGAGAGAAAGTGGGGAGTGTCAGTGGATATGGAAGGAAAACAGACACTTGGAGGTAATGACAGAGGAGCTGACCTTGTGGAGATAGAGAGGGCGACGAGAAGGGAATGCCATTATGACAATATGTGTGAAATAAGGAGCTCACGGAGGAAAGAAAAAGGAAAAATGTTACACGTGGGAAGCAAAATGCCACGCGGCTCACTTGACCCTCGTGGCATCGAGTGATGGCGATAGATTCGGTATCACGGGTCGAGACCTCACGAGCTACAGGAGTGTTTCTTCTTCGGGTGAAAGGTGTTCACAGAGACCGTGTTAACTGGAAAAACTACATCTTTTAGTGACACCAACAAAAAGCATCACTAGCAATAAATAATCCAAAGCAAATATATCTCCTGGTGGGAACGTCTGTTTTTTTATGCTGACTCTAAAACGTATGTTTTACAACCTCGGCACAAAAAAGGGTAAAAAAAAATATCTAGAAAATGTCAAAATATTCCATTGGTATTGTTGCTGGTTTATATCGCTTGTCATGACCAAACCATTAAGTCAACTAGGGCTGGATATCGGTCCTTGATACCTTTCAAGGGTACTGGCATCGTACTTTGCGAAAGGAAAACCAGCCTTATTCAGTAGTATGATTTTTAAAAAAACTTACTGTATTTGTTTCCTGATAAAAGACAAATGTTTCTTCTGGTACCTGTTTAGAAAAAAAGAAGAAAACTGATTTATATACTAACATTACTTTTAAAAAAAAGTGTGCTATACACCACGTTTTTCATTCATTATTAATTTGGCGCACAAAGCGATTAATCACAGAAAAATCATGCGATTAATCAGTTAATTTTTTTCTACTTTGCCCTCCCTAGTTTTACCTTTGCAATATAATTTTTTACTATAAAAATATATATATTTCCACAAACATTTACACGCTATTGATCACTTCCACTAAAACCGGAAGAGTCCGACACATCAAGGGAGCGAAGTCGTTGGAGGAAGAAGCGGAGCCTTCTCGCTCGTATAAACTTCCTGGGCTCATAAAACCCGGCTGCCCGAGTCTGGCTGAGGCGTTTGTAAAAATTTAAAAAATGCAATTTTCTCTTCGCAATACCGTGTCTACAATCTTACCTCCCACGGTCGATCCATCCGTCTGCCCGTCACAGGCGTCTCGTTTCCGTCCCCTCGGAAGTGCCGCCACCCCTCAGAGCCGAGGTATCCTTCCCCCCCTCGTCCGGTGCCTTTCCGACGTCTGGTAAATAGTCCCCGGTTGGAGACGGTTACCAGTTTCCTTTGAAAATATAAAGAAATAAATCCTCTCTTCCCTCTCGTCTGGATTGCCCTGCACGCCCACAATCCCGAGCAGTTCAATGTGCGATCGAGCTGTTTTCTCTTTCTTCGCCCGGGCGGACACACAAAAGAGGAAAAACACACACAGACGCACCTTTGTGTTCTTTTATTTACTCCATCCTCTCCCTGATACACGACACTCCTTTTTGCATGTTGGTGAATCCATTATTGACAGTACAGCTTCTCGGTGAGTGTTCACGGCCTGTCAGAGATACTCAGGTGCAACGGGAGAGGATATGGAGCTAATGGCATCGCTACAAGGAGAAGAAGTAAAAAACACAGTCAACCCAGAACTATTTTAAACGAAGAAGGGAACACTTGCGAGGAAAAGTAGACAGAAGGAGAAAGGATTGAAGGGAAGGAATAAGGAGAAGGAGGAGCGAGAAAAAGGTAACAACACCAAATAAAACAACATCAGAAGAAGGGCAAAAGTCAGGGAGGAGAAAGGGCATTCCCGGCGGGCCTCACATGTTGAGGCCTGAAGCTGGGAGCGCACACACTCACACACAAAGACACACAAAGCAGTTCTTCCTAACGAGTGAGAACCCTCTGAGCAGAAAAACTGTGATGTCTCTGGTGGCAGGTTGCGAAAAGCTTTCTCCTCGCCTCCGTTTCTCCTTCACCCCTCCTTCTCCGCCACGCCGCACAACATGTGCTCACTTTCCTTCCATCCACCCATCCATCCATAATCCTATACGCACATCTCCATTTTGTGCTCTAATCAGCATTTCCAGCCCTCCTCCTTCCATCTAAATATCCATTAGCGTTGTCAAAATAACTGGAATGCCCGAGCTATTTCGGCGCCGTTGGGCGAGATTGAATTCGGAGTTGGATTTAATAAACCCGCCGAGTGTGTTCTGCAAGCTGCAATTTTATTCGAGCATCACTCTTGAGGGAGCCGAATTTGAAGAGGGGAGTAGTGAGAAGAAAACGAGGGAGGAGGAGGAGGAGGAGGAGAAGGATGGAAGTAGAGGGAGTAAGAGGGAGAAAAAGAGGAATATAAAGTTGTGTCCCAGCTTCATACAAAGAAGGTTTTCACAGTAAGCGTGTCCACACTGCAAAATATGCAAGAGATGTGAAGAAGTTTTTAAAATCAAGTTTAATTTGTCAGCTTTAGGGCCATTTTATCTCTTTACACTTTTGCCTTATGACGATAGTGCTTCATCATATAGAGAGCTGAGGCCCTGTTTACGTGGGGGAAAAAAAAGTATATATTCATGCGGTTTGGCCTTTCATTTACACGGAAACGGAGGTTTTATCACGAAAAACGATAATTTCGAAAAACTCTGGTCAAAGTGGAGATCTATGAAAACTCAGTTTGTGTGTGCACTGTAGGTCAAACAGAGTTTTAGGTCCTCAAACGTCACCGTATGCGACTAAAAATGCATCACGTCGTATATGAGCGTCCTCTGTTTGTAAACAGAAACTTTTTGGAAAACTATCCTGTGTGTACGACGTTATTTTTGAAAACGTAGGGGCAGAAATATTTGTTCCTGTGGCTTGAGATTGTTCTCCAATTTCAGATGTAACACATGGGTATGTATCTCACATGCAAGTGCCTTTAAAAGGTGAAAACCCAGAAGGGTTAAATAAAGTATTCACATTAATTCAACTTAGCCACATCCAACATGATGATATCTTGTTTAGTACATTCCTGCGGTCTTTTTAAAAGAAACTTCCAAATAACTACTGAGTGAGGGTCAGGACAGCGGTCTCCTGCCTGAAACGTCTGTTTATTGGCGTATTATTCATCTATATTTTAGCTAGCGTGGGACACTATTGTCCCACAATGCAATGCACAAAAGCCCTGAAGGAGCTTAAAAAAAGAATAATATATACATATAAAGCAATGGTGGTGAGGCAGCGTGAGAAAGATCTTGTAAAAAGTAATAAATCGGAGTATACAGTTGCTATATGGTATGACATTGTGTACTTCTACACCCCTGACAGCATAAAAGATTACGCAACAGATATCTTGATTCCTGTCCGCCTGAACTGGAGGATTTCTAGAGTCTTGAGGCAAATGATTTTTATTTTTTTTTATAGAGGAGATGGAAACACACTGGCATGAACTCCCCTTTGGAAAGAAATGTACGACAGGGGGTCAAATATCGTGTAACAATGGTGCTGTGTTGTGCGTTCTGAGTTTTACGCCAACAGCATCCATCGCAGCGATCCCCGAGGCTTAAACTTGTCTCTGCGGCGCGAGGAAAGAAAAATATGTCACTCCGTGCCGCCATTGCAGATGTCGTCTCGGCGTCTCTTTCTTATACATCACCCACTAAGAAACGGCGCCAACAGACACCCGCTCTCTCCATCCATCAGCCCATCCATCCTCCTCCTCACCTCCTCATTCTCACCTCCCTTTGTCCTCTGAGGCATTGGAAGGAAAAAATAACTGAGACGACTGACAAATCCCCTGACAAAGTGTGAAAGGCAATAGTGAGTGCTTGGAATAAAAGCATGCTAACCCACTCAGAATGCCATTAAAATGCCGACTTTATATGAACATTTATCTAATAACGTGTACCCCTCACTTTTTGTGCCCAAGCTGGTTGATGGTGACACTGCAAAACCGGTGCAGGGCCGCAAAAAAAAGTGCTCGCTCCGCCTCCAATTGAAAGCTGCCCGCAGTCGCTCCTCTCTTTCAATGTTTTAAGGTGGCGAGGATGTATTTTTAGGGAGCATGTGCGGTCCCGTCTCACGCGAGCACTTCTCACTTAAGAGCATTTCAGAGTTCCCGTGCCAGCATGGACCTCGGCCCGCCACACAGCGAGGTTAAAAGCGTCCGGGTCACACGGAGCAACCTACGGTGCAGCTGGCGTTTAGCTTTTCGGCCACTCGGCCCGCTTTTTCAGAGGCTACGAGGAAGGCGGGAGGACGTATATGACCACGACTGGTAGTTAAAAAACAACAAACTTTCTGGACATTTTTCTGCACGCTTTTAAAACACATTCCAGTCATGCACACAGTGTTTTTTTAGTTTCTAGACATTTCTAGTCATGCATGAGGTATGAATTGATGCCTTACCTCCAATGGTTTACCGCAGGGTCGTCGTTAGGCCTGTTTTAGGGCGGCTGAAGCTATACCAAGGAGTTTAGCTAACAGTAAACTATACCAAGGAGTTTAGCTAACAGTAAACTATACCAAGGAGTTTAGCTAACAGTAAGCTATACCCAGGAGTTTAGCTAACAGTAAACTATACCAAGGAGTTTAGCTAACAGTAAACTATACCAAGGAGTTTAGCTAACAGTAAGCTATACCCAGGAGTTTAGCTAACAGTAAGCTATACCCAGGAGTTTAGCTAACAGTAAGCTATACCCAGGAGTTTAGCTAACAGTAAACTATACCAGGAAGTTTAGTTTAAAAATATATATATATAACTTCCCTAGGGGCTAAGCCTTCCCTTTCTTTCAATCCTAGAAACCCTCCTGGTTTATCCGTCGCTAATATAAAACAACTTTATCTTCTGCGGTTTAAAGCGCTCTCTCTTCTGACCTCCCTTCACACTTCCCCCTGTGGTCACCTGAGACAGGTGTTACAAAATATACGACGCTCAAGGCTAATAGCATGATTTTCACAAAATAAAAGGTTAAATGCAGTGAAATAAATAAATAAAAAATATGACAATAAACTGATTGTGAATTTCAATAAGATGTTTAAATACTCCGAGGAACAAACAGATGCCTCTGCCGGAGGCTTTCAACGATAAAATGTCAGCTCTCGAGCTGAACGCTTGACACGAAAACGTAATTTGTAGAGTGTTTACAAAACAGGTGCAGAGAGAGGTGACATTAATTAGGAGGTCTTGCTATGAGGTTCAGGGTCCCAGCGCTGCAATACAGCCTTTCAGGTGGGCGACGCTTTTTAATTTTAAAATAGTAATTTTTTTTTTTTAGAGATGAGGTGTCAGGTTCTTCATATGATGGGATTTGTATTAGATTTTTGATAAAGTGTTCAAAATTGGATTTTTAAGATTTGACAAACTGCTTCTGGATGTCGAGAATTCAGAGTTTTGCTGAAGAAACATTTTCCGTAGGGATCTGCATCGTAAAACTTTTTTTTTCTCCCCCTTTCCAAAACTTTGGTTTCCCGTGTCCCATGTGACTAAAAGTAAAATTGTACTTCTTCTAATTTACATCCAGAACCTATGTAACACACTTAACAAACCAAAATAGCATAACTTACGTAACAAACACTTTAAATTTACCCAGGCAACTGAAAGGTGAACTTGCTTAAGCCTGAATTACCTCTAGTGACCGCCAGGAGGTGACTCCTCTTGTTGTATAGAAGTCCATGCTTCATGTGTTAAAGCCACATTATCTCTACTGACCACCAGGGGGCGACTCCTCTGGTTGCAAAAAGTAGTTTGATTGTACAGAAGTCTATAAGATGCATTAGCTCAGTAAAAAGTGAACATTAACGTTCATTTACTAACGTATGGTCCCATCTAGAGTCAAAACTTTAAAGCAGTATGATTCAGGGCGGGGCTTAAGTTTTGATTGACAGGTTGCTACTGCGGTTGCGTGGTTTCGGTCCGTGCTCTCTCACAGTGTGTTTTCAGCTCGTGAAAGCATTTTGGTTTGTTTTCGAAAAAAACGTCTTTCTCAGCGTGTGGTTGTAGCTCCACCCTCTTGAGTGTCTTCTGGTTGCAAAAAAACCCCAAGATGGCTACCGCAAAAATACCGAACTCTGGGTTTTTCCACAAAACCAATGGGTGACGTCTCGGTGACTACGCCCACTTCTAGGATCTTCACCTAAACTTATCCGAGCTGTTTTGTTTCAAGTCAAGATGGACCACGAGTTTGAAACCGCATTACGAGTGACCAAAACTCAACAGCATGTTGCTTTCCACAAAGCTTCAGATGGTCACTAATACACTGTTAGTTAATTATCGTTGTCTCTCACACACACACACAAAATGCTGACTGTTCTTGCATCAACCTGAGAGGCTCTGGAACATGTTTAACACGGATTCCTTGAGGACGTTATGGAAACAGTCTAATCTCTGGAGAACAGCATGTGTCAGCTCAGCGGACCGGCGGATTTTGACACATTCAATGTGCATCCGGTGGTGTTAAAATTTGACCTGTGGTATATTTCACTCCTCTCGCTTCTTCACACTCGACTATTTGTAGCCGAGCTGAAATATCACGTGTGTGATGCATCAACGCATGTATATAATTATACATATTTATATATATATATATAAACACTGAAGCCTGCTAGAGGAGCGATGCATGCTGTAATATTTAAATACCACAACACACTCTCACACACACAAAAGCCTTTTCAATTAATCATGATGTCCTTCGGCCCGATCTACTGAACGCTAACATAATGGACCTGAGTGATAAACCACTTCCCTTTTCACTCTGAGCCTGTTTAGGGAAGTCGGGGAGGAAAAAGAAAGGGCGGAAAGACGATGGGGAGGAGGACGAGAGAAGAAGAGAGAGGAGAGGCAGAGAATGGGAGGATCAGTGGAGGTGAGACGCCGAGGAGAAGCATGTTTATATTGCTGAGAGGCGAAGGGATATTAGATACAAATTATTCATGTGCTTACGCCAATCCCCGTCTCATGAGGAGGGTTCCTTTGAACCTTGAAGACAACATCGAGACGGAAACAGAGGAGGAAAAAAAAAAAAAGAGTCAAAATAAGCAGCGAAACCAGGTAATGGAAAATCTCTGCAGAAACGCACAGTCACTGTATATTATGAATCTTTAGATTGCATGTTAAGTAAGGTTAGGGCCCTAAAAACTTTCTGAAGATCATACAATTGTATCTTATAGTGACCTCAGTATCATCCCAAACCACCAAAAGCAATATGTGTAAAATGTTGATATTTCTTATGTTTTTTTACACAGTGAAAAAAAGCCAGATACACACAAGATGTGTACAGGATATTGAAAACATATGTTACTTTTATGTTTACCCAGTTGTCCCCATAAAATTAGGAAAAGTCATGAAATATGAAGCAAAAACAATGATGTCAATCATTTAATTAGAGACGTTTAGAGACGTTAAACCTTTGGGGTTTTTGACCCCAAAGGTAACGGGAGGGTGTTAAGCATGTTATTGTTGCTGTAAAAGGCATACGCAGGCCAACCAACGTGATCATGGCTGTGTAGAGTGATTTTTACTCGTCGTCTTTTGAAAAACAAGCATAAAAAGATCAGAACTCACCCGCAGAGACGTACCGATCACATGTTGAGCCCCCCGACGAGAGGAAAACCTGCGTCGCTGCTAAGTGGTTGAGTGTCTGTCTGCGAGCGAGTAATAAAAACCCGCCTGTAGCACCGCGCTGTCTATCGGCACACTTCATTATTTCCCATCGGAGGGGCTTTGGATCGAACCATTAGCGACGTATGTACAGGAAGGATCCAACAATGACTCGTTAAAACTTGTTTTTTTTTTAGCATCACACAACTCATAAGCGGCCCTCCGCGAGGATTCCTACGCGCGAGAGCGACTGAGCTCCCGAGGAGTCGCTTCGTATCTTATCTCGTCTTCAAACTCATAGCTGCAGGTTTGACACATTAATTAGGCTGCCACTCAAATGCTGGCGCTGTTCTCGCGCCCTGCAGACTTCAAGCTCAAGCTTTTGAGTGTTCTTCCAGGACTTTCGTTAGCTAGCTAAACGGATTCAACGCTTGATCACGTTCAGGCCCCCGGCGGCCATGATGATCCACTACAATCTATATGCATCCGTATGCTGTGTTCCTGTTCTTTGTTCGGTTCCCATGCACATCCCATATTTTAAAATTTGTGTTACACACGCTGCATCTTCTACATTTTTTTTACAGGATCCTACACGTCAGAAGGTCCTTGATAGGGATGTTTCGTGTCTTTATATCTTATATTCTCTTTTTGGTGCAGAGAAACTGATCTCTGAAAACAGAAACCTTTTCTTCTCTATTCCCCCTCAGCGTTGGGTGTAAACAAAGAACTCAGAGTTTTATGTTGTTTTCTTGTCATTAGATTTTGGCTTTACTTATCGTATTGCAAGTAATTGACTGATTAAAACACATATTACTACTACTACTACTACTACTACTACTACTACTACTACTACTACTACTACTACTACTACTGCATCATCAAACCTAGTGATTTACCTCAACATTTAACCAAACCCTTTCAGTTATCTAACTTCCACCTGAGAGGGCAGCGTCTCCAAGGTGAGAAGTGTCATCCTTCAGTCAGAGGATCGGCGGTTTGATCCCCAACTTCGTTCGCCCATGTCGATGTGTCCTTGGGCAAGACACTTAACCCCAAATGTTCTCCCGTAGTTGTGCCTGCGGTGTGTGAACGTGGCGACAAAAGCTGAGTTTCACCTGTGTCTTGGCCAACAAGTTGCACTTGAACACACCGCGAACACTGCAGCCAACGGCCAGCGATATTGGTGATGTTTCTCATCAGGAGTGCTAGCAACAGGCGCGTGCTAGCATCAGGCGCGAGCATCAGCCGCACTGGCATCAGACGCGCCTGATGCTAGCACACCAGGCACGCTAGCATCGACGGAAATCATTTCTCGAATCATTCATGGATGTTTTTGCGTGGAAGCAAATCTCTTCACACGATGAAACCTTGAAGGCACAACCTTTTGTTGTGGTTCTGTCCTTCAGCCGCTGCTCTCGCAGTGAAACACGTGTGCAGAGCAGGTGAATATTGACTGAGCGAGAGCTGCCTGTGGGGGAATAGAGGCTCGGCTGACAGATGTAAAAACCAAAACCGTGTGGACGTCCAAGAAATACAGAAGCGGAGGGATGGATGGAGACGGATGGGAAACCTGAGTTGGTCCGGCGTTGAAGGGCGAACGGCGGCCGGCGGCTGATGGATGGGAGATGACTAATAACGAGTTGGTAGCGTTTCAGTGCGTGTCTGTTTGTGTTACTGAACACAATGACGCCCAGCGAGGTCTCATCGTGCGTACACATGCGATTGTTTTCTCTCATTAATACAGAGTGAGTTTCTTCACACACACACACACACACATGGAGAGGAGGGAAGTGCTCCAGTGGTCCTTCCAGCTTCAGAGTCAGTTGAATAATTCAAACAATTAATGGTGGCTAAGGTCCCATCTCTCTCTCTCTCTCTCTCTCTCTCTCTTTCATTTTTTATTTTATTTCCCTTTGCATTCATCTCCCCTCCCTTGTTTTCAATCAGTCTCTCCTCCAGCCGTTCTCCTCTTCTCTAACCCTCTCCGCCAAGGGCGAGGGTTTCTTGTGGTTGTGGTTTCCTTTCTAGAAGCAGCCGGAACTGCTGCATTTGATATTTATGCTAAAAACAGAGGAAGAAGACCCTGCCGGGACTGGAACTCATGCAACAGAGAGTATATATTATATACAGTTAAAATACACAGCGGGTTGCACTTTACATGAGTGTGAAGAAATGTGTCGGGGATTTACAGAGCAACGCTGACAAAAATAAAAAATATATAGACGAGTTTGGAGGAAAAGGTGTCGCCGAAATCAAATTCTGGAGCGAGAAAATTAAATAGTAATTAGCAATGAGGCGAAATATCCTCGAAGTTTACGGCTTTCAGCATTTAGCAGAAAACTTTCAGACCTTCGTTGAACCGAGTATTTTTCATCTTTGAGTTTTTTTGAGATTGATGTCTATTTTCCTTCTAAATGTTCTCCAGTGAGGACGCGGTTCAGGGGTGAGGGATTGCATCTCGTCCAGGTGAGAGTAAAGGCCAGCTGTCAGACTAAAAACCCCAAATTGGAGATACAAGTGAACCGAGTCTAACGCTGGCGTCTGATCTGTGTTTATCCGTTTTGACTCACCTTCATCTTCAATGTCTTCCTCCCCCTCTCTCTCTATTTGTCTCTATATCTACGGTGGCCCTGAAAGGTCAAACTTTGCCAGACTTGTAGCGGCTGGCTGACTGGCTGAAGCCTAATCAAGCGTGCCAGACTATTTCCCAAAACTGACACACACACACATACACAAACACACACAAACAGGTCCAGCTAAGCCATTTCTTGGTGTTGACACTTTGTCATTTGTTACACAGACATCTCCTCTCCTGCACCGGCCAGAGTGTGTTGTGTTGTGTCTGCTAGCTAAACAGCAAAAGGAGACAGGAGAAGGGAAAATAGGCACAAAAGATGGGATGAGAGAGAGAGAGCGAGAGAGAGAGAGAGAGAGAGAGAGAGAGAGAGAGAGAGAGGAGGAAGATAAAGACCCAGAGCGAGATATACAATTGTGTTTCCGCACTCTCTCCAGGATATTGTGAGCTTTTTTTCTGATTATTACAGCTCTGTAAAGCAGTAAGATGTGTCGCTTTGTGTGCGTTATATTGAGAGAAACTCTGGTCATATTGAACAATCGTCAGCGATAAAATAATGTTGAAAGAGCATCTTGCGTTTCCCGTATATATATATATTCATTAATTGGGGCAGAAAAATTCAATGAAACTCTCTCACTTTTTTTCCCCGAGGTAACTTTCGTGCGTCCAATCCGGTTACGAGGAACCAACAAGCTCCATAAACGCTTTATTTAGGGCACATTACAATGTGACAACAATGAAAAAAGATACGACGTTACAGCCACACCCACTAAGAAAAGTGGCTCGCTTCCAGAAATGAAAGCCAACTTTTTCGCCGACCTTTGAACCCATTGACTCTCCTGTCAAGTCATGGAATTCTGAAATGGTTATTTCCAGGCCTGGAAAAGCCCTTGAGAAAAACAGGCATGTATCTTTTAGGTTTGACATTGTGTGATTGCATGAATCTGTGTGAGGATCTCACAAACATTGTGTCGATTGGTCTGGTTTCTCTGAGTTGCAGAAGCAACTGGTCAAGACAATTTGCCGTGACTTGTTTCATTGTTTGGCTATTTTTTCTGTTGTTTTTTTTAATGGAAGTTAAGAGATGAAAGTAGAGGATCCGGCTGTTGCAAACTCAATAAGAGGAGAGCAACTGCAGTGTGTTATATGGGAGATAATCTCCTCCAGATTATTGATGGGCTGTTGAACATCGCCATGATTTGTCACCGCGCCAGGCTCCCTCTCTCTCTCCGTTTCCAACCCAACGATAAAGAGGTGGGAAGGGAGGGAGAAAATGAAGGTAAGATGGGAGGCGAGGAGATAAAGGATTTAGGAGAGAAAAGAAGGAAAGGAAGAGAAATGACTCGGCAAGTGATGCATGGCGAAAGGGTTGGGGGGGAAAAAGAAAAGGCTATGGCGAGGGGATAGAGAAAGGGGGGAGATGAGGTAAACGAGGGAGGGGAAGGATAGAGGACTGTGTGGCGGAGGGAGACACGGTCCATCATGCACCCTGTCGCTCTGTGAAAAGAGGAAGGACAAAGTTTAACTAGGATTTATCGCCTGTGTCTAGTCACTGGAATAAGGCTTGAGATATAGATCATTATGGAGGACACATATAGACTCGCATGCACCTGAGCCGGGGTCAGTTCCCTTTCTGAGGAGAGCGACCCGACACCGGAGCCGCTTCAAAAAAAAAAACTGCGTGAGGTGCGCTGAAAGGTGACGTATTAACCGAGTGTCAATCGGGTCGTTCTGCAGAGATCATTTGTGAGATAGTTTATCTTTGTATATTTCAACCGGGATGCTGTTTATTAAAGTCAGAAATGTCACTTTATTCTGCTTTAGGTAGCTTCAACTAAACTTCAGCTTCAACTAAACGCAATATCGATGGATAAAATAATTTAAAAAAAATTAAGAATATTCAATACATAATACTAAATAGAAAAGTTGTATATATATACAAAGTGCCGATTTTCCCACCACTTTGGCCATTGATATTCAATCAGAATGAGCTTCAGTGAGTAAATTCCTGCAGCTGTAAAGCGTTTATCTGCTTGTGTTTTCGTGTATCATGACTGTTCATCCTCGAAATGTTGCTCTATATTTCAAATACATGGCTTTAAATCAGTCAAATTTGGATGAACCTCAAAGATTGCCTGATCCCCGGTCGCTTCTGATTTGGATGACGACCTCATCAAAACCTCCGACTGTCGAAAGAAGCGCTTCACGTTCATGCCGTACATTTAAATTTGTGTTGCTAAAGTCTATAACAACACCAGGTGTTTAATATTCATTCAAGCAATCTAGGGATGGTGAAATATTAATGGAAACATCCTCAGCGTTCGGGCTATACATGGATCATTATTACAAAGTGAAATCCTATTAAATTTACAGTGTTTGCTACAATCTGGGCTCCTGCTATGTTTTTCTCATTCTCTCTTATAATGATGTAGGTTTTTAAAGGCAACATGAACGCATATTAATCCTTTAAGATTCACAAATACACAGTTTGGAGGAATTACCCCGAAATGTGAGAAAACTCAGAAAAATGCCTCAGGTATGCAGTTCGGGAAACACTTTGGATTTAAGAAAGCGAGGTTCGATTAAATCAATATTTTTGCATGATTTTGAAGGAGTTTGTAACTTTATTTTCAAACCCACTAAATATTGATATGCCTGTAAATAAACCAGTGCAATATGTTCTTTTGCTGCCTTTTAATTTGTCACCTATGTCCCCGTCACTTTGGTCTCATGGCTATTTAAAGACGCTCACAGAAAAGGCACCGTGTGCACAAGCACATCTAAACAGTGGGTTTCCTGTGTGTGTGAGTAAGTGGAAAATCTAATTATTGCACATCCGAGATGCACATTGGACGGCAATGTAGGATTGATCTGATTCTCATGCCTTTCAAGATGAAAAAGTCACGGGTATTATGAAAACATCCACGTCTCAGTTGAAAATCATTCACCTACCGACCTTCCTTTCCGACAGGCTTGTTCATCAGCATGAACTTACCTAACTCTGATTGGCTTGTACTCGTCTTCATGTCAGAGGCAGAGTATGAGTCTCACAAAATGGAAAGAGACATCAACCCTTAAATGAAAGCCCACACAACAGCTAATGGCTGTGAAAGAGGCAAACGAGAGACATTTTCTCGGACATATATTGCTAGCTTTCCATTGGTTAAGCTACGGCGTGCCAATGGTGTTCCACCCCCTAATAATGGCAACGCATTAGAAACCATTAGTAACCGGGGCCGAGTTAATCCTTTAAACTGTTGTCAAGTGGTCCAACCATCCAAGCTGATACTGCCAAGTACTCCCTAACCAGCGCAAGGCATTTTTGGTTAAAAAAAAGAAAAAAAAAGAATATATAAAATTCTGTTTATGAACTGACACTCATATTTTATTGAATACTTATTAAATAACTATCGTTAAAGGATTTTTGAATGGATGCTGATTTCTAATCTCACGTAATCCCAAGGAAAGCCTTGACGTGCCCTTAGGGGTACACGTAACTCCGCTTGAGAACCACTGCCGTTTTAAAGCAGTTCTCAAACGGAGTTACGTGTACCCCTAAGGGTACGTCAAGGCACTCCGCGGGGTACGTAAGATTTTTAAGGAAAATATTTAAAATTGGCATCCATTCAGAAATCCTTTTTAAAAATATGTACATTGAAGGAATATTCAATAAAACATGAGTCTAAATGAATCAACTTAAATCAGACACTGACGCCACAGTGCTGTGTATTACATCTTTTTTTCTATTAAAAAATGCTTTGCGTTGGTCAGAGGGGATTTGGTTGAAGAAAAAAAAAAACATTTCACGCGGGGTTCATCACTGAAAAAAAGCTTGAGAACCACTGTTCTAGAGGAAGAAAAATGTTGCTTCTTTACTCCAAGCAATGTGTTGCATACTTATATGTATTCTGAACAAGACTTGTGTGGAAACGAGTGTAAGAAGCCAACAACAGCACTCTAATTAGTTTGCGTGAGTTGTTCCGACTACATTGCTCATTTACATAAAGTGTGATGTTTCTCAGCTTCTCCCTCGTGGTCCCGTTGTGTTGAGAGTTTACATACATATCCTGCAACGCTGAAAGGGTAAACAGTGAAAGCAACGCCATGGTTTTGCTGTGTTTTTTCAAGTGTGTTGGGTGGAGGTGGCGGGGGCGGGGTGAGAAAGTGAGACCCGGTCGGGTGGAAATTTCAGTTGGATGTGGACCAGTGAAAGCCATTGCCGATGGATTCAGTACGTTAAGGAGTGTACATCAGACTCCATTATCATTATGGTGATTCACAACAGATGGCCCTGGAGAAACGGAGAGAGAGGAGTGAGAGAAGCACTGTGCATGAGGAAGTTAAACAGAAAGAGAGAGGGAGGTGGAGGGAATCGGAGGTAAGTGGAAGGAGTGCGGCTCGAGAGAAAGAGGACGTCTAGACTGCAGAGAAGGAGCGTGCTGCTCTGTGGGAGGGTTTCTGATTGTAATGACTGCAGTAAGGTTACAGGTCTAATTAGTGGAGGGGCTGCGCAATCAGGCACCATTACTGTACAAATACTTTGGATAAAGTCGGCGAGGTTAAGAAGTTCTCCGCGTCTGACTTTAAGTGCATCGGAGTCTGCTTTCCATTATGCCCTCGTGATTTATTTTAACCCCGCATCTATGGAGCGAGGCAGCCACTTTTATTTTTGATTGAGGTCTCGTTCCTTGTTAAGGCGCGTACGCCGCTCCTGAAAGCCCTGCGTTTCAACGGCCGTGTCACTGCGAGCAAATGAATTAACGGCTCATTTTTTGAGCTGTCGGGCTTCTTTGAACACAAAAAAAAAAATGGAGGATGCCAACTCGGAGAGAACATTGTTGAAAGATTGTATTGGGTTTCTTTATTTCACCTCAAATTACAAGCAAATATATGTCTATTGTTCCACCGTGTTAGAGGAAATTTGGGCCAAAACCATTCCCATCGGAAATTGTTGAGTTCTTTGTACGTGTCCATGTGGTTATCGTCTAAATTCTGGGCTATGATATCAGTCATGCGTGTTACTCTACTTCTGGTAACATGACAGCAGATATTAATGTCACGTATCTGCTGAAAATCTTGTTTGCAGCTTGTCAGAAGGCCGTTAGAAAGATAAGGCACAAAGCTGAACCCCCACCACAAGATAGATGGCTGATAACTGTGAATTAAATGTATGATTATGGAAACGTGAACTCCTGCGATAAAAGCTCAAGAGGAATGGTGTCGATGGACGAAGTTTACAACAAAAACAAACTGGACTGAGCAATCTGGATCATTTTTGTGTTTCCGTTTTCCTTTTTCACGTGTATGTGATCTGCACTGATTTTACACATTCTGTTCAGTTTATTCTCCACGAGAAGCCGTCCTGAAAACAGCCGTATGATACCTTCCTTGGTTCTCGGCAAAAGCTTTTTCAATAAAAATTTGTTTTAAATGATAATGTGTCAAGGTTAATATGTTTGTAATATCAACTGGGGGTGTGAGGTGATACTAAAATGTTGGAGTACCCTTATTATGACTCTCCACAATCTCCAGAGAGCAGATATGAAGTTGTTTTGAAGGTGAAAAAACTGAAAGATCACCGGCAAATATTTCATTTTTTGAGCTGTGGGTCTGTTTTATGGTTGGTTTGGATTTTTTTCCCTTTGAAGAAGAAGTAGAAAGCCAATCACCTCATGAGGTTTTATATAATTAGAGAGCAAGCTTTACCTGATGTAGTTACTGGGCATCAGTAGAAACTAAAATGAATTTGATTGAACACAACAAACAGCAAATTACCAGCTCACACTTCCAAAATACCTGTAGAAATGTCTCACAGATTTTTTTGTATTTCTAGTAAAAGTTGTTTTTACAGAATTCGAGTCCCGTTTTATGGTGTTTTATTGGAACAGAAGTTGTCTTCCCCTTTCCAAAAATTATGTCCACCAGAAATCAGGAAATCATGACCACGATGTTTCCCAAAACCGAAACCAAGAGATTATTTTGTAACCTAGATCACAAAGATTACTAAAGTCATTTTAACCCAAGCCACGATCTTTCCTTGACATTGTGTAACTAAACCTCAGTGTTATCTTGTTTTTTACTTTTCAAACGAAAGCGAACACTGTCGTCCGTCAGATCAGAAAACGCTTCTATATGCAGACGATGTGCTGCTATTGCCAAACAAAGAAAAGCACCTCCATATACTGCATAATAATTAATTATAATAGTGCCTGGATGCTTTGGATCAGTATCATAAGAACAGCTTATGAACAGAAACTCAGCCTCTGAGCTTGCATTTCTTTCTTCTCTCTCTTTTTCTTCTTGACATTGAGATTCTTTTCAGACTTCTTTTCCACTAAAAATCACAGACTTTCAGGGCCGACTGAGAGGAGCTAGTAATTCTTGCCAAATGAGACAGCCACAGCTGCACATCCCCGGCCCCGATTTCCCTCCCGCACAGGTGAACTAAATTTTGACCGAGGTTATGACCGGTGACGGCAATCATACATCATTTGGAGGATACGGAGCGCTTTCAGGGAAGCTTGAACGAGGTCGCGAGGTCACCGGGAGGGAGGTTTAATGAATGCCAAATTATCCTCCCTGCCACCGCTGCCCCTCAGGGAGGCGGAAAGTGCCGCGCGTCGGCAAAAAGACACGCACAACACACACACACACACGGCAATGATAACGGTGTCTGTTCCTCATTGTCCTCCCTGCTCTTTTGCCCCGCGGGTGCAAACCCAGTATACATGGTGGTGTTCCTGTTGTGTTTCCAGAGAGGAAGGCTGTTTCGGATGTGTGTCTGGCTCTGGTTAGAGAGGAGCCCCTGACGGGTTATTCAGAGCAATCAAAAGGGCGAACTGAGCTTCAGAGAGATATGAAATCATGAAAGGATGCACGGCAGGCCGGGTCCTCAACACTCATTCAAGCGGTTCTCATGCAGTGTTCGGAGCTATACACACACACACACACACAAAAAAAAATGCTTTATTTACTGTAAAATGTAAATATCCCAAGAAACCTTTGTCACTTATTTGTGTAGTCTGCAAAATCCTGAACCGGAAAATGAAAAGACTGTAAAAAATAACCCAGCGGCGCCAGTGGGTCGAACATAAAGCAGCCTTTCACTCAGCAGACCGTTGTTCGTGTCCCGTTCGACACGAGAGCACAAAGTTGATTTATTTGTCACTTAACTTATCACTTAGGGGGGGCGATCACAAAGGACGCGACTCTTAAAAGCGCAGCCGCTTAAAAAACGCCTCGACAAAAACGCTAATATTAGCGCCTCGTTGGAGGTCGCCATTTTGTTTTGAATTCCCCGCTGTTCACACCACACGAAGACAGGAAGAAACAAAGCCTTGTGCGTAAAAGTTGAGAATATTGGAACTTTTAGGCACGCTAGAAAAACGCGTCGCGCTGCGTTTAAAAGGCGCGCATGAAAGAGGAAAACAATAGTTTAGCTAGCGGCGCATTTTTAAGAGTCGCGTCTGGTGTGATCGGCCCCTTGTGTTGTTATTTTAACCCAAAACAACACACAAAAGGACTAATCCTTTGGTAAGATATCATGTGAACTGTTGCATGAGGACACGTTGGCTTACTGAGCACCAAATGTCAAGAAGACGATGGAGGAATGTTAAAAAGCATTTGCTGGTTGATAAATGCAGAAGCTACAGCTAGATTTACGGCCGCCGTAAACGTTCGCGCAGAATGTTGTGACACTTAACTAAGAATTAATGTTGCTGTTTCTTTTTTTCGCCCCAGAGTTTCCTGTTTACATTCTAAATTGATTGTGAATGAAAGTGAGTGACTTGTGGGATGCTTGCAGCTGGCGTGACTCGATTCAATACGAGGTTCTGCTGATGATGGAATATGATGTCTGCTTCCTCGGCTCGCTCAGCATATTTCACTGTTCACTTCTTATTTCATCATTTTATGTCTCAGCAGCAGAACAACCATCTCTCTCTCGACAGGAAGCTATGAAATGTTTCCTCTTCTTTCGCAGACGGCCGGGGTCCTACGGGCCGCTGTACAGTTGCATTTATTCCTTAGTGCTCTTTTAAAAAATGAGGTTTAATTTATTTGGTCATAGAATCTGAATTATTTATGTAATTTTATGTATTTTATTCGACCTTATAAGTATGTTGCACATACAAGGAATTTGACTCTGTGAACGGTGCATAACATTGAATATAGACAAAGAATAAAGCAATACAAATATAATAAAAACTAATATGGTCAACAACAAACAGATAACAGTACTTTAGGCGTATACATTATACAATAAAGTATATATTATACAATAAAAGTGGCTAGTGTATTTTAATAAGAAAAGAAAAGACATTTTAGTATTATTTACACAATATTTTCTTTAACTTTAACTTGTTAATGGAGTTAAAATCCACCATAACGTGTCATTAAAAATATAACATTAAAGACATTTCAGGGATGTGGCAGGGCCAAACTCATATTTTATAGTATGACAAAAATGCTTTTGGGGAATGAGGGGTTTTGTGCGGTCATGTAATTCATATTTATCTTACGATTCATGCATTCATTAAAAAGCAAGAAATGGAACAGCAGCGTACATGAAGTCTTCTCCAGCTGCAGTGTTGTGTTCACGCACTATCGATGGTATATCGCCATAATAACAAATAAACAAAGTGTCTGGAATGGATTATCTCGCCTCAGCATCCCAGAATACAGACATCACAACACCATCACTACATCGGCTCCCGTGACCTTTACATTTATTTTTTTTTAAATCTATTTAATTTACTCTCTGCCACGCTGCTTTACAGCTTTTTATATTTCATCTTGTCGGTGAAGCTTTTTTCCCCCTGGGGACGTTTCCATTAAGAAGTCTTGACGTGTTCGGTGTCGGTGGCTAATCGCTGGCGGCGTTTAAAAAAAAAGAAGTTTCCACAGGCTGTTAGCGAAGCCCTCGCAGTCGGACAGGTGATTAGGTAAGCAGGCAACTTTGTGAGAACAGTGTGAACAGGTGTTTTGATGTGTGTGTGTGTGTGTGTGTGTGTGTGAGTGTGTGTGATTGTGTGTCGGGCACAGATGTGAGCAGTTAGGGACATCCAGAGAGCAGATGTGCTCCGCGGGTTCACGCCGCTTCTCATTTCACGACGCTGCAACAGTGGAAAACTCAACCTTCTCGTCTCTTCGGAGGCTCGACTTAACGTTTCTACGGCAAAATGCAAAATGTCCGATTAGAGAGACTTCATGACAAAAGTGGAGCTCGGCGGGAGAGGCAGATATTCGAATCGAGAACATTCCTCCCTTTAGAAAACGGCTCAAGGGCCGAACAATAACCCCTCCACGTGTTTTTGATTAGTTTTTTAAAGGAAAGGATTTCCTCCTGAAAACAAACATGATGTGAAAGGGAATTGAACCCCCACCTCTGTGGGGCGGTGAGATATAAATTGCATCCTCTTATAATCAGTTTATCTGGTGCACCTGCTGTGCAACACACACGGGCAAACACAGCATATTATAATAGTGTGAATGATGATTGAGCAGCATTCACATTTTATGAGTACGGCTGATACTGTGGCACAAGAGTTGGAGTGTTAAATGTTAAAGATATATATTTTTATTCATATATGTTTTGCATGTATTAAGACGTTTTTTTTTTGCAGAGATGGGAAACGTCTTTAGTTCCTCTTTAAATTGTTAAAAACATGATGGTACTCATTTTTTCCCACAATAATAACCTGTTGATAGTGCAACATTTTGAACCACACATCTCAGTCTAGGTAAGTTTATTGTTTTTTTAAAATTAATTATGGCATTAAATTTGGTATAAAATATTATGGAATGTGATTTCCATGCAACATCACTAATACTCAAAGCCGCAGACTTAATTTTAACTTTAAAACGTATCACAGAACTTTTAATTATTCAGTTTCTTTTCAGCTTTTTGATATCTCATATTTTTCGAATGATCAGAGTTTACATCTTAAAGAGTGTTCATAGCAAAGCTTAGATCCTCCTCTGCTGCTCTGCTTTATTAATTTAGGTGTTGATCAGCGCTTTATTTCAACAACTTTACTTTTCAAACACAATTTTCTACATCAAAATAGCAACAAATTTGTCCAAATCCACACAATGCAACTGTCTGACGTGTCTCCTTACCTCCTCCCTCGCCTCCTCTGCCACGTGTCCCCTCCACTTGTCACCTTCCCTCCTCTCCTCTCTTCCTCACTGTGTCTTCAGCCTCTCACCTCACACTTCCACTTCTTTTAGCTAACGCACTAAAAAAAAGAGCATAAGGTTCTCGTAAAAAACTTTTTTTTTTAAAAAACGTTAGCCGCAACGCAGCTGTGCTTCCAGTGAACGGCTCACGGAAAAAGCTCACGACTCACCGGGCCAAGCCGTCGACTCCTCGCGTCACTGTTCGCTCGTGAGCTGAATACCGGACTTTATTTAAGAGCTATGAAAAGAAAAGTTAAGTTATTTCAGCCTACAACATGGTCTGGGTTTGATCTGAAGACCCCCGTGTGTTGATAGCTTGAAGTAACATCACTCATGCTGCTCGGCTGAATGGATGCCACCTGTCAGATCTGGCTTTGTTTAAACCTTTCAGTCGCAAAAAAGGAAGAAAAAAAGTCAGCGATATAATAATATTGGCTGTGAAATGGTGAAATATCTCATAGCTCCACACTAGAGGGTTCAGTTTGAAGTGATTTCCTGTGCAGAATATCACTTTTGTGACTCAGATAGATGTAAAGCTGTTTTTAATCTTGGTGTCTCTCTCTCCCAAACAAATCATAGCAATCAGCTCGGTATTTAAAATGCGAGTCAAAGGGAAACGGATCAGAGTTGAGATACTTGCCATTTATTTCCATCAAAAGGTTAAAACGTTGTAGTGGCTGCCATGTCCAGATATAGTTGAATCACCATAAAAGAAGAGGAGCATGGTCCTCAGTGGCTAGAAATTAAAGTATTAAATATCATAACTGTCACATATTCACCAGCAGACATCTTGATTTAAGAAGAAAAAAAGATTGGAGACTAAATGGACCGTAGCGGGGGAAAAAGCAGTAGATTCATCTTAAAAATAACTTTTCTTCCTAGTACATCATCTGCAAACTTGTTCATGTTGCACTCAACCTATTGCCCCTATGCATGCTGGGATAAAATCACAGCCATGAACTAGAATCAACACCTCCGCTGCCGTTGGGCAAATCCAACCAATCGTACTCCATCTTTTTTTTTGTTCTTGACCACCAAATTCTAACCGGTTCATCCCCGAGTCCAAGTGGACGCTTGTGCCCAATTTAATAAACTTCCCTCCAGGCGTTGCAGAGTTATAACCGTCACTCGAAGGGGACCAGACAACCTCGGAAAAAATAACGCCCCCCGGCCGCGGCTGTCGGCAGTGCTGAGGCGTAACAAGATAATCGGTTTAGAGACGCTTGGCTGAATAAATAACCCCCTCCTCCTAAATTAATTATTTTGTCTTAATATCAGGAAAATACTATAACTCTAGGCTTTGATCTGACAGAGCGTGTTTTCTAGCGGCGACGCAGTCGGAAAAAGAAAATCCAGAGCGTCATTAGCTTCCTCTCATTGTTGTGACGGTTGCGGGACACCCGGAGGAGCGCCACGTCGCAGTTTCCCACGATCGGAAGAGGAAATAGCCGGCCGGGAGGCAAATTAGAGCGCCGCTTGGGATTTCCAGCCGAGTTGTTTTCATTCATTTGAACTGCGCTCTTAACGATTTAAAAGGTAGCGTGCAGCCTCTGCTAACATGGCGGTCAGGAGACGGAAGAGACTCTCCGCCGGTCTTTTCTACCTCGTACGCAGCCGAGCGGCGTTCGTCTGAGCGTTGAGTCGGTCTGGCAGTCAAACTAAAATGTGTTAAAAGCACATTTTTGGGCGGCAATGTGTGTATTTTACACTGATTACACTCCTTTAAAGAACAGTGTTACGGAAGAAAAGCACCAAAAAAAACGATATTTACAGCGCTGCAGTTTTATTTGCTTGTACATTAAAGTCGACGTGTGATTATAGCGGCGCGGGTTTAGCCAGTTGACTGATGCGCAGAGACCGTCACGCTCTCACAACACACACACTCGCACACTCGCACACACACACATGCTGTCTGTTTCAGTCCGTCCTCCGCGTCCTCCTCCGCGTCGCTTTGAGTCAGAGTTCTGGGTTTCCCGATGCGACCCGGCAGCCTGGTGGCAAACATACCTGCTGTCGCTAGCAGCAACTTAACATGACAGCGGGACACGAGGGAGGAAAGGTCAAACATGGATGTGGGAAAAACCTAAAAATAGGAACGTGTGTGTGCGGGATTAAAGTGTGTGTGAAAAGAGGAAAATGCTACGGGAGGACGGCGAGGTGTGTGTGGACGGCTGTTTGGTTGTAAACATCTTGAGGCAATCTACAGTCAACTGTTTGCATTATCAAAGTCTGTGTGTGTGTGTGTGTGTGTGTGTTTGAGGTCTTCAAAGCAGCTTGATTTTCCAGTTAATGACTGTTCACTTCAAAGCCACACACACACACACACACACACACACACACCGACGCAGACACACGCCGTCTTACATGTCCCCATCTGTGTTGCATCTCTTGTGCGTCTAAGAGATGTGCCGCCACTCACATCTCTGGTGAACTCTCCAGCTGTGCGTATGTGTATGTGTGTGTGTTTATATTCATCCGCTTTCATGCATGTGTGCATGCATATTGAACGAATTGTGTGTTTGTGTTTGTGTGTGTGTGTGTTGTGGGGGGGGGGAGTGTTGTGACAAAGATAGAGCGAGAGTCGGAGCAAGACAGCTGCAGATGTTGCAGGACTGCTGAATCCACAATTCAAGCGCACACACACACACACACACACACACACACACACACACACACACAGTACAACAAGAATGATTAGTCATTCAATAGAAAACAGATGTATGCTTGTGTGTGACGTGTGTGTGTGTGAGATTATTGTGAGCATCTTTCCAAAGTTAAACCTGCCACCAGACGGAGGAAACACTGCTGAATAGAGGACATACATTAAGTGTATATATATATATATATATATATATATATTTATATATATATATATATATATATATATACTGGTGTAAACATCACTTTAACATTGCAGCTGCTGAAGGCGGGGCTAATTTTAACTATATGTACTACCTTAATCTGTAATAATTTATGGGTTAATTATTTTTAAACAACATCAATATCGATCAATTCCATCAGTTGAATCCACAAAGTAACTCTCACCTGCTATAATATTTTTCCTCCCAGTGGGATGGAAGTATGAAGCGACATGAAAAGGAAATACTCGAGATGGAATAAAAAAAATATTTTTAAAAAGCCAGTAAAAGAAATGAAATATGAGAGGATGTATGTAAGGTCTGTGCCGCTTCATTTTCTCTCCCTTTTAGACTTCCTGTTTGTTTTTTTCTGGCTCATGGCCTCGGGGCCAGGGTGTCTCTCTCCCTCTCTCTCTCTCCTTCTTTCATACAGTCGTTGTCGTGGCATGAATTATTAACTAATTGTCCTGGTTATACGAGCAGTATGCCATGCAGCATGTGTCGGGGCTTATTGTCTGGCTAATGTTGCAGCTTCAAAGCGCTCTTGAAATTCAATAATGAGCTCACGCTCCCCTTTTGTAGCGTCCCAATATTGTGTAATATCAATCTTCAGATCCCTTCATGCAAACAAAAAGGCACAGTTTTAGGTTATCAAATGTGCATTAAATTGTGGATTGGGAGGCAAAGGGACATTTCACAGAGATGAAAATACAACAGAGCGTCATTGTCATGTTGCATAATGTTGTGACACGGCGACACGCTGCTCGTTTGCGATGGAAGACGATGACAAGAGGCTACAAACTGACGTCCGGCAGGTCAAAGTTGAGATACACGTTCACCTTTTCACACAAACGGCAAACTATCAAAATGCTTTGAGAAATAAAGCCTTGCAAATTAGCTTGACAGAAGAAGAAGAAGCTAGAAGCTACAACTTATAACCTACAATGTATTTAACCAACTGCTTACTAGTTGACATACTCTCTCTTACCTACTTTTGTCTTCTTAAGGGCTCCGTTACTCTTGTGTTGTGCGTCCAACCACGCAGGAGCTTTGCGGCGCTGTTCTGGGGTCTGTTAGCACACAAAAGGAAGTCAATGGAGAGCAAGAAATTGCTTCCCAGATGGTGTCTTGTCTCGATGTTGACGCTTGAACACACCTGATCTAATGGGACAGCAACCAAGCTGCTGTGGGAACTTTACAGGACAAATAGCAGCAACCGCAGCGCTAGCATTATCGGTTGTTGCGTCAAAACAAGTTTGAGCATGCATTGAAACAAAGACCCAAACAAAGTGGAACCCAAAATGCAACCCGTGTGTTTCTGTAGGGACCAAATCCACCAGCGCACGCCTCAATAAGCATGGGTGTAAAATGTTTGGGGTTAGCTTCGCCGTCCTCTTTGCTCTTCTCCACAACACAGCAACTGGTAAGGATTCTCTTCATTTTAAATATTGTTTGAAGCTATTTTCTGTTGATTTTGATCTTTGAATTTGAAGGAAAAGTAAGAGTTTAAGTTATTGGAATGCATGTAATGGAAATACTTGTAAATGGCAATTTAATCAACAAGCCATTTTCAAGTTTAGGCTGAGCTGAATGTACTTTAACACCAGGATAACTTGATATTGGTATTCATTAAAAAAAAACTGTATTCTCTGTAGCCCGAGCTCCCCAAACTTCGCAGCGTCCATTGTTAAACAAGAAAATAATAAAAAATTCTCACGTGACGTTACCTCCAGGATCTCCGGAACCACGTTTATTAACTTTAAATTGCTACCGTTAAGTTTATGCATTTACATAAACCGCGTAACCTCACCGTCACTTTCGTGCACGGCTGTAACGTTTCACAAGATCATTAATAAATACACTTTAAAGAACACCTCTGTAACCCTCCGAGCTTGTAGGAATCTAATAAAGTACGACGCGTCCTTGTGGGTTGTATATTATTGCCTTAAAAATCCAAATGCGGCGAGACTGTTTCTTAACCCTACTTTATACCTTTTATACAAATTGTAATACCCAGCATGTCCCAATCCGAGCATATTAAGGCATTATGGTTTTAACCTTTCCATTTTTTAACCAATTGAAAAAGTTTTCGGCCTAAAAAGAATAAGGCCGAGTGGAGCTCGGTGCATCTGGGCTTCTACTTTTCAAAAAGCCTCTTCCGGTACTTTAAGTCTGCCGAATGTTACACATGATGCCAGGACAGGCCTTAGGCAGCTAATGAGGGGTTTTGGCAAGATTTGTTTTTTTTTGTTGAGGCTGGCTAGTATTTCCGACTTGCTTCTTATAGGCGTCCTCACCAAGCCTCGTCTTTAATAATCCCTTCTGGCTCACTGTTTTCCAGTAGCGCCAATTGGATGGAAAAGCTCTTTCGGATTGTAACAAAGTAAACTGAAGAGAAAAATGCCAGATTTGTAATGAGGTTACGAGAACTGATGAGTTGGTAAACACTTATTTTTTCTTTAGTTTTGGCATCCCGATAATGATGATGATGCTTCAATGTGAGCAATAAATTCATGTTGAAATGAGCTCTGCTGAATTTCGGCGCCAACGGCTAACGTATGGAGGTCGCATCGAGTTACCGAGTCACGTAACAATGGTTATTGAAATATAATCTTATCAAACTTTTGTTTGTTGAAGTGCAGTTTGTGATTTCAGGATTTATCGTTTAATATTTATTTCCCGTGTCATCAAGAATCGTACACTTTCATTGGTTCTGAAATGGACCATTTTATATTTATGGTATTGTGATATCTCTAAACATTTAAATCAATAAATGGGAGTTGGAAAACAAGTCCGGTCAACTGTGAAGGGAGGAGATGGAGACGATATCTTTCTACGATTGAGATTGTATCTGAACTGTAACTCAACTAAACTATCAATAATGACAAATCACACGTAATTTTCATTTGCTCATTTTTTTTTTTTCAGACTTTGTACATTCCAGTAATAAAAATCAAACGCAGATGAATCAACATAATCTTAATAACGGTGACAAGCAATAACCGGCTCGGAAGATTAGACTCATTAAACACTACGCACATGGAATTATTTTTATTTCCCGCCAGTCCTCCCATTAAAGCGTCCATTGAGGCACTAACACAAGTCTCGGGTGATGGGAACCTATCATTGTCGCTCCATTATAAAATGTAATCCAGCTTCTTTATCACGTCTCCAGCGCTCTACTTTCCAGATCCACCTCCCCTGCAGACAACAACACGTCCTTTAACCCAGTGGTTCTCAAACTTTTTCTGTCACACAACTTTGAAGGAAGCAAAATGTTCGGGCCCAACCGCCCCAACAACATAGGAACGAAATGGTCCAACTTTTTGAGACTCCTCCATCCGTGCTTTTTTAATTAATAGATTAAAGAAAATTGAAATCCCTTTCAAGTAAATCAGATTGCTCCATCAGACAAAAACTAATAACACGTGCAATCACTTTGTTAAAACAATGCAAATAAAGTTATATATGTGCAAAAAATGACTTATATTTGGCAAAAAAGATGACCAAGGAAGCCGGTTGGATCCCTGTTTTCTCCCCATAGCCTAATGTTGAAGTGTCCTTGAGCAAGACACTGAAGCCCCAGAGCTTCACAGCAGCACAAAGCTCCTTCATTACTAAGGATGGTGACATGCAGAGAATAATTCCCCCACTGTAAGATTATTAAAGGATTCCTAAAAATAATCAAAAATATATATATATTTTTTAAAGAATCTGCATCTCCCGCCGCACCCCACCTGTAATACCTCCATGCCCCACTAGAGGGTTGCGCCCCACTGCTTGAGAATCACTGGTTTAACCCCAACCTCTTGCTCACCGTGCTTCAGTTTCCTGTCAATGGCGCTTTTGATTATTCCTCTCAATCGATAAGTTTGTGTGAAAAAAAATTAAAACACAGCTACCGATCTCTGCTGTGCTCTCCGTCTCCTCTAGCCCTCTTGTCTTTCCACCGCCTCGGTCAGGCTTTTCATGCATAACAATGAGCGACCATGTTTTTACTAACCCCCTTTTCTAAAAATGTATTCCGACTTCTTTTTTTTCTTTTTCGTTATCCAAATCCCCCACACTGTATGGGTATTAAAATATCCCGGCGAGAGAGCGAGGAAAGGAAAGGGGAATGACACGAGAACTTGCGGGGAAGGATGTTAGAGCGTGAAAAAGGCAGAAGAGTCGAGGCAGCCGGTGCGACCCCCTTAAGAGACGCCGTCGGAGTGGAGGAGGCCGAGGGAGGAGAGAGTTGGAGAGCAGAGTCCTTCCTCACTGTAGCCTGCTAATCTCCATGGACTTGACATTTGAAAAACCTACACCCCGTCACTCCCCCTCCTCACCCCTCATTCCACACACACACTTACTCCCAGTGCAGTGATGTGTGTGTAAATCCAGCGCCAGCACTGAATAGACTCAACGTCTCCTTGACTCTAAATCCCTTCTGAAACACGGTTGGGACCACTATTTCTCAGTGGTGAAATTACAACAAAAAAAAAAAAAGATCTCCTTGAACAAACGACTCTGGCTGCACATAGATGCCGTTAATAGCGACCAAATTATGAGCAATGACATGCGGGTCGTTTGTGGACAGTGATGCCTTCAAGCCCCCACTGTCCCCGTAGGAATAACTCGTGTGTCATTTATATTGCGAAGGGTGTGGAGGTCAGCGTGGCAGCATGGGAATGTGACGCTTCCACACCGAAGGGCTAAGTTTGCACACATTAACTGTATTTTCACCGGTTTCTAACGCTTCAAATGTCACCGAGATAATCCTGAATTGTGTTGTCGAGAAGGGTCCAGGGTCTTCTTTGGGTTCTGGTTTTTAGCTGCTTATTGCACCTGCAGTCGCAAGCTGGGGATCCAGGACGTATTGCTGGACCCGCTGGAGGGAAGGTACGGGAAGAACCTGGACTGACTTGAGTAGACTGTCAGACACCTGCTGCAGTAGAATCAGAGGTTTTCAAAAGGAGGGGTATAACTTGCTGTGGCCTGGTTGCATACGCAGCATATTGATGACCATGGACAGGTGGAATATATGGGATATGCATTGATTGCCATCACGACTCAAGCACACACACACACGCAGCTGTCAGACACAAGGACACACACACACCAGGTGAAGGATTTAACTCTAATTATTGAGAAACCAATCACAATCAGGGTTCCCACTCTTCAATATTCACTGGAGAGCTTCTTTTTTGTTTCAGGATTTTTCCAGAGCAGCAAACAAGCGTCACGTCGTGAACTCTTTGTTCGCCTCCGTCGAGGTAGAACTCAAAAGACCTGCAGCCAATGGCTTTAAATTATCAATGAAATCATCTATAAAAGGCAACTAAATTATGAAAAACAGCTCAACACCATCACAGTTTACTTGCCGGCAGTTTACGTTTGAATCATAACGCAAGTTGAATGATTGAGTTTCAGCCACTGTGGTTGTGATGTCATCCAACCTGCGC
>NW_027176240.1:3170142-3190142 GCF_023055335.1 Clinocottus analis | reverse complement strand
CACAAGAGACAAGAGTCTGCTGCTCTTCTTCCCAAAACCCTTTGGAATATAAAACTAACAATTACATTAATACCAAATAATTTGTGGAGTGAAACCCGAGAGGGAGGCTCGGGGGGTCGGAGCACTTTGTGGTCACGTTGAATGTGATCCGTCTTCTTTGTCCTTATCTTTCACTTTTAGCGTTAGCTAAGTTTAGTCTGCGTGTTTGGTTGAGTACTTTTTAGGCGGGGCAACGCAGCGAGGCAACGCAGCGAGGCAACGCAGTCTTTTTTGTCCTTCTCTTTCACTTTTAGCGTTAGCTAAGTTTAGTCTGCGTGTTTGGTTCAGTACTTTCAAGTAAGGCAACGCAGCGAGGCAACGCAGCGAGGCAACGGCAACGCAGCGAGGCAACGGCAACGCAGCGAGGCAGGCAACGCAGCGAGGCAACGCAGCGAGGCAACGCAGCGAGGCAACGCAGCGGGTGGAGCCGTGCAACTTAACCACAGCGATGAAGACACTTCAAACTCCGTCTTCTTTGTCCTTATCTTTCATTTTTAGCGTCAGCTAAATTTAGTTTGCACGGTCATTAGTGTTTGGTCCAGTACCTTTTTGAGGGGGGCGACGCGGTGGGGCAACGCAGCGGGGCAACGGGGTAACGGGGAGGGGCAACTTACCCACAGCCATGAACACACTTTAAACTCTGTCTGCTTTGTTTTTATCTTTCACTTTTAGCGTTAGCTAAGAAGAGCAGCAGCTCTGATGGACATTGACAGGAAGAGGGATCACAATGTCTGCGTTTACTCTTTCATTTTCTTATCACTGTCTCTAACACACACACACACACACACACACAACCCCCTCCTCCCCCTCACACACACACACAAACACACACACACACACACACACACACACTCCTGTGCTTATTCCTGCATCTCTTCTCTCAGCAGGACTCCTCTCTTTAACCATCTCGTTATCTTATCCCTCACTGATGACTAAATGAGTGGAGCGTGTGTGTGTGTGTGTGTGTGTGTGTGTGTGTGTGTGTGTGTGTGTGTGTGTGTGTGTGTGTGTGTGTGCGTGTGTGTGTGTGAGAGAGAGTGTCCCCACTTCGGCCTGGGCTCAGCAGGGGGTTACGGCTAAAGAAAACAGAAGAGGTTTCACACTTTAGCCGGCCACACACACACACACACACACACACACACACACACACACACATACACACTTGTTAACCAGCCTTGTGAAAAGACCCAAACCTGATTTAAAGGGATATCGTGCCACAGTATTAACTTCAATCAAAAGAGCTTTATTTAAAACACACCCAGTGACTTGGAACAATAATGGGTTGTTGCTCTAATAATTTATGTTTGCAACAAAACAATTAAATGGGTTTGAACCCCCTCCTCCCCAAAAAAAGAAAGTATTGTGTGGGTCTGTGTTTGTGTGTTTTCAGGTGTGAAATGGATTCAATCTTTTAATTAACTGTGCTGTTTTTAAAAGGGATATGAAATCGCAACATAAACAGAACGGTGTTGCTCCAGCCCCCCCCAACAACAACAACAACAACAACAACAACAACACACCTTTCACCCTCAGCCTGATTGACCCGCTGCCTGATAGCAGCACCGTGGGGGGGCGGGGCCTTCTTCAGCTGGATTTCCAGCTTGTTATTTATTGACGAAGGCAAAAAAAACAAAAACAAAAACTGAGCGTCTCTTTGTCTTCGGGCTATTTGCGATTGGCGGGATTCATAAATCCTGACTTGCACTTATGCGGAGCGATTCGCGGCGTCAGCCGAAAACGCCGGTGGGAAAAAGCACATTTGCTAAGTTGAAGAGAGGGAGAGAGAGAGAGCGAGAGGGAGAGAGAGAGAACGTTTCTTTGAGAGCGTCGCATTGTTTTTTGGCACGGGAAAAAAAACAGCTGGCTGCACTCGATGCCGCCCCGAAAGCCGTGTTAACGCCGCTGGAGAGTGACACGGCATTGTGCGAAGAAAAAAATCAGACGCTGCGCTTCCGTCACGGTTCAGGAAGTGTCAGCGGAAAAATAAGACATGGGAATCGGTGCTGCAGCGAGCAGCAGGAGGTCTCTGATACATCACAGCGTCGCATTGTTACTTCCCACCTAACATTGCTTTTTGTGGGGTGACACACAACCAACACACAACCAACACACAACCAACACCAACAACACCAACAACACCCCTTTGAATCCGGCTTTCTGCTGCAGTGGAGACCTGTAGCGATTAGCGGCAGCATGACAGGAAACAAGCCAAGTCGCACCTCATGACGGTCAACTTTTTGCCACGTTTCTTTTTTTTAATTTGCCAACTTTTATCATCTGCAATGGAGGGTTGTTTTTTTTTAATGTATGCATTGGTCCATTTAGTTATTAAATCAAGATTCAATTTGTTTTTCAGCTTTAGTCATATTTTCTCTTTACACTTTAGCCTCAGCACAGTGGTGCTTCATTATATAGAGACCTGAGATTGTTCTGCTATTTTTTTAAAAACGTGCAAAAAAATATGCAAGCGCCTTTTTAAAAAGGTGATTTTAAGAAATTATGTAAAATCGCGAAAATGACCCCCGACTCCAGAGGGTTAAGATAAACTAAGATATAATCCTTTATTAGTCCCTCAGTGGGGAAATTACAGGATTACAGCAGCATTGCTCACAAGTAAATAAAGATTTTAATAAATGAAAGTAATATGAATAAACAGTAGAACAGTAATAAAACAAAAGTATAGTAAGAAGAATATTAAATATACAGATGGAATAAAAGTAAAAATGTGCATAAAAGTACTTCAACGTAATGGATATTGGCGTAGCTCATGGACAGAGTGAAACCACAAGGTTGCCGGTTCGATCCCCGATAGTTTGCATGTGGACGTGTCCTTGAGCCCGAGGTTGCTCACTGCGCCTTCATCACTAAGGATGGGTTCAAATGCAGAGACTACGTTTCCCCTTGTGGGACTAATGAGGGATTTAAAATAAACAGAATAAGTCGACGATTTGTGTGAACTTCAAGACGCCGCGGAAGAAAAGTTTGCTGCCAAGGACACGAGAAGCGTCAGCGGGAAGTATCACCACTTCAGCATGAATTAGGAGTTGGCAACTGTGACTGGATCAATTTTTGTAAAACATTCACATCTAGTTTGTTGAAATGTTCTGGGAACCCCATTGACCTGCACGAAGCCTCCTTTTTTTTAAGTATTGTTAAAATAATGGAACAATTGAACACGACTGAAGAGTGCAACGTTAAACAGCGTGCATGCTGGGTAAAGAGCTTCTCAAGCGCAACAGCATGAAAACATTTTGGATGCCATGAGAGAAAAAAAACAACTAAAAAGTTATCAGGGTTAGATCTCGTTTGAAGGGACTTCTAAAAATAAAACCAATGCCCCCCCCCCCCTCCTCCTCTCCTCCATCCATTCCTGTGAAGCCGTCGATACTTTCTCATCTGAAAGATCGAGGTAGAAAGTGGTAACAGGGCGTGCTGCGTCTGTATCTGTGAGGCGGGAGAGAAACAGTTACTGAGACAAGAAGACGGAGAGACGGAGAACGATGCTTACGCCGTGAAAATCCAATAGTCAATATTTTTGCAAGCGAGCCTAATCTCCCACGTCTGATTGAGCGTGTGTGAGAACAGCATCTTTGCACAAGGCCTTTCGTGCGTTGCTGAGTTTATTTCGTGCGCGCGCACACGTGCCTCTCAGATGTCTCGCCGGAAAGAAAAAGCCGGCGCCGGTCGGGGGAAATCGCGTAAAAAAAAAAAACAGTTTTACTGCATTCTTTCCGATCAATGTTATTTTCCACAAATGCGCGACGGCGTCGTTCGGTATGAGTCGGTCGGCCGAAGCGTTCTTTTTTTTTTTTCTTTCTCTCTTGCGACACTTTGATGTGGGCGCGTGACGGTGCGCGGGTGAATTGCCGGGCGCCCTCGCTTCCCGCCGTTTTGAATGGAAAGAGAGCGTTGGCCTTGTTCTTCCCATCACTGCGTAATCGGCCATAACGTGCTATCAGAGATAAGGAAAAGGGGGAGGAAAGAGAAACAGATAGAAGGGAGATAACACAGTGGGGGAGGTTGAGCTATGGGTTTGGATTGCACACTTTCTACTCCTTTCTAGTTGGGTTTCGCTTCCTATTCCTTTCTTCCAATCATTTTATTTGATGTTTTTACAAGCTACACATTACGAGACAACTGAAAAACAGCATAACAACTCTACGAACAATCAGACAAGGACAGAAAAACACGGACATAAATCATCATCCCCCACATTGAACCTGCTATCACGATTGTATTTATCTCCTTCTTACCACCGTTTTAGTTTCAAATCCTACAGGAACACTTGTCGAATGTCCTCCCCCGAGAAAGATTATGTACAACATGCTCGCTACACAGGAAGCCAGACACATCGACAACTTAGGTCCCGAGGTTACAAAGCCTCTTCGTGTGGTTTTCGGCACAGTCCTCGCCAATAAAATTCCTAAAAGGGTTCCAGACGGGGAAGAAAAAAGCCTGTTTGTGTCTCCTTGGAGAACATGTGTGAGTCTTTCCAATGGCAGGAGTTGTAGGACGTTGTGAAGCCAACTGGAGACAGATGGTGTTGGTGCTGTGGAGCCAAAGCTGGAGATGGATCATCGAGCGTGGAAGACTCAGGACTCTCTTATGTCTTTTTAATGCAGGTGAGGCAGCGTGGAGGCCGACAAAAACGTAGGAGGGGATTGAACTTTACCTCCCTAAAGGCAAATGTTCGGGACCTTCTAATGGTCCGACAACACGGAGCCTCGTGGTCCAGGAACAGAAGTACACTGTAAAAAAACGCTTGTGAAGTTTACTGTTTGTGAGCAGGTACCTACTGTAAACTACTTCCCAGTAAAATACTGTGTATTCATTCAAATATTACAATAGTCAAAGCTTTACTGTAATTTAATAACAACAAAAAACACAGTACTGCTGTGGGAAAATCACAGAAACTAAGATTATACTGTAAAAAAAATCATTGTACCCAAAAAGTACTGTAGAAGATGACAGTAACTAATAATCTACTGTAGTTATATCCTGTGTTTTTTTTTGTTTTTTTTACAGTAAGTTACTTGTCAAGTTAATAACTGTTAATATCACAGTGCAGACTGTTTTTTTTACAGTCACATGTTGCATATGTTCCCTATTTGGTGGCGTACGACAACACTGAGCTCTGCATCTTTGCTCAGGGCCATGTGGGAACCTCTGCATGTCTTATAATGTGGAATATCTCTACCGGCCATCAGGGGGCTCCTCTGAATGAAAGACTGATTGTATGGCAGAGAAAATGACCCTCCATCTAAACATTGTAAACGTGAGTTTACGTCTCAATCTCTAGTTTCTAGTCTTCTTCAATACACCGTGATGTTCGATTCGCAAATGAAGGTCCATTTAGAGTCAAACAGACGATAAAGCAGGGGATGCTTGAGGGGCGGGGCTACATTGTGATTGGCAGGTCGCACAGAGACATATACGGCGTCTCACCGCCACTCCTCCGCTGTCCAAATATGGTCACTTCCTGTTCACTGCTTGCACACTAGCCAAGATGGCGATGGCGAAAAATCGAAGACCACGAGTCAACAAACCAGCGGGTGACGTCGCGCCGCCGACGTCCACTTCTTTGTATAACGTCTGTTCAGGGCTCAACGATACGGATCCTCCAGAGCGAGTAAAGCACCACGTCAAAGACAAAAGGTTTAACGGACCGAATGAAGCCAGCGAGCATTTCGATAATCATACAAACGAGATTTGTTGGCGCGAGAAGACGGCGGGCCAGACTCCGGTTTCAATGACTTCGGGGTGAAACCTGGCCGTTAACTTTTGGTCTCTGTTGGTATTTGATAGCCGGCAATAGATTCAAAACAAGAAAACCGTTCAGAGGCGTAGTAGAAAACACAGTTATGTCACACACACTGCAACACCCCGCCCCCTTTACTGCATCTTTACGGGTGGACATGTTTTAATAAACACGTCAGCCGTCTCCAGTCCCTCGCAGCCTCCAATGTTTCCACTGAAAGCTTTTCTGCTCGGCCTCGCCGGTGCCGCATAAAGACGAGGCTAATGCACAGAGTTAGGACTCTGATTAAATGAGCGGGGAATGTAGGAGGCGAGCTAATGTTTAGCATTGTCTGCCTGATTAAAGCGTAGCAAACAAGTGATTGCTATGCAGCTCTGCTCCTCGCCGCTAACTCGTACACAAGGCTGCTCTCTGTTCTCTCTCTCTCTCCATCTCGCTCTCCTCAATTCTCTATCTTTGCCTCGGCAAGTCTCTCCTTCACTCTGTGTCGCTTAGCCCTAAAAAAGACGGCTCTATTCCTCCTCCATCCTTGCTTTGTGCATGTCTCCAGCCTCGCTCTGAACTTAAATATGCAAAAACAGGTATAGAATCCGGATGGATGTCTCTCTCTCTCTCTCCTCCTCCTCCTCTGTCACTGCTTCATGTCTTTACCTCGTTCCCCAAACAACGTCGAAATGGAAGAAGAGAGTGGTGAAATGTTAAGTGTGAGGGAAAGAAAAGGAGGGTTGAAAAGCGATAACATAAAACACGCGCCCCGCTCTCGGTATCCCCCCTTAAAGCCCCTGGTATCCTTCAGGCTCAAGCTAAAACAAACAACCCGTGCCCTTAAAAGCCCGGCCCATAATCCCTGTGTAATCACTCAGACAGCCGCGCCACACAGAACCACAACACCAGAACCGAGACGCAGATATATATATATATATATATATATATATATATATATATATATATATACATACACACGTCTGTGTGTTCTGATTATCGTCAATTGGCTGGATTCCACATCAGAGACTGAAAGCCCGACCAAATATATATATATACATATATATGTATATGGACTATGTATATGTATATGTGTGTGTAGGCGAGTGAGTGAGGCGGAAGAGCTTGACTGCAATGAAATTCAAAAGATGAGGTTCATAACTTTGTCGACAAAGGAGATGCAAATTGGGACGAGATTCTCGTCTTTTTCTTTGTTTCATTTTGTTTAAATAAAACGACAACCAGAAGCTTTTATGCAAATTCATCATCACAACAGATCTTCGCTTTAAAATGGCTCATTATGGCGAAAGTATATTCCTCCAAAGATGTCTCGGTATCACAAAAGGATCATTCTCTTCCCCGGCGACAGAAAGCCGCCGCGCTGTCGGAAGTTCCTCCGATTTCCGCTTCGCGCTATCATTATGTCGTCAAACGTTTTCTCAATTGTGGGATGACGGGGCGGTTGCAGAAAAGTTGCAGGGATGTAATTCTTTGCTCAGCGTGACGTTGCCTTGCACACTGATTTTCGCAAAAAAATCTAATGCAACTTATTAAAATGCATTTGAACTCCAAAAGTGAGTCAGCGTTTATCTCATTGCAGAACACTGTCGGGCCATAAAGATGTTCTGTTTGGACTCGTATTGAAGTTATTTAAGTGGCAGATGGAAATATGAACCCACAGTTTGAACATGAAGCCAATCAATATTGGTTCGATAAGTTACAAAATCAACACCGAAGCGCTTTCTAAACTGAATATATGCCGTTTTTTACATTTATTGAGTTAAACAAAAATGAACGGCATCAGAATATAAACACAACCGTCGGCATAGACTTTCTATGTCTCGTATCCAATCACACGTAAGATGGTAACAGCCAAACGAGGCTTAAACGCCCAGTCATGACTGAATCAGCCTCACACACACACACACACACACACACACACACACACACACACACACACACACACACACACACACACACACACATGCACACTCTCTGTTGTCTAAAATAGTGCAGTCTGCAGCCTCTCCCGTGTGCCTGCATTTAGAAGTGTGAATACTTTATAGCTGAGCCGTGACGTCGTCGAAGGCGAAGCGGAGAAAAACATCCGCGGTCTCCTCGCCACGTGTTTTGGTTTCGAAGCCTCTTTGCGATCTTTCTTTCAGTTTCAAATCGATTCATAGTTTGTGTTTTGTGTGGTTTTAATACCTCCTCACTGACCCGGCTGAAGGTTTCCAGCATGAGACTGCACAAGGCTCCCTGTGGCCGCCACACTAGCGAGTGCTAGCGAGTGGCGCTAGCTAGTGGCGCTTCAGTACGACGGCGCTTGCTAATGTAAAATGACCATGACGCGCTCTAATGTATATCGACGATGACGCGCTCTACTGTAAAATGACTACGACACACGCTAATCTAAAATGACTAATGTAAAAGGACTAATGTATAATGACTAATGTAAAAGGACTAATGTAAAATGACTAATGTAAAACGACTAATCTAAAACGACTAATGTAAAATGACTAATGTAAAATGACTAATGTAAAATGACTAATGTAAAACGACGACGTATGCTAATGTGAAATTACTACGACGCGCTAATTTAAAATGACTTTGACACGCGCTAATTTAAAACAACTAATGTAAAACTCCGGGACACGTAAATCAGCTAAGGGTTAAACGTGGGTAACATTTCCTCCTTTAAATCATTATTTTTATCGTTGTTTTATCATTTCTTTCCCTCCGTTACCCGAGGGGTTGAGAAAGACGCTCATTGCTAAAACATTGAGAAGAATTATACTTTTAAAGATAACTATACGCTAAGGTTCAGTTCATGGATAACCATGTGTTTTTTTTCCATTTTGCTGCGCGCATGTTGACAGCTAGCCCGTTAGCTAAGAGTAAACACGCACGTGCATCATGACAGGGTGACAAAAATAATGCCTTTTAATGATTTCTATCAAAATAATAACAAATAAATAAAGTTCACAAGACGTGTTCATGGAGTTTTAGGCCGCTAACCCTAAACTGGGGAGATTATTTACTTTAACAATAAATCCAACTGCGCAAACTTCTCCATTGACATTTGCCTTGAGCAATAATAACACAGAGGAAGTGTTTTGGGCGTTCATGTACGGGAAGAACCCAAAGTATTTAGCAATCATCTGACATATTATTACTTCCATTTAATGTCTGAAACATTACTTCTAAAGAACAACAAATGCCCTCACAAACTTTGCAAAGGAAAATCAATTCCTCTTTTCCGTTCTTGGCTCTGCCGCTCGCTTCAGCACAGAATATAAAAGCAAATGAAAGATATGAGTTTTGGCTTATGAACTGGAAGGGAAAGAGGCATGTACTTAAATATTCTTCACGCACAAATTCATTGAAATTAACTGTAATCTATATGCACACCAGAAGCCATGAAATGAAGTGACAGTGAGCAAGAAAAGGAGGCGGCAGTTGTTTACATGTTTATTCATTATGGCCAAAAAAATAAGCCTCTAATTACGTTGACGAGCTGCTCTTTATCTTAATCTAATGTCATTCTGCATCAGAAGTCATGAAAGCCCGCTGAATGCCAGAATGAAAATGCATATTATCATCTAGTGTTTCCCATTGAAAGGAAGACCCTGCTGTCTCTCTTGCTAATGAGCTCCGTATCAGAGCTTTTCAAACGTCTGCCAGGGAAGAATTCTTAAAGCATTCATCAAAATACAGAAATTTACTAAAAGGGACTGCTTTAAACTTTGAGCCACAATTAGAGATCTAAGAGTCAAAAACCCTTTTTACATCCATACAGTTTCGCTCGCTGTTTGGGAACAAAGAAGTAGCTTAATATTTATCACTGGAGCATGTGTGGCCTATGACATCGGAGAATGAAGCGTGGGGATTGTGTGATAATGTGTCATGAGACGAGCCAGACCACAATCTTTTCCTAAACTTTACAAAATATTATATATATATATATATATATATATATATATATATATATATATATATATATATATATATATATATATATATATATATATATATATAAGGAATGTGTGTATAATATATGTGGAATTTACAAGTATAAGTAAGTTTAACAAGTATAAATAAAGCAGAACTAGTGGTTATTTCCATGGTTTATGGTGGAAATGGGAACTGTTTTTATGGAGATAAGCCACGCCCCTTTTCAGGCACGAGTATTATTCGTAACGCTTTTGGTGTGAACACAGCATTAATGTTGGGTGAATAAACTGACGTGGTAAACGCATAACCTTTTCCAAACCCAACTAAGTATTTCACGATCTTTTTCCAAACCCAACAAAGTATTTCACAATCTTTTCCTGAACCTTAAAATGTATTTCACAATCTCTTCCTAAACCTAACTAATTATTTCGCGACCTTTTCCTAAACATAACTAAGTTAACAACTTTTTGGACGTCAGAGTCACGGCTCACTTGGAGACATCTGGGTGTTTTTTTTTCTATGAAAACATGGAATATATCTCATCAAAACTTATGCAGCAAACAAGTCATATTATAATCTAAAAGAGTGTATGGTGCAAACACTTTTGTAAACACGTGAATAAATCCAAAACGTTTGGCTTTATTAATACTTCTACGAGACCTGGATGGAGCCAGTCATAAAGCATCTGTTGACTGAAATGAGACGAGTTCATTCCTCCTCTCTCCTCATTGGCCAGAAGACATTTTAAACAGAGACTTCATATTCAGCCAATCGCCTCTCAGAGCGGAGGGTCTTCCACAGAAGCCCCTCCCCCCTCCTCTCCTCTCATTGGCTGCCTCTGATAATCCAAAGCGGTTGGCCGCTGCTCTCAGCCAATGAGGAAAGAGCAACTGTTGCATTCACTTACCCCCACCCCTCCTCTACCCTCCCTCTCCTCCCTCCTCGGGGCTCGTTGTGCTGCAGCCTCTCGGTCTGAAGCGCTGAGCAGCATCACAATAATAATAATAATAATAACAACATTTCAACACACTTACTCAGCACAAGTGCTTTTAACAAGGAACAAATGTTTCTCTGCAGCAAAATTAAGGATTTTTTTAAAAAACATATCTCATATAATATTATTCATCTTGCATGGTGCCACAACTTATCCCCACAGTCCCGTGACGGGCTGGTTAAATATTATACTTATGGCAAAATATTGTATGATTAGCCGACTGCAACAAGCCCTGAATATGCAGAGAGAAGAGGAAGTGAGAGGAGGGTTACTCTAGTTTCCAACGCCCTCCATCGGCAGCAACATCTCTCTCTCTCTCTCTCTCCCTCTCCCTCTCTCTCTCTCTCTCTCTCTCTCTCTCTCTCTCTCTCTCTCCCTCTCTCTCTCTCCCTCTCTCCCTCTCTCCCTCTCGTTGCTGCTGCGCGCTCGTTCAGTTTCCCTCACACCGCTTCCGAGGCTCTTGGAGAGAGGACGGATAAACGGCTCTGTCGGTAACGGATTTCATACCCGGCGGAGGGGAAGGGACGCTACGGTGATTTCCCTTCTTTTCTCTCCCGACTAGAAGCACCACCACCACCACCTTCCTCACCAACCATCCCCACTCCCTCTTCATCACTTCAATCTCGGAATCCAGACGCACTACAGCTGTCTGTCATCTCTCTTTTTCCCCTCTTTGGTGTTTTTTTGTTGTCGTTGTTTTTGTGCCTTTTTTTGGGGTTGTTCACCTTGAGAAAGAACATTTTGGGTTGCTTCTTTTTTTTCTTCTCCCCTCTCCAAACAAACAGATCCAAAAAAAAAAAAAAACTGGGCTTTTCCATCAGTGGATGTGTTGGACATCGGATGAAAGGAAGCAGTACTTGTTGAGAGAAAGTGGTCGTTTTATTTCTTGCGGCTGGCTTGTATGTATTGGAGGGATTTCCTTGGAGAGGCGGACTGCGCACGGAGTCTCTCACTTCCAAGGTAAGGACCGCTCGAGTTAGGAGAGGACTGAGGCTCAGCCGTTGGCAGCTCAACACAGTCCTATTCACACACACACACACACACACACACGCACACCCGCACACACGCACACACCTCCTCTCGCTGCAGAGGCTGTTAATGAGCGTAAAACAGGCGGAGAGACGCCGTGAGGGAAATGTGTCGGTTCCCGGGATGCTGGGGAGATTTTCTGGGGTTTGACTCTGGATTCACACACACACACACACACACACACACGCACACACATTACATTGCAGCTATACAACGCCCCCCCCCCCCCTCTTATGTTTGATCAAATATACGGAGGGAGAGGGAGAGAACCCCACGCAGCCTTTGCGCAGTGGCAACATGTGAGCGCGTGTGCGCTGATGGATGAACCCGCGCGGACTTTTCCCTGCACGACGGGTGACTGCTGGATTTGTGCGTTTTTTATAAATCACAAAACACACAAGAATGTTGTTGTTGTTGTTTAGTGTTTCACCCCCAGCGTCAGTGTGCATCTGCATTTAAAAATATATCTAGATTTATATTTTGCAGCTTCATTTTGGCGTGTGTGCGTGCCTTCGTGTGCGCGTGTCTGGCCACGTATAGAGAGGCTAATCTCGGTGTGGGCTCTTTTTCTCTCTTCCCTCTCTCTCTCCCTCTCCCTCTTTATCTCTTCCCCCTCTCTCTCTCTCTCCTCCGCCTCGGTGCCTCCCGGCTCCTCCGCGTAACGGCGGCGCACAACTTTTTCTTTGGATCAGACTTAGTGTGTGTGTGTGTGTGTGTGCGCGCGCGCGTGTGTGTGTCACGGTCAGATCGCATCATTGACAAAAAAAAAACAACCCAAGATAATTCACTCAATTACCGCGATGTTTCAAATGAAACGACGAGTCCGTTACTTTTCTTTTAGACAGCTCCGACGATCAACTTCAACCTCTCTCTCTCTCTCTCTCTCTCTCTCTCTCAACCTGACGTCGTCTTCTCTCACGTCGCTTCACTATCTCCCCCTCATTTTTTGTGGTATATCTTGTCTCACCCCCCCCCCCCCCCTCTACAAAAAGACCCGGTACATCCGGTCCGTTTGGAGACCTCCCCGCGCCGCGTGAGGCTCCGCGTCCTGCGCGCGGAGTCGGGACCGAGCCGGTTTTTGGAGTCCTCCTCCCTCCCTCCCTCTCTCCCTTCCCTCTTCCAGGGCCACGTCACACCATCTGAGTAATTGTGGCAGATTTGCATATGAATAATTATGGATGTATGGCTTACTGAGTGGCCGCGGAGTCTCTTTTTTTTCCCTTCTTCTTCTTAACGGGGGAGTAAGTGAGATATATCGGTGTATAATTTGAGCAGCTGCAATTCCGCTGAGTTTTCAATGAGAGAGAGAGAGAGAGAGAGAGAGAGAGAGAGAGAGAGAGAGAGAGAGAGAGGCGTTGACTGGAGGGCTGTGCACTCTTTTGGTATTCATGGCACAACTCAAGATTGCTGCTCTCAAGCAGGCAATAATATCTCCCCCCTTTCTCTCTCTCTCTCTGTCTCCCACACTGTTGCTCCTCTTAAGCCCCTTCTACACCTCCTCTACCTCTCTTCCACATTTCATCTCTCTCTCTCTGTCTCTCCCACACTCCTCTTCCTCTTCTCCCTCCTCCCTCTCCTTCACTTAGTCTTGTGGGAGCCATTGAGAAAAATCATTTGCTGTTGTTGTATTTTATTCGGCATCAGGGGTTTCTACGGGCTGCTACACGCCGCGCTGCTTCCTGCTAGCGCTTTAAATAAACACACGCAAACCCTTCAGAGGTAGCGGCTCCGGTTTGTTAAAGAGATACACAAAAAATGGAGGAAAAAAACTACTTTTGTGTTACATGGGAGGTTAACAAAGCTCCAGTGTGATTCACGCGGCCGTGGTTTCTTTCCTACATGGTTTGTGTCCGGGCCGCTGCGTTTTGCTAACTAGCCAACAGACCGGTCAACGTTGTGGAGACAGAAACACAGAATTCCCCCTTTTTTCTCCTTTTGTCGCTTCTTTTGGAGTTTACGTTGTGGTTCGGTGGCGGCTCAGACGAGACGCATCACAAGAAAAGAATTTCCCCTAATTTCCGCGGCGTCACCATCACAGCCTCCTCACTTCGGCGCCACGAAAACGCCTTTTTAAAAAATCTTTTGTGTGTGTGTAAATAGCACCAAAGTATCGCCTTAAAGTGAGGACGTTTTGGTTAATTCACAAATTCAATCTGGGAGCTCCAGTATTCCTGTCATTCAGTTCTGGGAAGAGGAGAGAGGATGAAAAGGCAAATTAAGAGGAGAGAGAGAGAGGGTTAGAAACCGGGTAGAAAAGCTGGGGGCAACAAAAAAAAGAGGAAGAGGAGGATGAGGTAAAGGAGGAGGGCTGCGTGACTTCTATCCAGCGCTGCATTTCATCTCGCCGTCTTTACGTGCCTTTTAAAAGGACGGAAACACAGAATCCCTCCCTCCCTCGTATCAATACATTGTTGGGCTTCAGCGGGTGAGCGAGATATGGAAACCCGGCTTGGATGACAGATCAAAGTATGTAGGGAAGAAGGATGAAGGGGAAGGAGGGAGGAGATAAGGTATCAGATACTTCACTGATGTTCGGCCAAAGAAAGTGGCACGAGAAACGCAGCCGTCGGGTTCGTTGGATATTTCATCTTCCGGCGCTTTTTTTTTTTTTTTCCCCCGTGAGCTGGCAGAGGAAAGTACCGTGTCCCGTGTAGTTTGTGGAGATCTAATTAAACGTGAGGAACGTGAGTTTCGAAAATAAAAAAAAAGACACACAACTAGGCCGCTCCAGTTAAGCCGCACACTCACAATACAGATAATAATAAATAATATATACGTGAAAGCAAAGCACACGTTGAGCCTCGTCTTCCTGCTTAAAACACTTGAAATTCTCACGTTTTCCACGGAAAAAAAAACAACCCCACTGGAGTCTGACTCCCAGACACTTTTAAAGATGTCCGAGCCGTGCTGGCTTCTGCACGTTCCCTAAAATGTGGAATCTTCTGGATGAAAAGAAGCAAGACGACCGGGCCGAGTTTGGGCCGAGTGTGAGCAGCCGGCTGACGTTCCCCCCGGGGGCAGACGGAGGGATTAATTTATGACACTGTAATCGTTACATTTAATTAGCCGCCAGCTGCTCCGTCCTCACAAAGCGGCGGCGGCGGCGGCGGCGGCGGCGGCGCGGGCTTGTTTCCCTCCCCGAGCCACGAGGGAGGAGAAGCGATGGGGGAGACAGAAGGGCGAGATGTTGAAGGGAGTGGAAGGAGGAGAAGAAGGGAGGAGAAGCGAAAAGGGGGGAGAGCAGCACCAGACCTTCACCGGGCGACGACAGAGGGAGCTGTTGGGCTTCGCTGTGGCGGCGGCGACTGCTTCTGCTCCTTCTTTCTTCTGCTCTTTCTTTCCAATTCTTTCCAAATCTCTTTTTTTCTCTCTCTCCGTTTTTTCATTCTCTGTCTCTCTCTCTCGGCTCTCTCTCTCTCTCTCTCTCTTTGTTTCTTTCGCTGTGAGAGGGCCAGAGTCAGAGAGAGATGGAGAGGTAGTTAGGCTCCCCAGGGATGCAGGATTCAATCTGCACAAAACCCCAAACACACACACACACACACACACACACACACACACACACACACACACACACACAGGTCTAGTCGAGTCCGTCTGGATAAGCATGTCCGCCGTGACTGGCTTCTGTTACCTCCGGGTGGAGAGTTGTTTTTTTCCTCCTCCCCCCTTCTGCCTCCGCACGGGTCCAATAGAAAGCAGAGTCGGTCGACATCAGACAGCCGGTTAAACGGCTTGTTTTCTCTCCGCAGGACGTCTGATATCGACACTGGAGGACAGCGGAGTGGAACAACCTAGAAAGCGTTCTTTCGAATCTACGTTAGCTACATAAGCTACGTCAGCGACGTCGCGGCACGTCCGTCCATCTGTTTAGTTCAACGTCATTTTGAACTCACGCACAATGTCTTCTCTTCTTTACCGAGTGCTTTCCGTTGATTTTAGAGCGATCATCTGAACCCCGAGATCTCGATCTCGGGGGGGAGTCGAGACCGGTTCGAGTTGACCCTCGGATGGCCATCTTTCCTTCGACCCACCGAGTTCCCCGTCAGCTCTTCATCTCTGTTTTCATGCCCTCCTCCTCCTCATGGTTTCCCATGGCAGTGTGATGGGATTATATCTCTAATCTTCGACCTCGACCAGATTAAATGACAGAGTCTGTAATTAGTGTTTCTGACCTTTAACCTCTTCACGAGAGAGAGAGACAGTGGTTGATTTGTTTGGATGGACCGAGGGGTCCGGTGGTTGGTGGTCGGTGGGGGTGATTTCCTGGATTCATGTGCTGGTGGTTCGCTGCTGTCGACACCATTTTATCTTGTGGCCTGTTGTCAGCGTTTCTTTTTTTTCCCGTGCTCTCGCGTGGTTTTCGTCCGCCATTGTTCCAGCTTCCCGTGACACGAATAAATGAACCGGAGAAGAACGTGGCTTTGATGAACAGATGCAGTCGGCTCATTGCTGCCGTTATCTCCTCCCCGACAACATTTTGGCCAAACTTTACCCTCAACTGACTTTTTAAGTTTCTCTTTAGTCCTCTCACTTTGTGAAAAAAAATCCCATTTCTTGATCGCATGTTAAACCAACTCAAAAAACTGCCCGTTTGAATCCAACCTGGAGGTCTGAGGTCATTTTCTTGATTTGACATAATTACTTAAATTCACTTTTTAAAGTCACTTGCATATGAGTGGCTTACCCGTTTGATACATCAAAAATTGCAGCACAATCTCAGCTCTCCATATAACGAGGCGCCATTGTCCCGAGGCACAAGTGTAAAGTGATAATTTGGCCCTACATCGTGTTGACTGACGTGAATGATGCTGGGATTTAATCCAACCCCCACCATTAACCCTGTGAAGGACGAATACAGTGAATACAACTTAACATCAACGTCAGTAAACTGGGGGAATGCTTTTCACATTCATTGTCCTGCATGCGCTCTCATTATGGAGACAGGAAACAGATAATAGCAGAAAACATCAAGGTCACCACTTCCAGCAAATAATAGTTAAAAAAAACACACAAAACGTGGCGGAGCGGCAACACTCCAACATCAATTAAATGTTAACTTTTTAAGAGATGCTCTTAACGCCAAAGTGAAGCTTGTCGGGTTAGCATAACCTTTTACCTCCCACGCATCAGAAGAGAGAGAAGGGTGGATGGAGAGGGGGAGGAGAGAGAGAGAGAGAGAGAGAGAGAGAGAGTCAGGATCAATGGTAATTCGGGATTAACGAGCGATTTTATCGATTCCTCTATTGATGATCTGAACACGGCGTTGACGCGGCGCATTGATCGGATTAGAATGAGAATTGATTACGGCAGATAGAGAGCGGTATTGATCCGAGCACCTCAGAGAGAGATAGAGAGAGAGAGAGAGTGAAAGCGAGGGAGAGAGAGAAAGAGAGGGAGAATCTGTGTGTAATTTGTTTTCTGTGACAGTGGTTCGGTGCGGTCAGGTGGTTTGTGGTCTCATGACACCGTTCACATGAGGGGAAGAAGACCAAGGTTGTTTTTCTTTCTTTTTTAGTATAATATTAATCATAATTTTATTTATGAAGCACATTTCACGGACAAAGAGGTCACAAAGTGCTGTACAGATTAAAAAACACTGTAATAAAACGCATTAAAAAAAAGATGGAGCTGCAAAAAACACAAGAAAACAAATAGAAACCGATAAAAGCAGGTCATAAATTGGTAGGTATTTAAACAAGCGTAAACAGGTTTTATTTTATTCTTTTTGCTTCAGTCGGCGTCATTCAGACACCGAGGAGAGAGGAAGTAAGCGAGGGATACGTGGTGAAGGTCAACGACTCAGAGAGTCAGGCGCTTCGCTTTCCTTCACTTCGGTAAAAAGAAAACTCTGAATTGGGGTCGCTGGATTTTTTTTTTTTTTTTTAGTTTTAATGACAATTAATAATTCGCGGTCGAGAGGCTTCTGGTTTGACAGGTTTGTGCGCGACGTACGGCGGAGTCAGTGAGGAAGAAAGAGAGGAGGGAGGAGAGGCCACGTGTCCGCACGCGGGTCAAGGAGAGATTTAATGAGTCGTTTGCTTCTCATTATTCAGGATAATAATTAACTCTGTGTGTGTGTGTGTGTGTGTGTGTGTGTGTGTGTGTGTGAAAGCCACCACTGAAGTAGTCATTCATAGCTCTCTCTTTCGACTATCTTTCTCCCATTTTTCCAGTAGCCCAAGATTATTTGACTAATAATCCATCCGCTGTTCTGTATATATATATATATATATATATATATATATATATATATATATATATATATATATATATATATATATATATATATACATATATATATATATATATATATATATACATATATATATATATATGATGTGAAGATGTGTGTTAACACTTTGAGAAAGCCCAAAGCGACGTCCTCACACTGCTCTTTGACAGATTGTTGTCCGTCAACGCAACTCTTTCATCTATTTCCTTCTCTCACTTCGTCACCTTCATCCTTCGCTGTCTCCCGCTCCATCATTTCACTCCGCTAAGCTTGCCAGTACGTTGATCAAACACACACACACACACACACACACACACAGACACACACACACGCAGACGGTGTGTTGTGGATTACCATATTTAACACGGTTATGTTGATTGCAGCGAGTTAATTTTGCTGATGGAACACATTTGCAAAGGTGAACACTTTTTGGACAGACGGGGATAGTCTCAAGTGTGTGTGTGTGAGTGTGTGTGTGTGTGTGTGTGTGTGCGTGCATTCATACCACGTGTGTGCGTGTGCAGTGTTCATGTTAGCGGCTGCCAGAATGGCTCCAAACAGGTGGACACCGCCCGTAAACAGACAAGCTGAAGCTGAACCACCTGCCGCAAGGCCAAAAGACACACACACACACACACACACACAAATGCAGCACGGAGCTCATCTGATTAACAGCAGGGTTAGACAGGAGGCCTGCATGTAAAAGCGCCGGCGGACGAGCAGATCTGCTGATAGATCGTTTAACGGACGCAAGGAAAACAAATAAAAAAATGGCGTCCTGGTGGCTCAGCGGTCCAAAATAAAACGCGCGACTGTGACCTTCGTCCGCTGCAGGAGCATTTGTCATGCGTCCCTCCACAGCACATTATTTTATTTTTTTCCCCGCCTCCCTTCTCCCCACAGCTTTAGACTAGCAAGAAAGTGGGAGACGACATTGAGTGACGGCGTGAGGACAGAAATAGCCGCGTAATGAACATCGCTAACACGCAGCCGGAGGGCAGAGCGCACGACAAATTGTTGTGATGTGTGGCGTCCGATGTCGTCGTGGGAAGAGACGTGGGGGGGGGGAGGGATGGAGGGAGGGAGGGAGGGAGGCTGGCGCCTGCTTGTAGAAAGTTTCTCTCTGGAAATAAATGGCCTAATCTCCGTGTTTACCGTCTCCGCTTTTTCCGCCGAGCCACATTATTTATTTAGCATCTTTAGCTTCCCATTGTGAGAAACGCGTTCGCTAATATTTCCTGCCAAGAGAAGCTTTAAGTGTGTGTGTGTGTGTGTGTGTGTGTGTGTTTGTGTGTGTGCGTGTGTGTGTGTGGGTTAAATGGTGGGGGGGGGGTTCTCTCAAGATTGAGTTACGGCGACACCTTTTTTTTTGCCGCCGCCGCCGCCGATTTACCGCCAAAAATCATTTCGGTGGTCGTGTTATTTCGAGAGATGTCACAGAAGTGGAGGAATGGCGAGCGATTTGTTTGTCTGCCGGTGTCGAGCTTGTTATGACAGCCTGAGTGAGAAAGAGGAGCGGTGGCGCATTCTTCTTCTCTTTAGTGGTGCGGCAGGAGTGGGCGTTAGATAATGGGATTCTTTATTTCTTTCTTCTTCTTCTCCTTCATACCCGTAGATTCTTAACGCATTTAGAGCGAAATGAAAAGCCGCTGACAAAACGATCACAACGCTGACTGAACCGTGACTGTGCGCATCGGCATCCCACGGATGGACACGAGATGAGGCTCCTTCTTCTTCTTCTTCTTCTTCTTCTTCTTCTTCTTTATCGGTCACACACACACACACTCTCATGTTTTGGATTGTGTGTGTGTGTCTCGCATTAACACACTCGGCACGCTGGCGAGGCCTCCTCGTGATGTCAAAGCCAAGCTTTGATCACACCGGGATTTATCACTTCTCCCTCCTTCCTTCTCCGTCGCCTCTTCCCTTCCTTCTACATCCTCTCTCTCTCTCTCTCTCTCTCTCTCCTCTTTCTCTCTTCACATCTCTCCTCTCTTCTCTCCCCTCTCTCT
>NW_027176240.1:3162642-3165142 GCF_023055335.1 Clinocottus analis | reverse complement strand
TTCTCTTCCATCCTCTCTCTCGTCCTCGGCAACTCGCCGCCTTGGCTCAAGGACGCTCCGACCGGACGCCCCGGCCGCTGATGCGCGTCCATAAAGAAGCCCCCGACCTTTGAGCCAGATGCGTCCGTCACGCCGCTTGATGAAAAGCGTCTGCCTGTTGGTGCAGAGGTCTCCTTCTGACATATGTCTGCCTCCTCTGTGTGTGTGTGTCTGTCTGTGTGTGTGTGTGTGTGTCGCTGGCTGCCGTGTGTGAAGAGAACACATACTGTGCTTCAATTCCACCCAACTCAACAGTCAATTATTTAATAAATAAACACAGTGGCAGAAGAAGAAAAAAGCGTTGAGCTAACGTTTCCCTTGGGAAACCGTTAGCTACCGATGCCGCAGAAGCGTTAGCGTCGGCAAAACCAAAGCGCCGCTTTTCCTTTTCGACTCAACTCGTCCAGCTTCCATGTCCATCGGGTCCAGGACATGTTAGTCCAGCGGATATTAAAGATATCGTCCCGATAATGTCTCCATCTCGCTATCTCTTCTTTCTGTCGGTCTCACCGGCTCCCCAGAAGAGAATAAAACGTTGAACGTTTCCCGTGAGAAACCGTTAGCTAGAGATGCTGCAGAAGCGTTAGCGTCGGCACAACCAAAGCGCCGCTTTTCCGTTTCGACTTAACTTCCGTGTCCATCGGGTCGAGGACATCGGGTCGTTAGTCCGACGGATATTAAAGCTATCGTCCCGTAAATGAATGTCTCCATCTCGCTATCTCTTCTTTCTGTCGGGCCTCACCGCCCCCCCCCCCCCCCCCTCCACCCTACGAAGGGTCACGGTGTCATCTGTTGGACAATAGGACAGCTGTATCCAGATCAGCCGGAGAGCTACTAGCCCCCGGGGGTGGGATTAAGCCAATTAGTAGCTGTCAATCACCGTGGCATATCATGGACAGCTCGATCAATACTCGGATGAATGAATAGGGGGGGGGGGGGGCTCGGGATCAAGTTGGGACGAAGGAAGGAAGGAAGTGTGGAGGAAGCAGACGTCGAACAATCGGAGTGACGGTCGGGATGAGGGGGGGGGAAATGGATCGGGAGCGCCAGTGAGCAGAGATCAGATGAGGTTTTTTTTTTTTCCCACCCCAAAAACTATACGGCTGATTTATGTCTTCCGCGGCTGGAAACCGATGCCGTCTGATACGGCGCGAGAATAAATATAAGGAGCGCTGCCGAGAGACGATGTGAGATATTGCTTCTGCTGAGAGTCGCCGTGATGAAGTGCTGGAAATGATTTAAATGGCATGACAAATGTAGACGAAGTATGCAGGGAAGAGCGGCAAAGGCAAAAAAAAAAAAGAAGGTATATTCAGGGGGGGGGACAAAAAATGAAAAGAAGAAGCTATCCGGAGAGAGAGAGGTGCCGTTATGAAGCGTATAGCCTCAGCTAGCAACCCCGAGAGACCTTCAAAATGAATAGATGTGCAAATCAGACCCCCCCTCTCTCTCTCTCTTTCCTGATCATCTCTCTCTCTCTCTCTCGCATCTGTTTCCCATTCAAATATTTTGTGTGCATGCGCTCGGTATCCCAAAGAGTTTTCTTTTTTGCCGGAGTCGTATAATTTGTTTATCGGGGGTGCGGGGACATCTGAGGATCCCATCTCCTCCTGACAGCTGAGAGAGGCCCCAGCGGAGAATCAATAGGACTCCTGGAGAGAATGACAGGGAGGGAAAGGAGGGAGGAAGCGAGGAGGGTACTTATGAAGGAAAAGGAAGGCAAGAAATGGAGAGGATATGAGATTAAAAAAAAAAGGAGGAGAATTGGGATGCAGATGGTTAATAAAGAGAAACGTCAAATTCATGCGAGAGAGAAATAAATGATTCAAGAAAGATGTGTGAAGTCGTTTAGATCCAGAATGAGGGTGAATGATGGATTCATAGAATAGTCTTAACAGAGAGAAGTGGAACAGGAAGGATGAAGATCATAAGAAGATTTTTTTTAAAACACACTGAAACATCTGTCATACCCAGAACTATTAGGACGTAATTGTATGTGAATGTGCCTTCAATGGCAACAAAAAACGACTGTTTTTGAGCCGATCGAGGCGACGGTGAATGCAGAACTGCCGAGTATAGAAGCGCGCTGAAGGGAGGCGAGAAAAGGAAGGAGAGGAAGAGGAAGAGGAGGAGAAAAGTGGAGGATGCGAGCGTCACAATGGAGAGCAAATGGAAGCGGAGCGGCAAATAATGATTTTAATTTAAAACCAATGGAAGAGGAATAAAAAGGATAGAAGAGAGGGAGGAGGGTCTATAAAAACATTTGAAAAGGAGAGAAAATGTATAAAAGGATGGAGGAGGGAGGAAACGGGACAAGAAAGGAGACAAGAGAGGAGAGGATGACGTGGGATGAATGTGTCGCTTGGAACATCTGGCATGACTCAAAAAACTTATTTGGCCTATCCCATTTGTGCGTTTAAGTGTGTGTGTGTGTGTGTGTGTGTGTGTGTGTGTGTGTGTG
>NW_027176240.1:3080142-3160142 GCF_023055335.1 Clinocottus analis | reverse complement strand
CTCCACACACACACACACACACACACACACACACACACACACACACACACACACCCCAACCCCATCAGTTCCAGCTATTTCTGGCACTCCTTGATTGGTTGGGCTTGTTAAGCAAAGTCTGGGTTTTTATTCCCCACCGCTGTGTCTCAAATTGCACATTTTCTCTTGCTGTTATTTTTCTTTCCTTCGCCTCTCGCTCTCCGCAACATAGCTCTCGACTAAAGCCGGCTGCGCACTCAGTAATTAAGGAAGTGGCTCGATCTTTTAGCTGAATTACCGACACAGACTTTTGAAGTGACAAAAGAAATCCGAGGGATAAATGAAGGTCTTGGAGAGACACCGAGGCTTTTAGTTTAAAAGTTTGTTTGCCAAAAACCATGATAAACCTTGATGGACGGAGTCCAGAAAGAGCACTTTTATTCAATTTCTCCTGCACGTACTCACTCATGTTGACAGCATATCATTTGAATTCACCTTGCCACCCCGAGTGCTTACCTGTTTATCAAATGCTAAGTGTGTGTGTATATGAAAAGACACACCCCTCTTTAGCGCCTCATTTCCGTCGCATTACCGGTGGAAAGGTCACAAAGTGCCACGTGTGCAATAGCAGTCGGAGCACAGTTTAAATATGTATTTCAGATTTTGAGCAAAAACAGAGGCCGAGCAGCGGAGCGTTCCCAGCTAATGAAGAACCGTCTGGCTGCCATCGAGGCCAACTCTGATTTCATCCGGCCTAATGGGTTCAAATTAGATTTCTGTCCTCAGCGGGACATTCGCTTCTTCGGCAGGTCTGAGAGAAACTTTGTTGGGCGGATGACCTTCTGGTCAACTTTCACGAGGGCATCAGAAATCCATCAATTTGTCTCATTGGATAGTTACCAGAGTTAATAGGTATGGGACTGTTTCAAGTTATCCCCCCCCCAACGCATGAATGAATCATGCACTTCCACGAGGTTTACTTCCTGTAGCGGTCCACAGAGTTCAAAATACTGATGTGATTTTGATGAAACTTGCTTTTACTGGTTGAGTTACAGTCGATTAACGATGTGAATCCACACAAAAACACAAAGACAAGCGACAAGATGGTTTCTTGCGGGTCCGGAAACCCGGGTCACGAAACTCGGGTCACGAAACTCGAGTCTCCTGCGGGAAAAGTCTTGTGTTTGATTTTCCTGTTGTTTTTCCGTGTACCCCCCACTTGCATTTACTGGTTGAGTTACAGTCGGTTAACATTGTGAATCCACACAAAAACACCTGCCCGGTAACACAAAGACAAGCGACAAGATTGTTTCATGCGGGTCACGAAACCCGGGTCACGAAACCAGAGTCTCCTGCGGTAAAAGTCCCGTGTTTGATTGTCCTGTTGTTTTTACGTTTTTGTACTTTACATTTAATTTAACATAATTGTAACCGTGTCCGTGTATCTTTCGTGTACCCCCCACTTGCATTTACTAGTTGAGTTACAGTCGGTTAACATTGTGAATCCACACAAAAACACAAAGACAAGCGACAAGATGGTTTCTTGCGGGTCCGGAAACTCGGGTCACGAAACTCGAGTCTCCTGCGGGAAAAGTCTTGTGTTTGATTTTGCTGTTGTTTTTCCGTGTACCCCCAACTTGCATTTACTAGTTGAGTTACAGTCGGTTAACATTGTGAATCCACACAAAAACACCTGACCGGTAACACAAAGACAAGCGACAAGATTGTTTCATGCGGGTCACGAAACTCGAGTCTCCCGCGGTAAAAGTCCCGTGTTTGAGTGTCCTGTTGTTTTTACGTTTTTGTACTTTACATTTAATTTAACACTATGGTAACCGTGTCCGTGTGTCTTTCGTGTACCCCACCACCTTCCTAAAAACACATCACACAGCAAGAGGGGAGACTTATGCTAATTTTAAGTCCCAGCATTCATCTGTGAGACAATGTGTTGCCATATAAAAAGGTATTTTTTCCATTTTTTTAACCAAATGACACAATTTTTTGTTTAGAAATCCTTCAAAACACCACTAGGCTTTGCTTTATTGTGATTTTCTTTGCAGATTTGGACTCTTTAGGTCCTAATCTAACGGATGCTAAAAGGGTGCCTTGTGTTTCTCCTAAAAAATTAACATTCCTCTCTCGTTTCCGATGAGTTCATGAAGTCAAGGTGGTGGATGACTGCTGTACCGAGTAATGTAATGGTGTAGAAGACAGGCTTGTTGTGAAAGGTGGAGGTTCTTTATATCTATGTTGTTCAACAGGTTACATTTAGGATCAGTCGGCCAGCGACAGGTCGGTCCGGGTGGTCCTGGAGGAGGGCCGTCGGTACGGGAACAGTGGCCGGTAATAACTTCTTACCATTTTAGGAGAAAGGGTGGAAGTCAAGACAATGTGAAGTAGTTTTGTGTGCGAGAGAGAGACAGAAAGAGGCCCTGAGATGCCACTCATTTACATAACACTACAGTCAACAGCAGTAAAAGGGACACTTTTTTGTAATGGTGTGTGTGTGTGTGCGTGTGCGTGTGTGTGTGTGTGGTGGACTCACAGGGAGACCCAGTTGGGGGTCAGGAAATACACACACACACACATTCACAGACAGTAAAAGGCTGGCAAAGGAGTGGAATGTGATGTAAATGGTCGGTCTTTTTATGGTCTTTTTTTTTAACTTGTTTGTTTTTGTTTGTTCCGGTCGAACAGTGAGTGGAGGCCTTTTCACCCCAAACTTTAACCTCCCAGATGTGCGAAGGGAAGCCGGGCAGACTGCTTTCTGCAGCACGGGAATGTGTGCGCAAAGGAGAATGGTCTTTTCTGCCTATTCAAACCCAAAGTGTTTGTTTACCATTGCGTGCTGAGACACTTCCTGGTGTGTCGCAATACGCAGAGACGCTGATTTGAATGGAGAGTTTCTTTCCACTCAGTGTGTGTTTTACCAAACAGATACATGAAAGAACAACCTGCCCTTCAGGGGACACCATGCCGACTTCAACAATAGACTCTGTTTAATATATATTTCAATAGTGAATACCTTTTCTGTATTAAGTGAACAAGAAGCCCCGTTGCTTAAAAGTTCCTTGCAGCGAAATCGCATCGTGAATTAGTTTTTGAGGAAATGTAACTTGTTCTGCAATAACTTTGCTTTTGATGCAACGCAAAAAAGTTTGGCGCGAGTCCACGTCACAAAGAAAGAAGTGGACGGATAAAAAAACACACACACAGGGCTTCATCAGGATGTCCCGTGTGAACCAAAACATTTAAACAAGTAAAAGTGTTGCAAGTTTTTGTTTTTTTTTAAATTTTCTAGTCTATTTAAATCAAACCATGATGTGTTTTACAAAACCCAACTCAGTACGTTGTTCCTTAACCCAAACTCAGTACTTTGTTACGTAAACTTAACGCAGTACTTTGTTCCCTAAACCTAACTTACTACTTGTGTTTCCTAAACCTAACTTAATACTTTGTTCCCTAAACCTAACTCAGTACTTTGTTCCCTAAACCAAATTTAGTACTTTTGTTTCCTAAATCTAACTTAGTACTTGTTTGCCTAAACCCAACTTTGTACTTTGGTGGCTAAACATAACCAAGTACTTTTACTGTGTTTGTGTCTTGCTCTGTTAAATTTCACAATGTTAATGTTGAAGTGTTTGAACTGTAATCCAGTTGAATATAGAGCACGTTTCCCTTAAAATGTGCTATGGGAACGTAATTGTCTCGGAGACGGGGTTGTAGGGTTTAAGCTCTTCTGCAAAGCTACACCCAAACTCAGGATGTCTCGTCAAACGACTAATCACCTCACTGAGTGATCAATTCATCATTTCTGCTCCAGACAATTTAATTATTGACACTCGGGAGACACGACTTGGTTTTGCGGTTGCCAAAGCTTTGTCTTTTGAGTTTCACATGAATATATAAAGAATCAGTGTGTGTGTGTGTGTGTGTGTGCACATCTCGAGATCACTGACAGGATTCTGAATGGCTGCTATTGCATATGGATGTCATCATACCCGCTCGTGCTCGCAGGTAATGATGCCTCCCTCTTCATCTTTGTCTTTGTGTGCGCCGCCGAGTGTCTGTGTGTGTCAGGAAAGTACGGCGGCGGCAGACAAAGTAGCCTTGTTCTACACACACACATGAGGCATATCAAACAGCTTCTGTACACGCCAGCACAAAGGGATTGGAGAAAATCAGTGGGGTGTGTGTGTGTGTGTGTGTGGGGCACAGATAGAAAGTTATAGATTCAAGTAACATTGAGAACTGAATGTCTGTCATTACTTCGTCCTTGGAGAAGCCACTTTGTGTCTCTCTTTCCCTTCACCGGAAAAAAAACCTGCAGTGTACCGACACATCGGTTCGCTATACGATACGAGGTCCAGATATCACGGGGCAAAAAAGTAGTCCAGCCTAAATGAACATACAGGATATATAAGAACAACAAAAACTAGGTTTTGAGAGGTCGATCAATTGAGTTTTTAAAAAAATGAGTTGACCTGTCTATCTGCCTACCTGTCTATCTGTCTCTCCACCAACTGTCTGAGCGCATGACCTCCAGTTGATGGCTGCATATAGAGCCTACCAGCTGTCCACTTGGCGGATTGATTAATAAACTGGAAGAGTAAACTGCCCCTCAGCTCCGCTACGCAGTGGAGAGAAAAAAGAAGAAGCGAGAACAGCTTGAGGAATTTAAATTGCTGCAAGTTTACTGCGAAGATAGTGGAGGGAGGGAGGAGAAAAAGAAAACAAAACAATGGGTTTTGGATTACCAGGAAATTGGGTGGGATCGGTGGAAGATGGAGAGCTCAATAATAGCCGAAAATTCGTGTACTCCAAGAAATACTACAAGTCCCAGTGAATCAAATCTCCCTCTGCTCTGCTCATACACATGCATACCCCTCAGACGTACATTTATCTCATCTGAATTTACAGTTTTTACAGCACTTTTTTTCTGTTTCTTTCAGGCATTTCTTGGGGTTTGGCTTATTAAACTATAACCAAAACATTATGCTGACTTTAAATGAAAAAAATGAAACCCCACAGGAGTCGTAATCGTACCCAAACTAAGTTATTTGCTTGGCTTATCTTTACTCTTACAGCTTGAAATTTAATTGTGGTGATGTTTTTCTTTTTTAGCCATAATGCCACACAAGGTTTCAACAGATCGGGTCATCAAATATAACAATAGGATAACACCGAATAAATTCATCACATATCATTATTTACATAATTTATTAAATTTACATTTTAAAGGCACTAGCATATCAGATACATACCCGTGTTTTACATTTAAAAAAAATCCAGAACAATTTCAGCTCTCTATATCATGAGGCACGATTGTCATAAGGCAAAAGTGTAAAGAGAAAATATGTCTCGAAAGCGGAAAAATGTCATCTTGATTTTGGAAAATCTTCATATTTCTCGTGAAAACACAATTTAACTCATGTGGTCGAACGTTTTTGGTGCTTGAAATTGGTTTAACCAAAGATCTTAGGTTCCCAAAAGCCGTGGAATATATGAATAACATGGTAGCGCCTCAAAGTCCTCGCTGCCTAACTCACTTAAATTAGCAAGGCTGACACAAATAAATCAAAGCTTTAATCTCCCGCTGTACACCTTGAAGATTCCTGAACACGTCTCACCGCTTTGAGCCGCCGTTAGATTGGTTTGACCTCTGGTCGTGTTTCTAATCAACCTCCCAACACTTCACCCTCAATCGATCGCTGGAAAGGGGCTTCATTTAAAAAATAAATAAAGGCTGTAGATCCACACGAGATCCTCTTTAACCCCGTTGGCTTCTTCTTCTTCTTCTTCTTCTTCTTCTTCTTCTTCTTCTTCTTCTTCTTCAGATTATTCAGACTGCAGCCGGCTAATGTCGCCACAATCAAAAGCACAAAAGGACCTCTGAGATTCAGTTTTACGGGACACGGAAAATAGGTTAGCTAGTAAATGTGTGTGTTCGTGTGTGTGTGTGTGTGTGTGTTTGCGGGGGTGGACAGGTGTTTACCCTCCCAGTGTGTTCTGTCCCGTTTGAGCCTCTCTGTGCTCGTCTTCGGCCCGGGACGCCTCGGCCCCCTCGCCTCTCTCGGTCTCACCCCGCCGCCGGATCCCCCCGAGGCCATTTTGGAGAGGATCTGTGACGGACCGGCTCCGCTGTGCGTGTGCATGTATCGCGGCTGTAGATGTACGGTATAGTGACGACAAACAGATGGGTTATTCATCAGCCTCCATCTCTTTCTCTTCCCCCCCCCTATTTATCTTTAAATCTGGGCTAAATGATGCATCTGAATAATGGCAGATAAAAGACAATCCTAAGCTACTTCACTGCTAAGCTCTTTTATTTATTTATTTTTTTCCCGCTCCGTCTTACGTGACTTTTCTGCTCTCGTGGGTCGTAGCTTGTGCACAGCAGCTCTGTCCACTATGGGTTGCTTAAAGCGTCGACCATCAGTGAATTAAAGTCATTCTGGATAACGCAACCAAATAAAGTTAAATTAATTACAGGTGTTGTTAGTCCATATGTGAAATTCACTTATTGCGGACTCATTTGGGAGTTCGTGTTTTGCTCGTGTACAGACAGGAATCACAGCGTGTACTCTCTGTTGAACTAACACATACGCACACGCACACGCACACACACACGCACACACAATCACAAACACAGATGTCTTTGCAAATATGTCAAATCCCCTCGACTCCAACCATTCGGAGATCCATTTACCAACTTGAAGATTACAGCAATGCGCACATTCTCAAACACACACACACACACACACACACACACACACGCCACAAATTCAAAAACACACAGGCACATACATGCTACACGGCTGCCACTGTGCCATTATTATTTTTATTTTTTCTGAAGTGGCTTTTCAATTCCGTGGCTGATGCTTGAGGGAATGTGCCCGTGTGTGTGTGTGTGTGTGTGTGTGTGTGTGTGTGTGTGTGTGTGTGTGTGCGTGATGGGCGGTGGGAGTGCCTGAGGAAGATTGTGACATAAACCATTTATAGTGTCACCCTAGTGTTTGAGTGCCGGCTCGTGTGTGCCGGCTTGTGTGTGTGTGTGTGTGTGTGTGTGTTTGTGTGTGTGTGACTGTTGACATCATACTCGGTCCAGGCTAGTTTGGTGCAGGGCACATACAATGATGAGAAAATTAAATAACAGGAGAGAGGAAAGGGGAGGAATAGGGGGTTTCCTTTAGCTAAAGCTTAATCAATGTCACAAAAAAAAAGAGAAAAGGACCAGAATTACCCATCAGCGACAATACTTAATGACAAAAACCACCACTGTGCATTTTTCACACTCAAACAGCTAATGAGCTGAATCAGCGACCGGGCGGCTTTAAATTTTAAAAACGTGCCCACTGATTCACACAGACGGGCCCGAACGCCCGCTGTGTCTCCGCACGGGGCCCCCGTGGCAAAACAGTGCAAACATGCGGGAGCGGGGCAGAAATAAAAAGGGAAGGGCACAAACTGATTGAGGGGAAATGGATTCAACTTTGCTCGCACAGCCCCAATCTGTGGCTCCTTGGGCCGGGAAGTGTTTAAACTTTCAGCCCACTGGCTGCCACTGCCGCAGCCGCTGCCACTGCCGCAGCCGCTGCCACTGCCGCTGCCACTGCTGCCACTGCCGCTGCCGCCTGCCCGGCCGCTGCCGCAGTCATTACTTGGGTAATTGGGAGCAATGAAAGTACACTCTGAAATCTGAATGACTGAAAGTAAAACGTATAAAGGCATAACAGATATGGGGGATTAAAATAAAATAAATAGCAAAGTGGCCGATGACACGATTGTAAGTCAACAACAACAAAAGCCGTTTCTAAACAAGGCAAAGTGACTCCGGGATTCTCATCCGCTGGGTTTTTCTCCGCTCCGGCATCAGTCGGGAGTCTAATTGATGACGGCGACCCTTATTTTCTAACGGCAGACTCTCCATTGATCCGGTGACTGCTCAGCTCTCTCCGAGTGATTCTCCGAGTCATTACTGCCAAGAAGATGGCCACTTCTGTCTGTGGCCTCGGAAAAAAAACACCACCAGCAGCGCTTAGTTAATCAGGCTATAGGACTGGCAGGTTGGTCTCTACGTCTGGATTTAAAAGCCAAGTGGCGATTTGACCCGAAAGCCAATTTCGACAGTTAACTCCTTATCTTCTTACACAACATCACATATATTAGTTTTTTGCCGTGGGCTCCAGGGAGTAATAGATTAACAAAGGGATGACATATTTGGTAGTGGCTAGCACCGTCGCCTCACAGCAAGAGGGTCACGGGTTCGGATCCCGGTCCGGGCAATCCTTCTGTGTGGAGTATGCACGTTCTCCCCGTTTGCACCGTGGGTTCCTCTTCGGGTTCTCCGGCTTTCTCCCAAAACATGCAGCTCAGGTCCATTGGTCTCTAAATGGCTCGTATTTGTCTTTATATGAGCACTGGCGACCTGTCCAGGGTGAACCTGTCAACTGGGATCGGTTTGGATAAACATGTTCCTCTTTTTTGAGACTTTGACGCCGCGTACCAATAAGTCTCTTCGACCCCGACCATTCAGCGATTCAGGATAATGGAATGGACCCATTTTCCTCTTTTGGTAGACTTTGACATCACGTACCAATGAAACAAAAGCAACAACAAAAAAGGCGAGAAGTGTCGCATCGCAGGAGCTGAACTGCATTGATTCTCCGGTGTTGTCTGCCATACACAGTAATGAAGAATAACCTATTATTCCCCCGCCCCCTCCACACACACTCTACCCACCAACAGACACACGCGCTTTTCCCCATATTATACCGCACACCAGCGAACACACAAACTCCACCGGCGGGCAGCCGCACATGTTCTGCTGCGTTACCTTGAAATCAATTCCATGTTATAGGTTACAGTGTGTCCTCAAGCAGAGGTCGTAACCTCTGGCTGCTGACTGTGTCTCCTTTCCCAAATTAAAAAGACTGCATCACATTACACACACACACACACACACACACACACCACATTGTATTACCTGCATAAGGCAAAGCTATAGCAGCTCGGGTAAAGAAAGAAACTCAATAGGCTTTTAACATTCGTTTGGCCCGGACGGCGGGGCTGACTTAAGCTATAGAGCAACTATCTGATGGCACATGCAGAAAGGCGAGAGAGGGAGAGGCAACGGAGATGGATGGAGGCTGACTTTACATTACGACCCTCTGATAGCAGCAACGAGGGGGTGAGAGAGAGAGATGTGGAGGCGGGCAGAGACGTACAGGGAAAGGAGGGCTGAGGGCTAAATATAAAACCGTTTCAGAGACCTGCAAACGGATAGTTGTGTTGGGACGGTGTGTGTGGATCAATTCAGCGTGCACTCACACAGCCAATAAAAGTAACGGTGAATGGTCCAACGAGGTACATTTGTTTCAAGGTTTCCAGTGTTGTAAACCCAGTAAACTGGGGGTTTTCTGAGATGTCGATGGCCGCAGCGCCGGGCCGGACCAACACGCGGTTTCACCGCCTGACACATTATTAGACGCCGTGATTGGTTTGGCTTTTTGGCGCCTCGTAGTTTTTTTTTTTACATGCTTCTCTCTGGCGTATGGTCTGGCAGTGGCGTCAGGTCACGTGGCAAATCATTTCTGCGTTTGAGAACGTGTCAGGTAAAGGTAGAGGGGAGATTGAGAGTAATCAAGAGGGATAAATTGTCACGTTTGAAGCCCCGAATCCACCTTCGACCAGCACCATCAACTCAAGCAGCGGCTGGACGGTAAAACAAACATCCTGCTATTTAATGCTCTCTGGTTTCTACTCCTGCTCCAGATTAGGGCTGAACATAACTCAAAAATAGCAGTGTGTGTGTGTGTGTGTGTGTGTGTGTGTGTAGTTTAGTATCAGACCCAATCTATATCAGCCTTCCTTCAAGTAGAAAATCAGAAGAGAGGAGATTAAAGGGGGGCGGTGGCAGGCAATGCCACAAACTCAGAGTATTAAACTGCTTTGCATTGCCTCTATTTTACTGTGTGTGTGTGTGTGTGTGTGTGTGTGTGAGGTGGAAGACAGGATTTGTGTGTCTTTGAAGTGAAACACATTCGTCACATTTCCAGCATGGACCGGGTCTTGTCGACTGTGGCTCAGCGGTTAGCACGCCCGTCTTTCAATCAGAGGATCGGTGGTTCGAGCCCCGGCTCAGCTAGTCCCCGTCGTTGCTGTGTCTAGTCTACTGTGTATAGAGCAAAAATGTAAGTCGCTTTGGATAAAAGCGTCAGCTAAATGTAATGTTTGGAAAGCGGCTCACCACTTCGCCTCCTTTCATGCTACGCGTGTGTTGCTGTTTTCGTGACCACAGTTTGATTCTGCTCGCCAGTACAGGTTCATGGTCAGCTAACGTCATTTTTTTTCCTTCTCAGTCAGGATAAAGGTGTCAACTGTGTGCTAAAATCTGAAAGAAAAACACAAAAAACACAGAAAAAACGACGCCAGCCTGCATTGAAAAATGACTTTATTTTGTGCGGCGTCAAAAAAAGGGTGCAAAGGGTCGTGCGTTGATAAGAGCTCATGTCTCTTAGCTTATAGCTTTCCATGACTCAGGCATATGGTGATTTCTTTTTTTTTCTTTTTTTTTGCTGAGTCATCATTGCGCCGGGTGCGTTTAGCGGATCTCAAAATAAACGGCTGAGACGCCGCGAGCTCAGACACCCGACCAGATGTACGGTAACTTTCAGGCGTCTTATTGAGTCTGCGCGTCCTCTCGGCGCACAGCAGAGATCCAGCAGCTCTCCCTCTCCTCCTCTTCTTCTCTCTCTCTCTCTCCTCCTCTCCCCAGATGCCTTTTAGAGTTGTCATTGGAGAGTGACCTGTATTATCTCTCTCTCTCACTCTCTTTCTCACTCTCTCTCTCTCCCTCCGTCTGAATGGAGATTTAGATAAGAGAGTCTGAGCTGCGAGAGAGCAGCGGCTGAATACCAAGAGACGGACGCCAAAAAAAAAAAAAAAAAAAAAAGACAGAGCGGGAGGCCAGCGAGTCGAGGCCAGACCCACTGAGCCTCCTGCGACCTCGTTTCAGACTCGTACCATCGTCGTCTCTCTCCTCCGAGGACGACCACACAAATACCAGCAGGACACCTGATATTCGTGGCGGAGTCACTTTAACGTCTCTGCATGAGTCCGCTTCATGTTAGCGACGGCGGATCAGATGTGGCTGCAAACACAACTGCGCCATTGGAAGTAATTGGAGAAGCAATAATACACAAATGCAGTATTTTGAGATTGCGTAATGAAGTAAAGGGGAGTTTATAGTTTAATAAAGTGAATTGCAACTTCATAGTCTGCAGTATGTGTGTGTGTTGGGAGCTGTTTCTATGTGCATGATTCTGCATATGACACACACACACACACGCTGTCCACCGTTTGAAATGTCCCCGAGGTGATCGATGAGGTGCTGATGGAAATGTCATCTAGTGCTAATACATGTATCATCGCTCACCCAGCCTCATGAATTCCTTTCTTTCTTTTTTTTTTTTTTTTTTTTAGCGGGTTTTCAATCATTTTTTGCTCTTTTACCACGAAGCCTTCTTGAATGCGGTGATTCATAGGACTGCCAGCGGTTCTCTCTCTCTCTCTCTCTCTCTCTCTCTCTCTCTCTCTCTCTCTCTCTCGAGGAGGCGGAGCGTCCAGCGCTCTGACCGGACTCGCTAATTAGGCCCGGGCACGAGACAGCGACGGCCTTTGTTGAAGGCGGTAAATAAAAAAAAGAGCACGGGAGAGACCCGGGAGCTCCAATCAGTGATCAGCGCAAAGACAACGAAGTTTGAACGTGAGGATTAACACGAACTATAACGGCTTCGTCAACGTGTCCTTGTGCTAAACTATTCGTATGAGGTCACCTTTTCAAAATAAACTTCCTGTCTTCACAGGAAACGACTCGGTGAGGTTAGGAAAATGTCTCCTGGAAAAAAGACCTTTTAGTTATTTTTCTCGGCTTTTTTTGACACCGTCCCAAGTACATACATGACGCTTTAATGGCATGAAATATCTGTTAGTCAGACCCAGGAGTCGAGCATGGACTTGTGAACTGTTAACATTTTAGATTCATAGTCAGACACTTCAAAAGATTTCACAGTCGTAACGCTTTTCATGTTCATATTGTCAAGGTGACTCCACTGGCTGTTGTTTTTTAAAATCCCAAGATACAGTAGTGAGAGTATCGTTATTTATTAATGTGTGCGCGTGCATCTTTGTGTGTGTGTGTGTGTGTGTGAGCTGCTATATGAGTAAGAGAGTGTGTCATACGACAACAAACCATCCAAATTAAAAGGCACCGACAAGTGAGGCGAGTCATAGCTGAGTGTGTGCAGCCATGAGGTGCTGAATATGTAAAAAGCATATTTTATTCTCTCTCCTTCCTCCTCCTCTTCCTCTCCCTCCATCATCCATCTCTCCGACCCTCCCCGTCACTTAAGGGACTCCTGCTCGTTTCTCTCTGTCTCTCCTAAGTCAACACGTCAACAACAACATATCGGTTCTCCTCGCTCGCGCCGTTGAGTTAGCGCACGCCGCCGTTATCCGCGCGTGGAAGCGCGGAGGTCGTCGTGCCAGTGCTGTGTTTTTTTTTATGTTGGGTTTATGATGAGTCTGTGGGCACATTGGGGTTCTTGTTATGTCTGCAGTGTGTGTGTGTGTGTGTGTGTGTGTGTGTGTGTGTGTGTGTGTGTGTGTCTAGGAGGCTGCGTAGTAAAGCGGCTGCCTCGCAGCTCCAGATGTCGCACTTTTATGTCCTTTTTTTTTTTTAATACCCTGCCATCCCCTATGGCGCAGACAGTCTCCCCTTGCTTGTTATACAGCAGGTTACGTTAGCATACATGCGGCTACAGCAGTAGCCAAAGAGAGCTTCGGTCTTATGAGCTGTTGCTTTATTTCTCTTCATCCTAAAATGAGGAGTTTGAGTCTTTAGTTTGTGTATTAACGAACAGGTTTTACTGATACATGTTCATGTACTCCAAGAACACGTCATAATGTTATAATCTCATTTTACGGAAGTACGCGATAGCTTCGATTACGTTGGCGCCGTTTTACGTTAGCGCCGTTTTACGTTGGCGCTGTTTTATGTTAGCTCCGTTAACATTAGCTCTGTTTGACATTAGCTCTGTTTTACGTTAGCTCTGTTTTACGTTAGCTCCGTTTACGTTAGATAGAAGAACGTTATTCCCACGTTTTAAACCCTTAAGACGATGTAGATCAGCTGGTTTATCGAACAAAAACGAGCAATTTTCAACCCTGATTCGATTTGCTCAGTCAAAAGGAAGCGGAGTCATCGGCACGATCAGCATTTATTGGATTTGATTTAGGTGGACTCAAAACTAAAAGCGCATATTTGCAATTATGTGCTTCGTTTTCTAAAATATGAACTTATATAAACTGCATCCTCAAGACTGGAGTGCAGTCAGAAGCTTAAAGTCTCGTCGCTAACGTGTATCTCATGAAGTCATTTGTCTTCACAAGCTTTTAAGTACTTATTTCCATATGAAAAAGGGAACATGAAGACTTTTCCACGGTGGAGACGGGAAGTTATCGCCGCCGACTCGAGATGGAGAAAAGAAATCACACCGACTTCCATCTCTCAGACTCTAACCACACAGAGTTATTTCAGAGCCTCTGACAGAAGCCCGGCATGTATTTTCAGAGGAGGAAGTGGAAAGATACTCGGCTGTCTAGAGCAAGTGTTGTAGGAGTAGCGGCACTATTGTGGGAGCAGGACGTCTGAGCTCAAAGATAGAAAAGAATAGGCCTGTACTTACCAGCCAATCCTCTGTAAAGTAACTGCCGGCCACTTGCACCTGCTTCTCCTGTGCAGCATTTTATTTTAGACTCAGCAATGAGTCAGAAAGGAGGAGGCGGGGGAGGAAGAGGAGGAGGAGGAGGAGGAGGAGGAGGACGAGGATGCTACTGCCTGAAGATAAACTATATGAAAGGAACTGTGCGCCAAAAATAAGTTAAAAGAGTGCAGATAAAGAAGAGTCACATATAGGGAAATAAATACACTGGTGCCAGATTTAGACAGGTCTTGTAAAATTGCTGACCCCAAAGGTGCCTTTTTGTTTTTGCTCGGCAATGTGACATCATGCAGGGGAGTTGCAGGTACGGATGCTTTTCAGCAGCTTGTGCACACTCATACGATGACATGTGCCCCCCGTGCATGTGTTTGTGTGTGGCTGTGTGTGTGTGTGTGTGTTTGTCCGAGTGCCCGTGCACCTGTGAGTGCATACTGGCGCATGAATAACACTGACACAGCTGGGATCCACCAGTCCCCGCCAGCCAATACATGCATGTATGTGTGTGTTTGTGTGTCTGTGTGTGTGTGTGTGTGCGAATGCCAGCTGCACCCGCTGTGCTGATCCTGAAAGCCGCTATCACATTCTGCTTGCATCATTTCACCGCAGTCGCACTGAGAGCATCAAACCCACGAACACATGCTCACTGTTACGAGCTCACATTCACTTTCTCCCAAAAAAAAAAAAAAACTCATTCAGATGTATTATGATTACATGTCAGGCTTTTTTTGTGTGTGCTCTCAACCGTGTGATTTACAGATTTGACGTTGTAAAAGCACATTGCACAGCTCCTTCTGTTAAAAAGGAGCCACACAAAGTGCCGGAGAACAACTTTTGAATGACAAACGCCTCCAAATAATCGTCCGTTATTCTCAAGAATGTCTGCAGAGGTCAAAATGCTTCTTTATTAAACTGTGAAAAGACTTCAGGGCCCTCGGACGCAGCCGAGTTTCCCCCCTTTAAAAGGTCAACTTGTTGTCCGGCCTGATAAAGACAGTGAGCGGTAGCTGTGTGATGAGCCTCAGACTTTATCTCCACCCCACGGACAAGTGGTGGTGCATGTAAAAGGAGCAGCCTTGTGCAAAAAATGACATCACGTCCTCGTTGTAAACTGGGAAGGGGTCGGGATTTTTTTTTGCAGGATTCCCTTTGTGAGCGACACGAGGCTGTTGCTGTTGTATTAATGTTGGATGTTGGATTTTTTGGGGGGTCTTTTGGGGAAGAACCAGAACCAGGACCGCTCGGGTTTAGACAGTCAGACCCCCGCTGCTGTTAAATTAGAGGTTTTCCAAAGCGACCCTGGTGCTCAGAAGCAATACCCGCAAAAATGAACTTTAAAACAAAGGGATTCATGACTTTGTTACTTAACCCAAAACTGTCACAAGCGATCGTTTGCAGCCACGACCGGACAAACTGTGAGAAACGTCGATTCAGGACGAGCCTTCGCTCCGGCTTTAGCGGCCGTGTCGAGATTCCAATTGGCTTCTATCATGGAATAAATCCCAGCATCTTGATTTAGAAACTGGATGAAACATCAGATTTTAATCCCAGAGAGAGAGAGAGGGAGAGAGAGTGTAATGTGTTTGGATAGAGCTCAGATAGAGGACTGTAATCAGAATAATTATTCTGGTCAGAATCCAGCTTCAGGCCTTTTAGCTAATGACACTCGCAACACCAATGGCCGCATTTCAAGCTGTCTATTTACACACACACGGGATGTGCATGCAAATATTGCGTGTGTGTGTGTGTGTGTGTGTGCAGCTGCAGCCACAGCTTCAATCTGCACAGCTCGGGCCTCATAACAGCTTCAACATGTTCGCATCTCGATTGTTATTTATCGGTTCTCGGCTTTGCAGAATTCATCAAAAAATATAGATCAATACGCCAACGTTACAGCACCTTCTGGACGCGGCTGTGCGCACGCAGCGCGGCGCGTGTATGTTGTTGTGGCGCCGATCAATAGGCCGCTATTTATCGCGTGTGTCTCACGCGAGAAATTATTCAGACGGCGCCTAAGAGTATCGACGCCGTTATCTTAGGGACCCCTCGCGTGACGAGCTGCCATTTTCTGGTTGGAATGAGCTCCGTCGCCTCTGCATTCAAAACACAGCGGGTTTTAGTGGCGTTATGCTAGCAGCGTTATGCTAATAGCGCTAGCAAGGTTTTGAAGAAGGAGCTTCAGTGAGTACCCGGATAAAAACTAACAATTCATCCACGAGCGCCATCGTCTCTGCATGTAAAGCACAGCGGGTTTTACCAGCGTTGTGCTAATAGCGATAGCATAGCGCTTATCGCCACACGATGACGATTAGCGCCAGGCTTCGAAGCGGCATGCAGCATTTTTGAAGAAGGAGAAATAAGCGGCGGCGCTGCTGCAGTGAGAACTCGGATAAAAACTAAGACTCCATCTCTTCTTCTTTACAAGGAAGAGAAGAAGTCCTCGCTCTCTGAATAGAAAGCGGGCCGATCCGCGGCTAACGATAGCATGACGGTGATGACTGGTGTTGTATGAGGGCGGCGGGCTGCTGAGTTATGCGGCGATGTTGATGCCGTTGTAAATTTGATTGCCACTTTCTTGTATCGCAAACAAGTTTAATCCATCCTTCATGTTAATTGGTTATTTTAGGGGGAAAAGAAGATGAGAAAAACTCTGCGTTGCCAAAATCCTTCTTGATTTACAGACGAGCTGTGTTGCATTATTAAAAAGCTTTCGTTCTTTTTTTTTTTTCTTCTGGTGAGTCTCAGCAATTTATAAAGGATTTTTTTTTCCCAATGTGTTTATGGAATAGAACAAAATGCATCCACCAACATAATATCCACGCACAAGCACGACATCGTGTGTAACGAGTGATATGATAAAGTTGCGTTGGAGATGAAAGCGACACTTTTCAAAAGAACCGATGACTCAGAGAGTTTGCGGTTGTAAAAGTGTAAAAAAGGAAAAAATGTCTTCTCGTCTTCAGCTCCTTCTCAAACATGGAGGTTCCTTACTGCGGCCGTGTGATCTCTCGCTCCACATCTGTAAAAGACGTGGATAAAAGAGACGCGGCGCGGGGGGGTGGAACGCAGTTTTCTGGCCTTTTTGATATTCAGGCACGTTAGGAAACATCTCCCTCACAGTTCCAACCCCCTCACAAATTACAAGATGAAAAAAAAGACTTTTAGACTTTTAGAGCAACCGTATGATGTCAGACTGCTCTCTTTTTTGATCTTTTCTTTCCACGCTTCACCCGTTGAAGGCTCGTGCAAATCCAAAATGGTAATTTCTTCAGTGCTTAACGAGTGTCCCGCTCATGCGCCCTGCATATGTAATAACGCTGTAGTTACGCTGTAGTAACGCTGTAGTAACGCTGTAGTTACGCTGTAGTTACGCTGTAGTAACGCTGTAGTAATGCTGTAGTAATGCTGTAGTTACGCTGTAGTAATGCTGTAGTTACGCTATAGTTACGCTGTAGTTACGCTGTAGTAATAGTGTAGTTACGCTGTAGTAATGCTGTAGTTACGCTGTAGTAATAGTGTAGTTACACCGTAGTAATGCTGTAGTGATACTGTAGTTACGCTGTAGTAATAGTGTAGTTACACTGTAGTAATGCTGTAGTTACACTGTAGTAATGCTGTAGTTACGCTGTAGTAATACTGTAGTTACACTGTAGTAATACTTTAGTAACGCTGTAGTAACACTACAATGCAGGGGAAACAAAAAAAGCAGGATGTCCTTAAGAACCACCGCGAACAAATCACAAAAAATGTGTCTCAAAAGTTTTTTTGTCATCAGCTGTTTTTTTTCACAACGAGTGATTTCAAAAGCAATGCAGGGACGGTGGGAGGAGAGGATGGACGGCATGGAAGAAAGATCATTTTCAGTAAAGGATGTTGTGCAAATGCAACACTTTTTTTGGAGTTGAGGCATAACTCATTTTCTCTCTCGTGAAGCGGCGCCTCATTGGTGACGTTTTCTACTGGCGCAGTCGGCGTCAAATACGTCAAAAAACAACTCTGTTCCCCAACGTAACGTCTCTAAAGACAGTCGATCGATGAGATGTTCTGTTGCCGCGTGTCAACCGTAATGAATCGGGACAACGGCATGCAAAAAAAAAGAAAAGAAGAAGCTGAACTCGTTTTCCCCCGTGCGGTCCGTCCTCTCCGGCCGGCGGAAAGGCTTAACTCGCCGCGGGGCCGGCTGTACTGTACATCCAGGAAGCGTCTCGGTGAATTCAAAGTCAACGCATGAATTATGCATATTTTGTATTCATATTTTACTCACTCCACTCGACTCTTTACTACGTCGCGGGAGAGTGGAAGGCGAAAATAAAGTTGGGGATGGCAACATGGGAAATGCTGGGAAAAATCTGAACAGACTCTTTGAGGACGTGGCTATGACTTGGAAGTTAGTTGCAGAGAGAGCGAGGCGGATTATGAAGACTATCTGACAGCTTCACACCCATTTAGAGGTTAAAAGACGTTTGTTTCAATCTGCATGTACGATGTTTAGTCTCTTGAAGCTCATTCTACATCTACAAGCCACGAGGGGTGAGAATCAGAGGTCCCACGATACAATATTGTCACGATACTTAAGTCCCGGTACGATATTATCGCGATACATTGGGTATCGCGATATAATGCGATTCATTACATTTTTTTTCAACCCCAAAATTGTCCCCAAAGGAAAACTTAGGTAACAAAAAATACATTGATTTTATTATTCCAGGACCAAAAACGTTTGGATTTGATTAAATAAAAGATCGATACTCTGCTTCCGTGTCTCGATACAATATCGTCGCACAAAATATCGCGATACTATGCCGTATCGATTTCTACCCCTCACCCTTACAAGCCACATATGTTTTCTTTTACCTTCACTCATGTCCCATTCATGAATATTCTGACGCATTTAATTACGCCGTCATCTCGACGTCTCTTCTCTCTTTGCTCTTTCGACGAAATGGTCGTCCTTACGTGTGATTAATCTTAATTCCTTCTCTTCTCTCTCTCTCAGGCTGATCTGCGTCGCCGTGCAGAGGACGAAACCTCGACGTGGCCGACACCAGTGATGAGCTAAAGGTGCGTTTTTCTCCTCTTTTCTAAATATCCTCTTTGACGGCCTTCAGGAGCGATTTAAAAGCCTCTGCGTCCAGCGGACTGGACCGGAGGCGAGGAATCGAACTGCCGATCTCCCAATACCACCGGTGTGTGTGTGTGTGTGTGTGTGTGTGTGTGTGTGTGTGTGTGTGTGTGGGGAATCAAAAGGCCTGTGAATTGGCTCCTGTTTAGCATTCACTTTCACCGGCTTCGTCTCTTTCAGAGAGCAACTGGGAGCGATGGGAGGAAGCACACAGAGAGCTTTATCTCTCATTCTGTCTTTCTTCTATTACATAATTACGTGTGAGTGTGTGTGTGTGTGTGTGTGTCTGCGTGTGTGTGTGTGTGTGTTGTTTATCCTCCTTTCTTTCTTCCCTTGTTTGCCTCTCTTTCTCTCCGCGATGATCTCCGTCCTTCATGGTTAATAGACGATTGTTTAGCTCGTGTTTGCCTACAGCGGCGTGTTAATGAGCAACAACAACAGAAAATGCATATTTAACATGATCTCGTGCCCGAGAACGCGGCGCACAAAGCCTTCGCCCTCTGGCCGCGTGTTCTCAAAGTCACCGTATCGCGCGCCTCACATCTCCCGCGCAAAGCATTTTTCTTTTCTTTTCTTTTTTTTTTTTTCTGCATTCGCCCTGAAAAAAGTTGAATAGATTAAGGGCAGATCTAATCGATCCCGGGCGGCGCTTATCGGCGGCTGGCAGGCCGACGAGCCGATTGCAGAGCAGAAAAATATTCTAAATCCTTCAACCGAGAGGAGAGACGGAGAGAGACGAGGAGGGGGGATGAAAAAGAGACGAATAGGTGGAGAGGGACTCGGAGACGGGAGGTCAGAAGACGGGGACCGCGGAGGGGCAAAAAATTATAATATTTGAATATTTTTAAAGTTTGTCGGGTGTGGAAGACAACAGAAAAGTTGATTATGACGCGGATATGTTAAAATAAACATTACGATGACGTATATTCATGTTAACGAGGATTATAGCACGAGGAGTGAATGCAAACATACTGTAAAGGGACTTGCAATAGCATATGTAGCATATGTAGCTTATAGCTTATATAAGATAAAATCAGAAAATCCTTTTTAATTTGCCGGATTACAGCTTTAGAGTCCGAGATACAGACACTTTACTCCGTGCCTGTGCAGCGGATTGATGTTTTGCTTATGTTCTCAGAAATAAACGAGAAAATCAGCTGCGCTAAGTGACGATAACGGCCACACTTATGGATATGAAACGGCGGCAAAGTAGAAGTATTAGCGGCGTAAACGTTGCCCTTTAAAGACTCGCGTAAACAAAGATTTAAGCTCCGCCTCCGGCTGCTTCCTGCCTGGATTATTCTCCCGTGAAACGCGTTTCCCCCCGTCGGCTGCTGTTGGTTCACGCTCGCGAGCTCGCGTCTCGGTTTCAAACGAGGTTCAGCTGATTGGATGTTTAACCTCTTGACCTCCAGACCGAGAGGATCCCAGCTCACATCCCATAACGGGAGGCATTCATCCAGACGACCTCCTCTGTCGGAGGGACGAGGGCGGGATTGACAGCGTTCCTGTGTGTGTGTGTGTGTGTGTGTGTGTGTGTGTGTCTAAGATTTGTATAAAAAGAGATCAAAAGAGACAAAAGTACTTATCTGAAGCAGTCTCAGACCACACCATCCTCTCTCTCTCTCTCTCTCTCTCTCTCTCTCTCTCTCTCTCTCTCTCTTTCCCTTTGTCTCTCTCTTTCTTCATATCTGTTTCTCTCTCTCTCTTTCTTTCTCTCTCTTTATCTCTCTCTCATTCTCTGTCTCATTTTCTCTCTCTCTCATTCTCTGTCTCATTTAGTCTCTCTCTCATTCTCTCTCTCTCTCTCACATTCTCTCTCGCTCATTCTCTCTCTTTCTCTTTTATTCTCTCTCTCATTCTCTCTCTCTCATCCCCCCTCTCTCTCTCTCTCTCTCTCTCTCTCTCTCAGGTTTCTTCCTTCTGTTCTTTGTGTGTTGTTGCTGAAAGAAAGCAACAGATGTATTGTTGTGTGTTGATGTGCGTGCACACACACACACACACACACACACACACACACACACACACAGAGAGAGAGACTCGGTCGAGCGTCCCTTCCCTGCGTCTGCCGGTGGTGTTTCCATGATTCGGTTGGAGATAGTTTCTGAACAGCTCGCGGGCCGTTCGAGCCGCTCGTCTCCTCCTCCGCCAGCAGCGTGGCGGCCGGGTGGAGTTCATCTTATCTGGCGGAGCTGCAAACTTCATCAGCACCTCGGGGTTGGCGAGCAGTCGGTTTCTCTCCGAGCCGCCGCGAGCTCGCTCAGGCGCTTGTTACCCGTGCACATCGCGTGGCGCTAACCGGGCGGAGGCTCAGCGCTAACGCTAGCGTCAGCAGATTAAGTCTAGCAGCAGGGAAACGATTCCAAAATAAGATTTGAAGTGAGAAGTCCCCTGAAAGCTCAGTGCGTCTGCCAAAGGTTTGTACCGACAAACACGGGGAGAGGAAAGGCCTAATGATCTGATCTACTGTGTGTGTGTGTGTGTGTGTGTGTGTGTGTGTGTGTGTGTGTGTGTGTGTGACGATCAAAAAAAGTGGGTCAATCGGGTCACGGTTGCTCCTCTCGGCGCTCGTTGCCTTTGGCTCGCTGGAGTCTGGCAGCAGATGTGATTAGAAGATATTAATTTATAATCACGCATTGATGAAGGAGGAGGAGGAGGAAGAGAAGGAGGAGGAGGAGGAGGAGGAAAAAAAGGATGAGGAGGAAAAGGAGGAGGAGGAAAAGAAGGATGAGGAGGAAAAGACGAAGATGGAGTAGAAGGAGGAGGAAAAGAAGAAGATGGAGTAGAAGGAGGAGAAGAGGAGGAGGAGAAGAAGAAGAAGGAGGAAAAGAAGAAGATGGAGAAGTAGAAGAAGAAGGAGGAAAAGAAGAAGATGGAGAAGTAGAAGGAGGAGGAAAAGAAGAAGAAGGAGGAAAAGAAGAAGATGGAGAAGTAGAAGGAGGAGGAAAAGAAGGAGGAGGAGGAAAAGAAGTAGAAGGAGGAGGAAAAGAAGTAGAAGGAGGAGGAAAAGAAGAAGATGGAGAAGTAGAAGAAGGAGGAGGAGAAGGAGGAAAAGAAGAAGATGGAGAAGTAGAAGAAGAAAAGATCAAGGAGTCAGATATCAGAAGGAGCATCGAATGCATTTTTTTGTCGACTTACGGGGGAAAAATGTCGTCTATCTGCAAAATAGAAGCAGAACGGTGAACATTAATGTTCATGTGAACACAAAGGAACAAAACATCAGTGAGATGAACACACAAAGCCAGCGGAGGGTGCAGCCCCCCCACCCTCCTCCACCACCACCACACCTCTCCGATAAGCTGTTTCTCGAGAGCGCTAAGTCGCGGAAAACGGCGTTAAAAGTCGTTACCTATCAAGCTCGTACATCTTCAAACACGTGACACTGATGGGCGTCTGGAAGGAGAGATAAGGAGCAGGAATTAGGGAGGAGAAGATTCCCTTTTCCAGGGATTTACACAAACACACACACAGTGAGTTTTAATGCCCTCTACCAGTATCGATTAGCCAGCAGTCGGACTGATTGAGAGCCAGATATAGAAAAAAAACAGAAGAAAAAAAGAGCACACATGCATAAAATACTCTGGAAACCCTGCGGAGACTTTTAAAGAAGGAGAGGGGGAAAAACCGGGTGCTAAGTTGATGAAAACCCAGCAATTTCTGTTTTTTTGCTTTTTCAAAATAAAAGCGTTCTAACTAAAAAAACAGGTAACATTTCTTGTGGAAAAATTACAAGGAAACAGCGAATTAGCTGCACTTTGTTAGCGTCTATACTTCGATGAAACAAGCCCACGAATACTGCAGGGAGAAGGAGTTGTCAGCAACTTTTGTTGGAAAATACTTGATGGGAAATAAATAGTGTTTATCAACCAGTTTGCAGACGCTCTTCTGACCCCAAGATATGTCCAATCACTAGCAGGTCAGTGTGGACACGCCCATATGTGGACACAGATGAGCTCCGACCTGCAGCAGTCTGATCAAATAACCCCGCCCACCCCAAAAAAAGCTCCTGAGCTTTTAGATTCGAGGTTGTTTCTCTTGGAAGTTAATAAATGTACATGTCAGGAGGGCGAAAACAAAACCACTGGAAGAAAACATTTACTTACGATGGGTTTGTTCATAACTCAATTAAAGATGGAGCTTGTTTCCTTCCCCTTATATCTGCGCCGCACCCATCCCCCGCCGCCCACCCATCCATCATCCGACACCGTCCCACCCGGGACAAGTCGGAGGCCGGACTTTGTGTGTTTGCGTGCTATCGATTGTGAAGCCGCAGCGCCAGAGAGCGGTTCATCAGCGTTTCATCATCACCTGTCGATCATGCGGCCGCTTCAGAGTGACAACAACAAAAAAGGGGGCTCGCTTTCTGAAAGTGCAGACGGGCTTGTAGCGGCTGGTTGTAGCGGCTGGTTGTAGCTGCTGGTTGTAGCGGCTGGTTGTAGCCGCTGCTTGTAGCTGCTGGTTGTAACGGCTGGTTGTAGCTGCTGGTTGTAGCTGCTGGTTGTAGCCACTAGTTGTAGCCGCTGGTTGTAGCCGCTGGTTGTAGCTTCTGGTTTTAGCTGCTGGTTGTAGCCGCTGGTTGTAGCTTCTGGTTTTAGCTGCTAGTTGTAGCCGCTGGTTGTAGCTTCTGGTTTTAGCTGCTAGTTGTAGCCGCTGGTTGTAGCTTCTGGTTTTAGCTGCTGGTTGTAGCCGCTGGTTGTAGCTTCTGGTTTTAGCTGCTAGTTGTAGCCGCTGGTTGTAGCTTCTGGTTTTAGCTGCTGGTTGTAGCCGCTGGTTGTAGCTTCTGGTTTTAGCTGCTAGTTGTAGCCGCTGATTGTAGCTTCTGGTTTTAGCTGCTAGTTGTAGCCGCTGGTTGTAGCTTCTGGTTGTAGCCACTGGTTTTAGCTGCTAGTTGTAGCCGCTGGTTGGAGCTTCTGGTTGGAGCCGCTGGTTGTAGCCACTGGTTGTAGCTTCAGGTTGTAGCCACTGGTTTTAGCTGCTAGTTGTAGCCGCTGGTTGTAGCCACTGGTTGTAGCCGCTGGTTGTAGCCACTGGTTGTAGCTTCAGGTTGTAGCCGCTGGTTGTAGCTTCTGGTTGTAGCTTCTGGTTGTAGCCACTGGTTTTAGCTGCTAGTTGTAGCCGCTGGTTGTAGCTTCTGGTTTTAGCTGCTAGTTGTAGCCGCTGATTGTAGCTTCTGGTTTTAGCTGCTAGTTGTAGCCGCTGGTTGTAGCTTCTGGTTGTAGCCACTGGTTTTAGCTGCTAGTTGTAGCCGCTGGTTGGAGCTTCTGGTTGGAGCCGCTGGTTGTAGCCACTGGTTGTAGCTTCAGGTTGTAGCCACTGGTTTTAGCTGCTAGTTGTAGCCGCTGGTTGTAGCCACTGGTTGTAGCCGCTGGTTGTAGCCACTGGTTGTAGCTTCAGGTTGTAGCCGCTGGTTGTAGCTTCTGGTTGTAGCTTCTGGTTGTAGCCACTGGTTTTAGCTGCTAGTTGTAGCCGCTGGTTGTAGCTTCTGGTTGTAGCCGCTGGTTGGAGCGACAGATGAATCACCATGGGTGAAAAAAAATGTCATGAGGCTCCACCACATCAGGCTTTTCTGAAACATGGGTCCTTTGATGGATCCTTCCTGCCACCATTACAGGATGGTGTGTGTTATCCTCGAGAATCACTCGAGGATAACACACACACAGACACACACACACACACACACTCACGTCACTATAAATGCCGCCTGGACACTGATCGTGGCTTTGATGCTTATCTGGATGTCTTTTGTAATATTTGCAATGTGGAGGTATAAGCTTACGCCACTCTTGCACTCAGCCGCTCTCCGTCCTGAATAAAGAGCATCAGCTTAAAGGGTAAAAAAAAAAAAAAAAAAGTTTTGGAGGCTATTTCAGCTTGAGATCGCTTTCAGCTGCAGACGCCATAAGTGATTTATTTTATTTTTTTCCTGGACGCGAGCAATAATGAAACTTGTGTGGATGGACACGCTCTACAAATTCAACAACCGCGGTGTCATTTCATTAACTATCCAGCAAATTGAAATATTCTCTCTGACGAAGCTAAAAAAAATTAAAAAAAACGCCATTAAATGAAAAAAGACTGAATGTCACTGAGGATTTTTCTCTTTTTTTTCTTTCCTCGCCGTTTTTCTCGGGGCCCTGGGCGTCTTCAGAGAGATTTGACGAATTCAAATGGCAAACTGAGAAATATGAACTTCAATACCCGGGGAATGTTGAAATGTCAAGCCGGTAAACACTTCTGTTTATAAAGCCCCACGGGTCGTAAAAAGAAAAGGAAAAAAAAGGAGAGAAAAGAAAGGAAGAACACCTGATTCCCCCGGGAGGCGGGATTAGTCTCAAACTTCCTCACTTCCTGTGGTCAGAATAATGAAAGACACCTGACAATCCAGCGTTTATTTTGGCCGATACGACGTCTTATTCCCGTCGTGTGAACTTAGTAAAACAGGTGACGACTCCATCACCGGAGCGCCGGGAACGCCGAGCGATGGGATCCGGTGACAGTTTTTAATTTGAGAGCTCAAAGGGATCTTACTTCCAGGAGGAAATGGCATTTCAGAATGGAGCGAAATTACTTTTTTCTCTTCTTCTTTAAGTTATCCTCCAATATGAGATTACGGGCTCGGCTTGATCAACCGAGCCGACCGCCGACCGCCGGCGAGCCACCTGCACCGGCTCTCCACACGAAAACCAGAGACGGCGTTTACTTTGTGACCCACTTTTGTTTAATTGGTTTTTTAAACACAGACAATTATACTTGGATTAAAACAAGACTGATGGATGGATGGAGGGATGGATGGAGGGATGGACGGATGGATGGACGGATGGATGGGTGGTCTGCCCAATTATTTGAAATGTCATCGAATAAAACGCCCGATATTTTGAAACCGGCAGGAGGCTCAAAGATGAAAAGTTTGTCAAAATAACATTTTAAATACAATTATGTCACTTTGTCGTGTTGCAGAATAATAATCCAGAATAATCTCATGTATGTTTTTTTTCTGTCAAAACTCAACAGTCAAAATGGGAAATGGAATAGTTCTTCCCTTTTTAAAAGACGGATCGATCTTTTCTCCTTTTTCTCACACTTCTTAAAGATCAGAAGAGACTTTTTCCTCCTTGTTCCTTCACGTCGGCCTGAGACGGTTTCATTGTAATTCCTCTCTGCTGCTCGTGGCCTTTATCCACAACGCTGTGCTCTGAATTCCTATTCGCCGCAACGTCAACGTCTCGCTTTTGGTGCTGCCCTCCTCCTACTCCTCCTCCTCCTCCTCCTCCTCTTCCTCCTCCTCTTCTTCTGCTCTCCTCTTCTTCTGCTCTCCTCCTCTTTTGCTCTCCTCTTTTGCTCTCCTCCTCTTTTGCTCTCCTCCTCTTTTGCTCTCCTCCTCTTCTGCTCTCCTCCTCTTTTGCTCTCCTCTTTTGCTCTCCTCCTCTTTTGCTCTCCTCCTCTTTTGCGCTCCTCTTCTTCTGCGCTCTTCTTCTTCTGCTCTCCTCTTCTTCTGCTCTCCTCATTTTCTGCTCTCCTCCTCGCCCTCTTCTTCTACTCTCCTCTTCTCCTCTCCTCCTCACCTTCCTCAACTGCTCTCCTCTCTTTCTCTCCTCCTCTCCTCTTCTCCTCTCCTCCTCACCTTCCTCAACTGCTCTCCTCTCTTCCTCTCCTCCTCTCCTCTTCACCTCCTCTTCTCCTCTTCTCCTCTCCGTTGCTCTGTTCTTTTCCCTCCTCTGTCTTTACTCTTAAACCCACGCACAAACCCAGCGTTGACGTCCTATAAGCATCATCTCACAGCTCACGGCTCACGGCCCTGCTGGGCAACGAGAGGAAGACTAGAAGAAAAGAGAGAGAGAGAGGGAGAGGGAGAGGGAGAGAGAGGGAGAGAGAGAGGAGAAAGAATGGACAGATAAATGTGTTTGCAGTGAGATTACCATGCATCATAAACCCATGAAGCCTGCAAGGAATCCGAGAGGGATGGAGGGCAGAGAGACGGGGAAAGATTGAGGATTCAACAAGAGAAGAGAGGACGGCGGAAAAAAAAAAAAAAAAAAAATGGCCGACGGTTAACGGGCACGCAGAGACGAGAGGGAAAAGGAGGGAAAGCCAAGATCAGGAGGGAGAAGAGAGAATGTCAGGAAGCAGAGATACTGAAATACAGAAAGATAAAGGGAGAAGAAACAAATGTAAGCCCCCGAGGATTAACGCTCTCATTTCTCTATATGGGGAAATGAGGGGGGGGGGTTTCCACCTCCTATCCTCTCAGACTCGCTTTGATATCTCCCTCTTTCTCTCTCTCTCTCTCTCTCTCTCTCTCTCTCTCTCTCTCTCTCTCTCTCTCTCTCTCTCTCTCCCGCTCTCTATTCCATATTATAATATCTTTAGTCTCTATTCATCACGTTGGCACAGACTCGCTGAGCTCCGCTAAAGCGTGAACACACACGGTCTCAACGTTAGCCGGACACAAATCCCTCAAACGCTCTCTTTCTTTCTCCTCGCTTTTCCCGCCGCCGCCGTCTCACGGTCAACATCGTCCGTTTCTTTCTCGCCGTCTCCCCCCCCCCGTAATTTCCGTGGGCTTTTTAAGAGGCCCTTTTCTTTTTTTTTTTGTTAAATTTATTTGGCTGCACGCGGCGGGCCAATAAACATACCGCGGCGCTCGTCATTGTTGCGGTCTGGTTTAATGAGCTTTTAGCTAACGCGATAAACGGGGGCGTCCCGCTGATCGGCTAATGGCGCGTTCACGGGTCCTCCGCTAGTGTAGGGATTTACAGCTTTCACCAGGGGGGAACGGCGATTTAATCACTGATGTCACTTCAGACGTTGTTGTTAGCACGTTGTTTTTGCGGGAGAGAAATGCTGTGGAAGACGATTAAATGTTCTTAAAGGACGTTGCGTCGGCTGACGACGTTCTTTGACCTCTGACCTCCAACTCCAAGGTGAATCTTGAATTAGCGCTCTATTCCATTTCTGCTTAGAGATCTGACACGCTGGCCCTTTAAGCTTTTGGAAACCGTGCGCGAGAGTCCTCCCGCGGCCATTTTAAGTCCCAGCATGCCCCATTCAGACAATCTTTTGGTATAAAATACGTACATTTTGAACAGTTTTTTGACTGAAACTCCTTCCTAACAGACCAAGACTTTGTTTTATTGTGATTTTTGTTGCAGATTTGGATTCTTTAGGTCCTAATCTTTCCATAAAGGTGACTTATTGACGCTTCAGGAGGCATTTTTGGGGAATCTGGCTCATATCATGCCGGATGTTTATAGTTACAATTAAAATATCTTTCAAAAGTAATTTATTTTTGCAGATATACATTTTTTTCCCCAAGACTTTGCTGAATAATAAAGAACAATAAACAATAAAGACAAGTATTGGATATAATTTGGGGTTCCTACACTGACTCAAACGGGGAAAAAGTGGTCTAGAGACAACATTAGTTCCAGAGTTTTCAACGGGTTAAGACTTTTTTTTGAACCAGGGTCACAACAAAAAGACCAAAAAAAAGTTAAGAAATGTCACATTGTAGCATAATAATAATGTGAATACATGGTAGGTAATTATTGCACTACCTACTCGAATGGAAGAGTATTTAATGACAAGGCCAATAATATTGTAAACTACCAAAAAGGTAGATAATAGATTAATTATATTCCATTTCTGCTTGGAGAGCCGACGCGCCGGCCCTTTAAGAGGACTCTCCGGTACCTGAGGTATGAAGAAAGTAAGGATGTGACTCTGCTGGGATGCTTTTTTTTTGTGCGTTTCATTGCTTCATTCGTTGCTTTCGTTGCCATTCGTCGTCCAGATGTGTGGATGCGAAGTCGGATGCTGTTGAAATTGCGCAGAAAACAAACTGCCGTGTGAAACGGGTTGAAAAAGCGAATCTCGCCTCGGCAGCGCCTCCTCTCCTCCTCCTCCCTTTTCTCCACATCCTCCCTTCACTCCAGTTCTCCACAGCGGCTGCTCTACTTTCCCCGTTTCCTCTTCTTCTTCATCCGTTTTCTCATCCTTCTGATATTATTATTTATCATTAATCCCGTCGTCATCCTTTTCTCTCCTTCTAAAGTTACTCTGTTATTGAAGTGGCCGGGGGTTCGATGCTGTGGAGCTTCTGCACGACTCGAGCGTCCAGAAGTCATCTGTCACCACGAGCGCTCCGGCCAATGTGGCTTTTTCCTCTCTGTCCGCAATCTGCACTCCACCTCCGGACACAAGGGGATACAAACGGGCCGAAGGAATCAGGATTCTCACCACGTAGCCTGAGTGACCCTCCGCTCGCTCTTCCCCCCCGAGAGGCATGCAGGCGGCGCACACAAGAGCCAGCGCGCACACACAGGCTTTATTGCAGAGAGTATATATCCATCTTTATGTTTTTTGTGGCCTCTCTCTCTCTCTTTCTCTCTCTCTCTCCTGCCTTCCTTCATTGCCTTGTGGTCGTCTCCGTCCCTTTAAGAATCTCAAGTATTTTATTTTTCCTTTAGCCTCAAATCAATTCCAGACGCCACCGTTTCCTGCACCCCCCCTTCCCCACACTTCTTTCTCCTTCTCGCCCTCCCTTAGGGACTATAGAGCCAAACCACACACACACACACACACACACACACACACACACACACACACACACACACACACACACACACACACACAAAGGAATGGAGTGGGAAAGACTCAGGAGAGTCTCAGGTTTTGCTTTCTTTTCCAAACTTCCCTCCCGTCCTCGTTTCTATTCCAGGAATTGTGAGCGCCGCTATTCCTATGATTGAGCAGCGTTTGTCTTGGCACATGTGTGTGCGTGTGTGTGTGTGTGTGTGTGTGTGCGTGTGTGTGTGTGTCCTCCTCTCTCAGATTAAAAAGGTGCAGTGACAGTGTCATGAATCCCCCGGGTTGACAGAGGGGAGGCGTGAGCGACGGTGAACTCTGAACCTGTCGGGCAGAAGCACTTCATTCATTAACCGCGTGTGCGTGTGCGTGTGCGTGTGCGTGTGCGTGTGTGTGTGTGTGTGTGTGTGTGTGTGTGTGTGTGTGTGTGAGTGATGAATGACTCCGGACCTGTTTGAAAGCAGAGAAAGACAAAGTCTGGCCGCTTCTGAGGGGTCGCGAGAAGAGAAGAGAGATGGCGGGATATCCCAGAAAAAAAGGAGAGATTTTCCATTCTTGAATTTATTTTAAACGTCTTTACGCCGCGATGCGAAGCTACCGGACTGTGAAGTGACAATGCACACAACCGAAAGGGACAAAGGGAGAAGGACAGCGGGATGATTAAAGTGTAATTAAGGACACCCTTCATTACTCCCCCCCCCCCCCATTCAACTCAATGGCCGAGTCAACTCTAACAAAGTCCCTCTTACGCAACATTTCTTAATTTCCCAACACGTTTTAATTGGATATTGCTCGTCACAATTAATGGCGGACGTCGGAGTCAGAAAAAAAAAGGGTTCAAGTCGGCCAATGAGAAGCGGGCGGCGCTCTAATTGCGTCGCCTTTTCGGCTTAACGGCGGCTCATCAGCCCGCCCGTTGTTTTAAGGCTATTTCGGCCGCTCGTTTTGGAGAGAGAGAAAGAGAAAGAGCGAGAGAGAGAGAAAGAGAGAGAGAGAGAGAAAGAGAGAAAGAGAGCTGATTGGTTTGCTCGTCAACTGGTTTTCAGCTCAGAGGATTTCCTTCCAAATTAAAAGGACAAATCAGGACAAAAACATTCACTCTCGTTACCGGGATTCTTTATGTTTTCATTAAGTTTCGCTGCATTGAAAACATATTTTTTTGCCCCTTTCATATACGAGGAAGGGCAAAGTCTCAAAGATTCTTTCTGTTAGGGCTAAAATAATGAGTAATATTATCTCTTGATGACTTTTTATGAGAAATTACTCAATGATTTGAGGGACAAAATGATTTTATTGCACTTTTAAATTGTAATAAAAGCTTTTTTTTCGCGTTAGCTTTCTTGCTAATGAACAAATATTTTGCTAATACAGGAATTTTGATATTTAGGTTTTGTGAAAAAAAAAAATTGTACTTAGTAGGATTATCCCAAGATTAGTTTTTATGAGAAATTATTCATTGATTTGAGGGACAACATGATTTTATTGCACTTTTAAATTGAAATAAAAGCTTTTTTTGCGTTAGCTTTCTCGCTAATGAGCAATTATTTTGCCAAAACACATGAATGTCTCTTTTTAAGTTCCGCGAAAAAGATGAATTGCACTTTAAAATAGTTTAACAAAGACAATTTGCCGCTCTTTCATATACTGGTGTTATGTTATGTCAGTTTAAATATAGATATTATATCTTTATAGATCTGAACTGCGGTCAAAGTGATAGAAACCAGTGAAGAAATGCTTCTCCAACATTATTAAAAAAGGCACATGTTTGCCAAATGATAAAAAAAATAAATAAAAAAAGCCATCTCTGCCTCATTAGCAGAAAGAATTGTTCTGATTGCACATAATTCCCCACAAATTGCATATTATTTCCATACTAATTAGTGTGATTCTCAGTAATTGAGGATGCTAATCAAAATGAGCCAAAACAAAAATAAATGTTCTGAAAACACACACATGTACACGCAGTTTATTTTTATGAAATGAAGCACTTTAAACAGAATTAGACTTCCCAAACACAACAATGGCGGCGCTAATTAGGCGGCGGTTAGCCGAGCGCAACAAATGAAAAGAGTGTGTGTGTGTGTGTTGTCAGCACATTGTGTTCTTCATTGTCATCATATTGTGTGTTTAGCATCCTTCAAATTAACGCAACATGCCACTGATGCTTGTGTTGGAGGAGTTCCCTGTGACTGAGTTCTCTCTTGGAGTTGTACTGTCACCAGTACTCTGATAAAGTAATTGTACTACCTGTTATTCTTGGAATTCCACACATGGAGCAGTACAAAAACACAAAAGTACACAGATGGAGTGAGAATATCGCCACACTGTCGTATTATCATCCATAGAAATATATGACGCAACAACTGAGTATGAAATGGTTTCACACTGAGGGAAGTGGATTTTTGGCGAGAATTTATGACCCCACGTCCTCAGATGCCCCACAATGCATTGCACCTGGGGGCCTCGCTCTCGTGAGATTCTGAGCCAGGCTAAAACATTTCCCTTTTACACTTTATGAAGTTTTAATAAGCTTTAATTATTCTGTTTAAATGCCCCAACCCCACCCCAAACCCGTCTTACACACACACACACACACACACACACACACACACACACACACACACACACACACACACACACACACACACACACACAAAAGGTCAGTTCATCTAAATGTTTTGGACGTTGAGACCTTCAGTCCTCTGTTCCCGTCCGTGTAAAACGATCCTAATGACGTTAAAGTGAAGTTGATTGGCGATAATAGCACATGAAGAAACTGTACGTGAGTGTGATCGTGTGTGTAAGTGTGTGTGTGTAAGTGTGTGTGTGTGGGTGGGTGTGTGTTTGTGAAAACAGCAGACGTGGGGGTCTTGTGGGTGGTAATTAGCGCTTGGATTTCACTAATGGCTGAACAGGAATCGGCAAGCTCACACACACACACGCACACCCACGTGCAAACAAATTCATAAAGCACACACACACACACACACACACACACACACACACACACACACACACAGAAGACTAACTTTGCAGTAAGTGTGTTTTCTGTGAGTGTTGGAGCTGCTAGCCTCTCATTAATACCTATTTTCATGAATGCTGAGAAAGCTTTGTAGCTCTTTCTTTGTAATCACTTCACACACGCAAACACACACACACACACACACACGCACACACACACACAGGCCTATTAGTTCCTCTAATTGAATGGCAATTAAGCCTCAGGTTTCGCGGTGTGAGCTAAACGCCGGGTGTCTGTTTCCAGCGCCGCTCTGTTTTTTTAAGCTTTTAACAGACCGCGAGGAGCCGGACCGCCGGAACGAGACACCCGGCGTGAACTCCGATACTCCCGCTCTCCGGTCTCTCTCTCTCTCTCTCTCTCTCTCTCTCTCTCTCTCTCTCTCTCTCTCTCTCTCTCTCTCTCTCTGCCGTCCTTCGTTTTTTTTCACACACAAATGATCCCGGAGACGATCGCTTATCCAGCCCTTTTCATTTTTTGGCATGAATCTTTAAAAAAAGCTCCCCGGCGGACGGAAACAACGAGGATCGGATTCGTCGAGACTTCTCAACGTCTCAAAAAAAAAAAAACGGTTTTGTGTAGAATCATCCTGACAGCTGTCGGACGGACACACGACGCCGCCGCCGCCTTCGTCTCCCACCCATCTTCTCGCTCTCTGGTTGGTTCGTTTCATCCGTCCCTCATCTTCTTTCTCTCCTTCCAGAACTGTAGTCGCTTAAAGAAACCTTAAAAAAAAAAAAAACAGGGAGGAAAAGAAGAAAAAAGGCCTCCCGGGTTCACAGCTTTGCATCTACAGCAGAGTGTCAGTGGGATTTGTTTTGGAGAGTAGGAGTGGATTTCCACAGCAACTCGAAAATCTCATTTTTAAACCTCCCGTGACCCCCTTTTCTCATGCCGGCAGAAACATCTGGTTCAGATGTAACCTTTCCGTTACCCGAGAGTGTTTTTCGGGTAACGGAAAAGGTCCGGGTGGCCGGAGGAGCTCTTTGCGGTCACGGCTTCATTCCCGGCAGCAGCGTGAGCCGTCCTTCACCGCGACTCCTCGGGGAGACATTTTTAAAACCCACGCTGCTGGATGACGCGCAGTAAACAGTAAACAGCTCTCTTTAGGAGACGCAGCGGCCAGGAATAACGTTTCAGCCGCCCGGTGACAAAGCGTCCCGGCAATTCTCCGTCACGACATAAGATAACATAACATAAGGTACATAAGATTGCACGTACATGGTGTTTGACTCACATGATAATTAACATACACATATCATTTTACACACTACCGTTCAAAAGTTTAGGAGTCACCCAGACAAGTTTTCAGTTTCTCCGCAACTTCTGGCATGGACTCGCCTTCACTTTTAAGAACAAGAGCAGACAAGTTTCACATGGAAGTTATCTTTTTCTGGACATTTTGAGAGTTTAATGAACCCACAAATGTGAAGCTCCAGATACTCAACGAGCTCAAAGGAAGAGCAGTTTCATAGCTTCTCTCACCAGCAGAAATGTTTTCAGCTCTGCTAGTTTTCAAGGGGTTTCAAGGGTTCTTAAGGAATTTTTAAGTTTTTTTAAAAAGATTTTCAATGGTTTTTGATGGTTTTTACTGGTTTTAAGGGGGAGGGGGGTTAAGTTTTTTTAAAGTATATTCAAGGGGTTCTATGAATCTTCAAGGGGTTTTAAGGGTGTTTAAGTGTTTTTTAAAAAGTTTTTTCAAGGGTTTTAAGGGTTTTCTATGTACTATCAGAACAGTGGAGTGATAGCTGAATAGTCATTTACCACATTAGCAATGTCCAGGGTGTATTTCTGTATTGTTTATCTACATTGAAAAAATCTGTGCTTTTTTACAACATTTCTAAGTGACCCCAAACTTTTGAACGGTAGTGTATGTAATTAAAAAAAAATGAAAAAAATGTTAATTTTTAAATGACATAGTTGATAAATAGCATTAACTTATTAAAAAAAAATACAGATTTGTTTCTCCGTCGCCTCATCGCCTCAAACTAATTCAACGTCAAAGACCTCAATTCTCTGCCGTGCCGCCATCTTTGTTCAGGTTGAGAACAGACTCGCCACCATGCCGGATGACGCCAATGTGGCAGGAACGCAGGATGGTCGATGGTACTTGTGAGGACACGGAGGGGCGACAAATCGTCGCCCTGCGGGAACAAACAACACGTCCAGTTCCTGTCCGTGTCGGCCCGCCGAGCCAAATCAGAACAGAACCGTTTAGTTACCGGAGCTTTTGGAGAAGAGTTCACTGTTTGGAAGAGGGAACGACGGTCGTACCATCCGTCTGTTAACTTAACACAGATCGTCTTTGAGACAGACGAGCTCTACGGATGCAAATCCTTCCAAATATTGATGAATGTCACACACACACACACTCTGTTCTGCAGTCGAATGCGTGGTTGATTTGGCATCCAAGTCCGGTATTCAAGACCAGACGTCTGAGAGCGTAAAGGCCCGGTCCGGTGGAAGAAGGAAAGAGGAGGCTGCACGAGGGAAATTCACAACAAATGTACCTGTCGCTCGCTCCTCGTTTCTCCTTTTGATTCTCATCCTCTTGTACACATTGCCCAGACAAGGTTCAGTAAGCAGCATTGTTTGCCTACCTATCCCTGACACAGGCAATATGTGGAGAGGGAAGAAGTATGAAGAGACGCACAAAGCCTGCCACGTACACAGTAACACACAGTGTGAAGATTGGACCGGGGATATATATATATATATAACAGCCGTACACAAATTAAATCACTTTTATCACCACTTATCCCCGGAGAGAGGAGAAAGACAAAAAGCAGGGTCAGATTTACTGTCTATAGTGTCAAGGCTTTTCCTGAAGGTGTTTTAACGCAGCTGGTGGGAGGTTTGGTTCGCCGAGGAGAGAGAGAGAGAAACAAGAGTGAGGTGAAGGCCGGACAGAGACGCTGAAAGGAGAACAGGAAATGGTAGAAAGCAACGGTTCAAAAGCCGCTTTCGCGCATCGCCGCCGCCGCCCTGGACTCGTCTCGACGTTCCCCGGAGGAGCTGTACGTGCCAAGGCAAATGTTGGAAAACGATTGAACCACTTTGGCTTCACCTCCCGAGAGCCCACGAGTAGACGGAGCCCGGCGGCGATGTCCGGAGAATCCCCGCCGAGCAAAATGTCTGCGTCGATGACATGTTACTCCTTCAGGTCTCTGAAGGCGCGAGAGGCACCAAAGTGGTTGAAACAATCGTCCAGAGCGTCGTTGGCCATTCCTGTTTTATCATCCTGATTGAACTGTAGCTTTTCAAAGTGTCATTTTGACCTTGACATTATTTTCGAAAGGGCGTACTCTTTTACGTTTTAACTAACTTAATAAAATCATGGAAAGGATTTCCGCACAACTTCCAACATTGAAGTCATTTTCAGTCGATTTTCTGGATTTTACATAATTTCTTAAATTCACCTTTTAAGGCACTTTCATATAAGACACATACCCGTGTTTCACGTCATAAATTGCAGAACAATCTCAGCTCTCTATATAATGAGGCACCGTTGTCATGAAGCAAAACTTTAAAGAGAAAATATGACTCTAAAGCTGAAAAATGGAATCTTGATATTGAGAAATTCTTCATATCTCTTGTGAAAACATAACTTTATTCAGGTGGTATAATGGTTTTGGTGATGGAAATTGGTTTACTACGAGTTCTAGGTTCACAAAAGCAGTGAAATATATGAATAAAATGGTAGATACATGTAAATAAATGTCTAAAATTGTGTTGATCCAACTTAAAGTACTTGAGTAGGATCAACTTAATTTACTAGTGTTGGTTAAACACATTCACTAGAGTTGTGTCCAAGATGTGTTCGAAAAGATTTCATTTAAATGTGAGTAATTTCTTAGAAATGCAATCCAATCCACTTCTGTGTTGCACCACAACACAAAAATAGTATCAGACAATCGTTCCGATGGTGGAGATTGTCTCGGTTGGAGACGGCGTCATTGAGAAAAAGCTCATTATCCGGCTGGTTCACACGTGTCCCGAACAAAGAAATGAACGACTCGCGTGCATCAAAGTGCAACTAAACTGCCGACAAACGTGTGTCACTTCTCCGTTTTAAACTGGAAATTAAAAAAACTCAACCTTTGATCCAACACATTTTGACGGTGCAAATGAGGCCCAGAGAACAGGCTGGTGCGAAGTAAAAAAAAGACGAAATGGGAGAAGACACAGTGAGAGAAAACGAGAGGAAACCCTGAGAAATTGTCTCCGTTCACTCGCAGCCGGTGGAACGTCCCGATGTGCCGCCGCTCTGTGCTTTTGTTTCGGTTCTGGAGATAATCACCGTGATTGCAGACGGGCCCGCTATTACAGCTCCTCCGACTGAAGGGGCTCAGCGTGAGGCCGAGCCGGAGAGCGAGCGTGACCAGAAAAAAGAAATGCGTTTACCTCCTCCTCCGACGCTGACGCTCCTGCACTGCAGACACACGTTCTCTGTTAAAATGAGACGTGAGCCAACGGAAAATGGCCGATTCTGAGGAACAAAAATCTATAAATAACACTATTTAACTTTGAGTCTGTCCTACCTGTCACCTTATTCACTGCGGGAGCAGAAGAAGAAGTGATGTACTCGTGTGTGTTCAGTAGTACCGCTCCAGTAAAAGTGATACACACAGTCATAAGCACTCAAATGTCGTTAGCATGTGTTAGCGAGTACATGTGTTAGCGAGTACATGTGTTGGCGAGTACATGTGTTAGCGAGTTCATATGTTAGCGAGTGCATGTGTTAGCGAGTGCATGTGTTAGCGAGTGCATGTGTTAGCGAGTGCATGTATTAGCAAGTTCATCTGTTAGCAAGTACATGTGTTAGCAAGTGCATGTATTAGCGAGTGCATGTGTTAGCGAGTTTGTGTGTTAGCGAGTACCTGGGTTAGCGAGTACCTGTGTTTGCGAGTTCATGTGTTAGCGAGTACATGTGTTAGCGAGTGCATGCGTTAGCGAGTTCGTGTGTTTGCGAGTACATGTGTTAGTGAGTACATGTATTAGTGAGTACATGTATCAGTAAGTACATGTTGGCATGTGGGGATTGTTGCGCTATATTTTTCCAACCCTGCTGCTCTGACCTTTGTAACACACGCGCGCACACACACACACACACACACACACACACACACACACACACACACACACACACACACACAGTGCGAGTGTAGCTACCCTCTAATGTTAGCCAATAAATCACAGTAGTCCAGTCCAACACTTGACTCATGTATTCACAGCTCATCGCTAAGAGCCCAAGGGAATGGAGAGCACACATGTACACACACACACACACACACACATACATGTACACACATGTACACGCACACACATGTGTAGTCTGTTCACTATTCTAATGTGACTCTTGAGTCATGTATTCAGACAGAGGAAGTGCTCTGGCCAAAAGGCACGCTCGCCCTGGGGAGTCATTATCGCTGTCTGTTTCTGGGTTGCATTCTCTCTCTCTCTCTCTCTCTCTCTCTCTCTCTCTCTCTCTCTCTCTCTCTCTCTCTCTCTCTCTCTCTCTCTTCAAGGACGAATTTAAAACAACAAAAGAACGTAGACATATCAAGAACGTGTAGGATTCTCCAGGATTCCCTTCAACATTAACCTCCATTGAGTACAATAAAAAAAAAAATCATTTTGTTTAAAACAAAAAAAAGAAAGTTTCACTCCATTCTCATCAAACAAGTCACATGGTATCATGTTCACACTCACACTGAGCTTTCCTGCGCTGTCACTCTGCTCCCAACTCTTGTTTTTATAATTTATTCGTATGTGTTTGACTTGACAGCTTCTGAGACGAGTAACAGATGACCGGTGACGGCGCTTCAGGATTATTGCTGGAAGCAAATTTATTTTAGACTTTTTTTTTATTTATTTTTTACTAAAAACGACACCTAATTTGACTGGTGAATGGCAGCTTAGAGAGCGCGTTAACAGACTCTGTCAGTGCGGGTTTATAATTGTTTTTCTTGTTGTCCCCGTTTCTGCTCGTCGTTCAAATGCACAAAACGATTTCGTAGCTGCGAGTGACATCTTCCCACAGTAGATTTGACGGATGTGTTGCAGTTGTTCTGTTGTTATAAATGAACGCTAAATTCCTGGTATTCGTCTCCCAATTCTCTTCGATCCTTCAAGGGAATTTCATTTTTCCCTGCATACTGTCACCCGTGTACCTCGACAGCTTTCAGACGTACGCGGACAACCGTTATAGACGCGCACAAACACACGTACGGACACGCAAACACAACCCGCACGTCAATCAAAAAGACTCTGGGATAATTAGCCAGATGATGAGCTTGAGCTAGATTATCTGTCAACACTTCCTGGTTGGCTGCTCATGTGGTCAACGGGAGCCAATGAGCCCTGAGGGAATGTTCCCATCTACTGAGCTATTGAATATTAAACGCACCTTTTTAATTACACGGCGAAGACCGAAACGCCAAAAGAGATTCAGAGCACCAGAGAATCTCGCACAGCTACTGAGAGACAAACTCACATGTAGGGATTTCTCACTCAGTTTTTTTTTTTTTTGTGGAATCCTGTCAGCTTTGGTGCAATTGTTTCAAAGTCTCCTTTTGGCGGCATTGGCATTGTTCGGCACCCGCCTCGTGGACGGCGTCAGGGTGTCATCTGGAGGTTCACTGGAGACCCGACGGCGTGCACGAACGATGCATCGATATGCTTGAACAACTGGGCCAGGAAATGAGATGGCTGAGGGATACTTGTGGCTCCATGATGTGACTTTATTGCCTTAATGAAGTGTAACTATGTCCCCTTGTTCCTCACATTGAATCAGCGTAACACAATAACCTTTAAGGTCTTTTGTCTGACCTTCTAACATGGGTTTATTCGCTTCCACCGCACTCTTTCACTCATCTCTACTCGGTGGCGTTCATCACCCGAACATCCAAACTCAACCATGAAGGCACCGATCTGTTTTTCTCACCTATACTTTTATTTTAATACCTTCCCATATGCCGAGACATCTCACCTTGTAAAGAGCAGGCGGTTTCTCGCTTCTCAGGCGCCACTTCCTGCTGCTGTGATCAGAGCGAAAACCGGCGACTTGGCGTCAGCACCTCCCCGAATCCGTCTGTGTGTAATTGAATTAAAGCTAATGGGTTTTACAGACAGCGTTGTCTGTGTAATTAGCACAATGTCCTAATCAACACAACAACTATTTAAGAAGTCAGATCTCCAAACTGAAGCCAATTAACTGCAGCCTGGACGGGAGGATCACCGAACCGTTTGTTGTGTTGGAATCCATCACTTTTATAAAGATTAATCTGTTCGCGAAAGGGAGATGTTTCATTACGCTGATTGAGCTCTTTTTTTTTTTTAAAGCGGTATTTCTTTGCTCTTCTCTTTCAGGCTGTGCGATCAGAGGAGAGAGGGAGTTAACCGACCCGCCAGAAGAGAAGGAAGAAGAAGGAGAGCGAGGAGGAGATACCGGCGGGGAAAATCGGGGATGAGTATCCGCACCAACAGGCCCCTTCTCAGCTCGTGAACGAGGACGTTCACCAACAACAACATTTCGGCAGCAGAAACGGGATATCGCCTCAGTGGGAGGCGGAGCTCCACTGGGAGGAACCGGGAAAGCGAGAGGGAGGCGGAGCCAAGCGCGCGGGTTGCTCGGGGGGGTCGTGGGCGAGATGGCGATGCTGCCGCTGAGGGCCTTCCTGGTGTTGGTGGGAATCTCTGCGCTCTGCAGCGTCGCGTTGGGAACCCGGAGAGGAAACGCGGCTCTGGATCACAGGGGCCACAGACACAGACACCCAGGTAGGACTGACCCCGGGGGACACCGACGACGGGGGGTTTTCACCCGGGTGATCGTGGTTTTGTTATTTTTATTGTGTTGCTTTTGTCTGAGTTGCTTGACTCTTTGTGTAGCTTCATGGTGCTCACTTATGTTATTGAAGGTAGGCGTGTCTTATTGAAGGTGGGTGTGTCTTAGTAAAGGTAGGTGTGTCTTATTGAAGGTAGGTGTGTCTTATTGAAGGTAGACATGTCTTATTGAAGGTGGGTGTGTCTTATTAAAGGTAGGTGTGTCTTATTGAAGGTAGGTGTGTCTTATTGAAGGTAGGTATGTCGTATTGAAGGTGGGAGTGTCTTATTGAAGGTAGGTGTGTCTTATTGAAGGTAGGCGTGTCTTAGTAAAGGTAGACATGTCTTATTGAAAGTAGGCGTGTCTTATTGAAGGTGGGAGTGTCTTATTGAAGGTAGGCGTGTCTTATTGAAGGTGGGCGTGTCTTAGTAAAGGTAGACATGTGTTATTGAAGGTATGTGTGTCTTATTAAAGGTAGGCGTGTCTTAGTAAAGGTAGACATGTCTAATTGAAGGTAGGTGTGTCTTATTGAAGGTAGGCGTGTCTTAGTAAAGGTAGACATGTGTTATTGAAGGTATGTGTGTCTTATTAAAGGTAGGCGTGTCTTATCGAAGGTGGGAGTGTCTGATTGAAGATGGGCGTGTCTCTCTGCTGGGATTTGGGTGATTTTCACCCGACATTAGTGATGGGTGAAAACATTTTGTATGGGTTTTACCATCGAAGGGGGCCCAAAGAACAAGTTCAGAGCTCCATTATTTATTTATTTATTTTACCTATTTTTAATTTATTGACAATTTGCTAATTTTTCACATGATTTTGAGCCTTTTTTCAGGGTTCCCCATGATAGCTATTTTTGGTTTCATAAGAAGCTCCATAGGGTAAAATGAAAGCAAAGTACTTTAACTTGCTATGTATTGTTTAAGAAGTATATTTTATCAGGTACATTATATCGGGTGAAATATACCCGACGTTAGTGATGGTGTGACTATTTTTAACGTCAGTGTTCGAGGGTTAAACACATTTTCTCGCACTGGGAATCGCTCCACATGGCGACTGGAGCAGACTGGAACAGAGAAGCCGTTCTGAAACTTTTTCCTCCGTCGATGCACAGATGGTCACCATGATCCATCCCTTGTGGACCATGAGTTGCTACAATTTACATTTTGCTACAAAGTAAATATTTACTTCACTGACTTAAAAGGATTTTTCCCTCTTTACATTAACAAAACTGTAAAAAAAAAAACTGCGTGTAGGTTTTCTTATCAATAACGTCATCCTGTACTCTAAACATCTCCCAGGACGGTTTGGATAATCACGTCCTTCCTCCTCGAGTGTATTTGCACTTTTGTGCTATTTACAATTTAAATCTTTTTCAGCGAGACTTACTTTGCAATTGATTTGTTCCATCGAGGTACCGTTCAGTTTACAGATGTTCGCACGTGGCAGCTGCACCGCAACAAACAGAGGTTGAGGGCTTTGCTTAGAGACACCTTAAAATAAAAAAAGCACTTGTCGAAGCGCGTCTCGTTCACACAACCCACATGTTCTCTGATCTAGTGACTCAAAAAGTGAGCCTTCATGAGGTCACCGCTTTCTTCCCACTTCTGATTCAATCAATTAAAAGATTTCCCCTCAGAAACCCGGTGTGTTTGTCCGCATTTCTTAACAGAAACGTGTGTTTTTGTTGTGCTTGCAGGTCACTTGTCGCTGCACAGACACAGGCAGAGAGCCGGGAAGGAGGGGCAGGTACTCCACCGGTCCAAACGAGGATGGGTCTGGAACCAGTTCTTCGTCATTGAGGAGTACACCGGGCCCGACTCCGTCCTGGTGGGCAGGGTGAGTCACTAAACAACGCCTTCTTGGATCAGCGGAGCCGCAAACAAATCCCCAACTCCGGTAGCATTTTAAACGCTCGCACATTCGTCAAGTGGGAGAAAGAAAGAAAGAGAGAAAGACGTTCAAGGTGAAGATGATTGGTGGTTCTCCTCCACAACAACAGCATCACTCAAACCCCCCGAGCGGCGGCTTTCATAACAAACGCGCCATATTTCATCGTCCAAAGGGTCGTAAAGGAGGAACAAGACACGCCGTTTGAATCCGCAATATTTCGGGGGGGTTGACAAAAGTTTTAAATGTATTTCTTATTAATGTTTGCCCGTCTCACTGAGCACGTCCACTTCCCTCGTCCGTCTCAGCCGTTCCGCTCCTTTAGCGTGAACAGACGCCTCGTCTTACATCCGCCGAGCTCGGTCGAGCAAACCCGTCTCGCTCTCTCATCACCATTGTCGTCTCTCTTTCCCCTTGAAGTTCTACAACATCTGAAATCCAGATGTTGTCCCAACGCCGCACAAATACTCCCCTTTCCACATGTGTCTCACGCACTTCTCCCCTCCTTCTTCCAGCTCCACTCAGACGTCGACTCGGGCGTCGGCAACATCAAGTACATCCTGTCCGGCGAGGGCGCGGGAACCATCTTCGTCATCGACGACAAGACGGGCAACATCCACGCCACCAAGACGCTGGACCGCGAGGAGCAGGCCCAGTACACGCTGACGGCCCAGGCCGTGAACAGAGACACCAACAAGCCCCTGGAGCCGCCGTCGGAGTTCATCGTGAAGGTTCAAGACATCAACGACAACCCTCCCGAGTTCCTACACGGGCCGTACTACGCCAGGGTGCCGGAGATGTCCAACGTCGGTGAGTAGAAGGAAGGAACAAAAGAGAAAAGACGGGAGCATCTTGGAAGATACGCATGTTAGCTTAGCATGTTAGCTTAGCATTTTAGCTTAGAATGTTAGCTTGGCATTTTACATCTAGAATTGCAAAACAATCTCAGCTTTCTATATCACTGAAACCTGACAGCAGGAAGTGTGACAGAGAAGTGAAAAAACAAGCAGATTGTATCGTTCGCCGACACATTCAGACGCCGTGAAGCTTCTTTTTTTTATTCCTTTTGTACACGGTCAGAAAAAGAAAGGCCTCAGCCAGGAGCGAGGAAATATTTAGCACCAGGTTGACATGGGCCGACTCCTCAGAGTCTCCTTACTCAGAGCTTTTCTGATCCTGATAGATTTCCCTTTTTCGAAAAAGACTTTGTGGTCTTGGAGAGTCTTGGAGCCCCGCCGAGGCCGACCTGAAATGAACCGCGCCGGCGCTCGTGGTCGTGCTGGTGCTGCGCTCTCTGAAAAGACGGAGAAATCCCTCCTCTGAATGGACTGGACTTCCAAAGAAAGAACTTGTGAAAGGAACCGTGAATACAGAAAGTCTGGCGGGAGGGGAGGGGATGGTGGGGCCTCAACCGAGGAAGTGGAACAGAAAGAGAAGCTGCAATTTGACTAACTAGGTCCGTGTTCCCTCATGGACGTCAGAACTAGAACAGATTGTGAAGGCGAGTCTCATTTCTTGGTAATTTACCCATGGTGCACTTGAGGTAGCCGGATGGATGAGAGGATCTTGATTACATTCATGCGCCCAGTGGATTTTGTGTAGAGTTTGGACTTTGACGCAACTGGAGACGGCTGAAAACACAGGATGATAGAGCCTATAGGGGGCGACAGCACGTGTTTGTGGGACTCGTCTTTATTATTTTTTGGGCTGAGTTGGTTTCATGAGTTGTGTCACGTTTGAACGAAAAACATAAACGTGTCAAAGTTCAGTAAACGGAGATTTGAAGTTGTTGTTTTGGAGCTTCACAACAATGCATTTTTTAAACATTTTTAAAGATTATCCAGCTGGTTTTAAAATAAGTGTTTTCATAAATCAAGGGGGTTGTAGAGCTCAGTCACCGCATTGGAGGGAATATAATGTTTTATTTAAATCGGGAGTGGATGTCTCCACCAAATGATGAAATATAGAGAAATCCGAGTTTGAGACCGGCCTCGCGGGAGCGGTTCAGCCGCAGTGTCAGGGAGGGAAGTGTGTGGGGGGGGGGGGAGGAGGCGAGCGTTTCCTCGTTCCCTTTCCTCGTCCCCACTCACTCTCGTCCGGCCGGTTGGCGGCGGGTGAATTGAGGCGGATCCGCCTCCTGACGCCGTCTGTCTTGTCCGTCCCCGCAGGTACGTCGGTGATGCAGGTGACGGCGACGGACGCCGACGACCCCACCTACGGGAACAGCGCCCGGCTGGTGTACAGCATCCTGCAGGGACAGCCCTACTTCTCCGTGGAGTCTCAGACAGGTGAGGACGGCGACTTAGGCCACGCCCACGTGCGGCGTCGCGCAAAGACACGCGGGAAGGTCCACGGCCGATCGCACATGCGTTCAAATTTTTTTAAAACAACGCGGCTAATAATCATAATCAAACTCGTCATGCACATTGAAACCAGGCGGCAACCTTTGGTTATGAAATGTGAAGTCAATACTGAAGTTGCATTCTTTGAAATGGCCACCAGGGGGCGACTGCTCTGGTTGTATAGAAGTCAATGCTTTATGTGTTAAAGCTGCATTCTCTCTCCTGACCACCAGGTGGGCGATGCCTCTGGTTGTATAGAAGTCTATATAAATGACTCTACTTTATCATTTAGTAAATTATGACCCATTGATATAAATATAATATCCAGCACTTCAACATGAAGTCAGTTGGTTTAAAAAAAAACAAGGTGCCGAAGCTAAAATGCACAAAATCGAGTCTACCACCACTCCTATGGGTGCAATCAAGCACTTTATTTTTCTTTTATATTTAGTGATTCAACCAGGCAATAGGACAAAATCACGTATCAAATATTACACATAATATATATATAATTTTCAGCTGAAACAAGTGTGCAATAACCTTAGTCATTATAACTAAAATGCATTAAAAAAGTCTGGTTGTGTGTCCCTGAAGTCTAAACTCTGCACGTCGCAGAGATCAAACCCTAAACCTGTTTCTTTCTGCAACATTTACCGTCGACTATCTTTACACAACTCGCCTCTGCGGGGATCACGTAACTGTGCGTCCTTTTCCACTGGGATCAGCGAGGAGGAGGAGGAGGAGGAAGAAGAGGAGGAGGAGGAGGCGCCGCTGCAAAGAAAGGTCCCCAGAGGACGCTCAGCCGGTCTGCAGAGAGCCTTCATTTGGGTTCGCGTCAAGAGAAGAAAGTGATCGTAAAGGAACGAGGTTGAGGAAAGACACGGAGCTGCGATGGGTCAGCGAGGGCGGAGAGAAATAGAACAGAGAGGGATGACGAGAGAGAGAGAGAGAGAGTTCATGGAAAGAGAGTTTGTTGAGGCGCGGAGAGGAAGAGGGAGAGAGAGAGATTTTGGGCCGAGTAAATCTGGCTAATCAAACCAGTGTTGGGTATTTGACTGGCTCAAATCCATAGCTCACATTTCTAATTGGTTTGGAGATTATCAGCTTTGCATGCTGTCACACACGCACACACACGCACACACACACACACACTCACACACACACGCATGCACGCACGCACACACACACACACACACTTGGCATAATATGACAGTAGAAAGCTTCAACTCCCAGACACTGCAGCGAGGCATGTCGGGAGGGAAAGAGAGAGATGAAGAGAGAGATGAAGAGAGAGAGAGATGAAGAGAGAGAGATGAAGAGAGAGAGATGAAGAGAGAGAGAGATGGAGAGAGAGAGATGAAGAGAGAGAGATGAAGAGAGAGAGAGATGGAGAGAGAGAGATGAAGAGAGAGAGATGAAGAGAGAGAGATGGAAAGAGAGATCTGGAGAGAGAGATGCAGAGAGGGATAGAAAGAGAGAGATTGAGAGAGTGATAGAAAGACAGAGAGAGAGAGAGAGAGAGAGAGAGAGAGAGAGAGAGAGAGAGAGAGAGAGATGGACAGTAGCTGATGAATTAAACAGAAAGAAGTCTTGATATATTCATAATATAATAATATATTATTTTAAAAAGAGTCGTGAAAAATTCATTATGTAAAAAAAACAAAACAAGAATCATGAAAAGGTCACGGCATGAAGACACTGTGACCTTTTGAGAAAAAAATAATTAAAAAGTCTTCGTGTCATATGTTGCAAAAAGAAATGGAAAATTCAATATATGTACAAATAATAAAAAAGGGCAAATAAATCTCAAAAAAGGTTTAGTTTGATGAAAAATGACTTCAAAAAGCCAAAATCGGGAACGAAAAGTCTTGTTTCAGCCGTGTTTATAGCACAGTAATCAAACAATATTTACAAAAACAACGTCAAGTATGTTGAAAAAAATCATTAAAAACTCAAAATCTTGTCCATAAATGCCCTGGACCGGTGTCGATATACATAATTATTAAACATAACTAGTGTGGTTGATGTTAAATCGTGTCCCTCCAGGTATCATCCGCACTGCCTTGCCCAACATGGACCGCGAGGCGCGGCAGGAGTACGACGTCCTCATCCAGGCCAAGGACATGGGCGGCCACATGGGGGGGCTGTCGGGCACCACGCAGGTCAAGATCACGCTCACGGACGTCAACGACAACCCGCCGAAGTTCCCGCAGAGTGAGTGCAATGCGTGTGTGTGTCTGTGTGCGTCTGTGTGTGTACGTGTGTGTGCGTATAACCCCGAAAACGTGTCGCTCGCCAGATAGAAGCTCGGTGAAGTCACTGCAGGGGGGAACGCGAGATAACTTAAGAAATCAATTATTAAAAGGTTATTTACTGGCCCCCCTGCGATGTCCTCAGGCGTGTGTGTGTGTGTGTGTGTGTGTGTGTGTGTGTGTGTGTGTGAGAGAGTGTGTGTAAGTGTGTGTTTAAGCCTCTCCTTGGGACATTTGGTGAATTACGGATTTTCGGAGCAATAAAAAGTCTTGAAATATTTAGCCTGGGTTTGTCGAGAGCTGCAGATTTCATGTTTTAGAGGAGAAGAAGAGAAACATGACATTTTGAATTCTTATTTTTTTCTAAATTTGCATAAGAACCCCTGAACCGTAATCGTGTCAAACGTTTCCGCAGGTATTACTCAAAGGTATTCTTGCAGGGCTAAAAAAACAGATTCACATTCTCGTACATCGGCATCACTGATCTTCACAATAGATAGAGCCATAGAGCAACTAAATGGACATTTTCTGATATGATTCTCAGACTAAAAGATGCATAAATGTAGATGTTAAATATGCGTGGACACCTGATTCCCTCCGATAGGAACGGGAGTAAAATGTGTGTATTTTAGGACTAGTTTCCAGTCTATACTTCTACGTCCAACACCCCCTTTCTATCGTCTATCTCCTTCATCCTGCCTTGGAGTTTCTTTCTGCCTCTCTGCTGTTGTTGAGTTTCCTTTCCCTCCCTTCTCTTCCTCCTCCTCCTCTTCCTCCTCCTCTCCCGTGGCGCCGAGCAGAGCAACTCCTGGAAGAGATTCAGCAAGAGTGGCTTCAAGAATGGATGGAGTGAAGGCGAGGAGGGAGGGAGTGAGGGAGGGAAGGAGGGGGAATCAGGATTTCGCCCGTGGAGAAGCAGAACAAGCGAGGAAAGAGAGGGACACGAGCAGACGTGGAAAAAGAGAGAGAGAAAGGACTCAAGACCGTCACTGCAGCTGACTCAAATCTCATTCTGCAAGTCCAAAAATGCGACATTTTGAAAGAGATGTCTTCTGAGACGGAGAGCTCAAACGAATACTTTGCATCTCCAGCGGCGTGTCGTCTGCATATCGGCGTATATTTGGAAGCGCAGCCTTTGACTTTTAATCTTTTTACACAGACGACAATGAGTGTGTTTCTAATATTTTCGAGGCCGTCCAGTTCAGCGCCGCCGCACCGTGAAGGCTCATCCCTCTCCACACCGAGCGCTATCATCGTTTAGAGGTGGAATCTACAGCTCAGGCGGCCACAAATGGATGTTAAAGCCAAGTTAACTGAGGGCCTAAAGTAGGGAGTCGGAAGAGTAATGTGTGTTTGAAGGAACAGAGCATTGCTATTGTCTAATCCACTGGTTCTCTAACTTTTTCTGTCACGCTCCACTTTGGAGGAAGCAAAATGTTCGGGCCCCAACAACATGGGAACAAAATGGTCCAACTCTTTGAGACTCCTCCATTTGGCTTTTTTAATTAATAGATTAAAGAAAATGGAAATCCCTTTCAAGTAAACCAGATTGCTCCATCTGACGAAAACTAATAACACGTGCAATCACTTTGTTAAAACAATGCAGATAAAGTTATGTATGTGCAAAAAAATAACTCATATTTGGCAAAAAAGAGGACCAAGGAAGCCGGTTGGATCCCTGTTTTCTCCCCATAGTTTCATGTTGAAATGTCCTTGAGCAAGACACTGAAGCCCCAAAGCTCCTTTATTAATTAGGATGGGTAAAATGCAGACAATAATCCCACTGTGGGATTAATAAAAAAAATCTTAAAAAGAAGAAGAAAAAATCCATTTAAAATTTAAAAATTGTAATACCTCCGCGCCCCATTAGAGGGTCGCGCCCCACAGTTTGAGAACCACTGGTCTAATCCAACACTGTACAAAGCTACAACTAGGAACTTTCATTGTGTGTTGATTCTGGCGACCCCTGTGGACAAAAGCGGTAGTGCAGCTTTCCGACGACAGTCCGTCTAATGATAAAAAAACGCTTTCAAAGCGAGTGAAGGAGTCGCTTACGAGGAGTTATCAGGCCAACCCTCAACATCCAAAGTGGATGTTAAACATTTAGAAAATAAAACAACAAAAAAAAGGACATAATGCAGGATTCATGGCCACATCGTCAGTCGTAAGTGTTTACAAAGTGCCTCTTTGCATCGCTCCTAAATATCAGCTGTGCATCGCTGGCAGTTTACATCTGTGATACACGACAAACACATCAACCGGCAATATGTCGGTACCCTCGCTCGAAGAAGTAGAAGAGAAAAAAAAGGGGGATAGCAAGTACAAACACCTGCAAGAAAAGCCTCCCAGATGGTGTGAATGAGGACAGTGATTACTTATTTAGTAGTTGGAAAGAGAGCGAGAGAGAAGGAGGGAGAGAGGGTGAGACAAAAAAAGAAATCAGATAAGCAAATCAAGAAAAAAAACACAGAGGCGAGGAAATAAAACAGATACAAAGAGAGGAAACACGACAAAAGAGATAAATACAGGCGGGAAAAAAAAAGATATATTGCACAGTTTGAGTCCCTCTTGTGTTTTTATTTTCCTTTCCTTCGTCTCTCCGTCTCACACAGACTTTCTGTCCCTGTAATTCTCTCTCTTTCACCAAATTATCAGGAGTAAAAACAAATCTTTCAGGGTTGATGTCTTACAGGACGGCGTGTCGTTTACCTCCAGGTGTGTTTTAGGATTGTTTTCCACAGGAAGCATCGCGTCTCATCGCCCATAAACAAACAGAAGAGTCCACGGGGAGGAGCTTTTCTCATCTCAGGATGTAATTTGTATGAAATCCTCCTAATCGTGATCCAGGAAGTACGAGACGAGTCCGACAGCAGAGCCTCCTTATGCCACATTTAAGAAGCAGAAGTCAACGGTGCTTTATTTGTCACGCGCCGCCATCTTTTCATGAACCTGACTTGAGTTGTATCCTGTGGAGGCAGAAGTTTATTTTGAAAAAAGCCTGACTTCCTGTGACCGGCAGAAATCTCACCTCCTCTCCCCTCTTCTCACCTCCTCTCACCTCACCTCTCCTCCACGGTGGGCAAGGTTTTTACGATTAAAAAAAGGATGGATGAGATGAGTTGGGGTAGAAACAGTTTGGTGAGCGGGTACGAGAGAGAGAGAGAGAGAGGAAGAGGAAGAGGGGGTGAAAAGGGGTAACAGAGGAGTGGTAGGAGACATATGGTCCGACTGCTCTCTTTCCACCAGCCAGGTGTCTGCTCCCTCAGACTCACCTGACACCAGCGGGGGTTTAATATCCTCCGGGCCGCTGCAGACAGATGGCGGGTCGTCCATGTTGATGCCTCTCTGCCCTCCAGAGCCGACCCGCTCGCCTCACATCGTAAACACCGTGGCGGGCGCCCAGGAATTATTACCGAAAGACTGTAAAAGAAAGCTAAAACAAGTCCATATATATATATTTATGTTTGTGTCTCTCTCTCCTAGGTGTGTATCCCATGTCTGTGTCTGAGGATAAAGTACCTGGAGAGGAGGTGGGCCGCCTCAAGGCCAAAGACCCCGACCTGGGAGACAACGGCATGGTGAACTACCGCCTCGTGGACGGAGACGGACTGGGTGTGTTCGAGATGAGCACCGACTCCGAGACCAGAGAGGCCGTGATTAAACTGAAGAAGGTGAGGAAGGAAGGAAGGAAGGAAGGAAGGAACAAGACGTCAGACTTATAGATATATAAAACTCATTTTCAGGTACCAAGTTGCGGTAACATCTTTTAAGTTGACGAGACAAACTAGTCTAGTCACATTAAAGTAAATTTGACCACATGAAGATCTAAATTGGAAAAAAAACACAAGATAGTTCATTTGTTTGTCGCTGTTTTTTGCCGTTTCGGTTCAGGAAGCTATTAGCTGTTAGCTGTTAGCTGTTAGCTGAAAGCGTCTGCTTCGTGTGCGCGTCGCCGTTGTCCACTTGCGGTAACATCTTTTAAGTTCATTTGTTTGTCGCTGTTTTTGCCGTTTTGGTTCAGGAAGCTGTTAGCTGCTAGCTGTTAGCTAAAAGCGCCTGCTTCACGTGTGCGTCGTCGTCGTCCACTTGCGGTAACATCTTTTAAGTTGACAAGACAAACTAATCAGCAAACAGTTGCTGACTAGTTTGATCTAAGTCCAACTTTTACTCAACTCCTGAAGGAAACGTCCGTATCGTTAGCTGCTAAATGCAGCGGTGACGCCGCCGCCCAGTCGGCTAAATGTAAGGCTCGAAGCTGGTAAATAAATGTTAGCATCCACCCAATAAAGTAAATTTGACCACATGAAGGTAAATTGGAAAGAAACCCACAAGACAGTTCATTTGTTTGTCGCTGTTTTTGCCGTTTCGGTCCAGTAAGCTGCTAGCTGCTAGCTATTAGCTGCTAGCTATTAGCTGCCAGCTATTAGCTGAAAGCGTCTGCGTCGTGTGTGCCTCATCATTGTCCACTTTTTTCTTCAATTTGCTGGCACAGAGATGCCCAGTTGAGGCGTTCGGTGTAGCGTGGGCTTCCCAACAGCCCCGAGTTAGAGTCCAAGCCCGAGAGTTCATATAATGTGTTAAAAAGAAAAATATGGAGCAGCGAGAAACGTGGGCGAATGCAAAAGGGCGATGCTCATCTTCTGCACGCCTCTGCCTCTAATTCTCTAAAATGCATATAGCGCTCTGTTAAATACACAGAAACACTCTCTTACACACACACACACACAAACAGCTGTGTGTAGCTGCAGCGAGCTGAATCATCTCAAATAAAAGCATTTATAGTCGAGCTGTCAGTGTTTTGTAGAAAATAAGAAGCAAAGTACATCAAGGTCAGTCTCGGTAAAGGCTTCTTTTTTATTTACTTCTCTGATTGATATCTTAGAAATGAAAAATAAGACAATTTTTAGGGGTTTTGCCAGACACGGGAAAAAGCAGGCTTGGCATCAAAATATGTAATTACACGTCATGAGCATGAAAGTGGGATGGCACCCGCGCTCGTTTCTACGGCCGAGCATTAAGACCGTGTGTGTGTGTGTGTGTGTGTGTGTGTGTGTGTGTGTGTGTGTGTGTGGTTGACTGTAAAACCAGTCAGATGCGGAAAAACTTTGAATTAAAAGCCCGTGTGAACATCTTACGCTCAACTCAGTATAACTAAAATACTCGTAAAGTACTTCATAAAAGACCCTGGACGTCGTTGTAAAAACAGTCTGGTGCATCTCACACACACACACACACACACACACACACACACATGCAGCACGGCTGTAAAAAGTCACACATAAACACGCAGATGTTAATCCGTCTGGAAAGCAGCGACAGGACTTTGCATCATTCACTCATTGAGGATCGAGAGTCTCCACCCAACGTTGGAAAAAACAAAAATCACCTCACATGTTGTCCAGAAACTGGGCACACAACCATGTGTGTACATGTACGTGTCTGTTGCTTCCTCCGGATGATGTCATGACCTTAGACACGATGCATTCTGGGACTTTTCCACAACGTAGGGGAAGTTATTTCGAGCTCGGTGGATGAAACATTGTTTGGTGTCGACATGACTGCCGTCACACAACAGTCCTGTGTCTCCTGGAACGACTGCTTAACAGGCTGACACTGATTTGAAGTGTGTGTGTGTGTGTGTGTGTGTGTGTGTGTGTGTGTGTGTGTGTTGTGCGTTTGCGTTTATTGAGTCATGATGTCTCTCAGGGGAAATCAACACCTTTTGCCCCCTCAAGGTAGAGTGCCACAGAATTAAAGGCACACTCACACACACTTTCAAATCGGCACCGAGAGTAGCCTTTACTAATCTCTATTCTCACACACACACACACACACACACACACACACACACACACACACACACACACACACACACACAGGGATGAGCTTTAATCAGCTATTCTCTTTCAACTGTGTCCTGACGAAAGCAGTCCACAGAATATTAAGGAGCTGGGTGTGTGTGTGTGTGTGTGTGTGTGTGTGTGTGTGTGTGTGAGAGAGAGAGAGAGAGAGAGATAGTGGAGGGGCATTATTGTGAATATTATTATCTCACACTGATTACAAAAGAGGGAGAGAATGAAGGGAGAGTGGCTCTATAGACTGATGGAGGGAAGGAAAGAGAGAGAGAGAGAGAGAGAGAGAGAGAGAGAGAGAGAGAGAGAGAGAGAGAGAGAGAGAGAGAGAGAGAGAGAGAGATGGAGCGTGACGGGAAAAAAAGGGAAAACGAAAGAACTGGGTCACGTCTATCCGACTGGCGTTGTACCTGTTATCAGCCGCGCTAAACACCGACGCCACCGCGACAGAGCGAGCGCGAAAAACATGGAGAGGAGGGAGGACGGCCCTCCGGCATCGAGTCCACGGCACGTGAAACCCGCTCCGGGTCCGATCGGAGCGACGGCGCCTGCTGATGCCGAGGACATGGCCGCCGCGTTTGATCATGATAATAAATAAATAACGACGTAATGCTGTGAGGTGCCACTTTGTACCACTTATAAACAGGATGAGACCGTGTGTGTGTGTGTGTGTGTGTGTGTGTGTGTGTGTGTGTGTGTGTGTGTGTGTGTGTGTAACCATAGGGTGTATATAAGTGGTCGAGTCCCACGTTGGTTTGTGGTGAAATTTGACATTTTGGCCTTTTTGGATTTGGACTTTTTTCAACCGGTGAACAGGAAGTGACCATATTTGGAGTGCGGAGGAGTGACCTGTCAATCACCTTGTAGCCCCGCCCCGAAAGCATCCTTTTATGGTCCATTTGACTCTAAATGACCATAATTTACTAGATGAACATCACGCTCATCATCATGTTTACAATGTTTACTGAGGGAATACATCAAGAGAGAAGTAGAGTCATTTATGTAGACTTCTACACAACCAGAGGAGTCGCCCTCTGGTGGTCGTGCACTATCTCTGCTGACAATGCACGTTTTAAGACATGAAACATAGACTTCTATACAACCACAGGAGTCACCCACCCTGCTGGCCACTGGCGAATGATAATGCGAGTTTAAGACACTCCGGCATCGTCTTCACTCTCTCCGAACCCGGAGGTTTTCCGTCCGTGTTGAACTCATAAATCTGCAGCCGCTCCGCTCTGCTTCCACAACTCTTCACACAGGGCTTATGAGCCCCGCTCTGCTCCCACTGGGATTTCATTAAGTGATGGTAGCCAGGAGATGAAAAGATCAAGCTCGCTCCTGGGAGTTCGCCAGTTCAACATCAGTCACACTGGCTGGGGAAAAAAAAGAAAAATTGTGGCGGGGGGGGGGACCGAAGTGGTTATTATCTGGGTTCATAATACGGCAATGATAGCATTAAGAGTGTGCGATTAAGGCAACGGCGAGCGCGAGTCGCAGCCAAAGTGCCGCTGGCAACGCACAAGTCCTCATAATCACAGCGGAGCGCCTCCCTTTGGTATTACAGCTTTTATATACAACATGGCTGCCAAGACATTTGTTGACTCCCCCCCTCTACCCCCCCCCCACATCCACAAGTACTCAGCGCATGAGAATAGAAGCGAGGAGAGAGGTCACCGTGGTCGGTATAATTGCTAAGCCACTTTTCTTTTCGAAAATGTGCAATGTATTTGCACACACACACACACGCACACAAGTCAATTTCATATCAAAGCCGTGACAAGTCAATGGGTTTTCTCCCACTACGCGGTAAGTGAGTTGGAGCTCGGTTCAATATGAGTGGATTGAATCTGAGGGTTTTTACGTCGGCCCCACCTGTGATATTGAAGGGGAGTTTTCAGCGATAACGTATTCCTAATTGGCCCGCCTTGATTATGAAGGAGTGTAATAAAGGAAAAAAAAAAGACAAAGTAACTGTAGTTTTTGTGGCTTGGGACTTGAATTCCATCTCCCACCCCAAACACTTACTACTCCCTTTCATCATGTGATTTCCCAGACTCCCAAACCTCATCCAGGCTTATTAAAAACAGCCTCGTATTGTTTTCATTTACAGAAAACAACCAAATATTTTTATTTCGGGTCCCAAACTACTCATATGCTATTAAATAATATGAAACCGTCTTGTTTTTGAGTTTTTGTTGGTCTGTAACAGTTGCGGTAATACTTCGAGTCTGCTGCTGTGATGATGTTGTAAATGTGACCGTTTTGCATTCGTGCAGCAACAGCTCCCCCTAGCAGGTGGAGGAGGGGTACTGCGCCGGCCACTCGATGGCTTTCACAGAGCCTGCGGTCCGCGGTGGCAATCAACGGATCAAACGCGGCGCCGAAGTAACGTCATCGCGACGCCGAGTTGTGAAAAATCGGACTCGCTGCTTCGCCACGTCGCGAGAAAAAACACCTTTTTTTTTTTTTTAGTTTGGATGGATCGCATAAACAGATGATATTTGATAAAAGAGGAATGTATTTTGTTTCGGGATGAACTGACCCATCTCTCTCTCTCTCTCTCTCTCCCTCTCTCTCGCTCTCTCTCAGCATGTGGACTTTGAGACCAAAAGGTCGTACACGTTGAAGGTGGAGGGATCCAACCCTTACATTGACCCCCAATACATCGCTTGGGGGCCTTATAAAGACGAAGCCACGATAAAGGTACACCTTTTTTTTTTTTTTTACAAGTGCATGTATTTTTTCGTGTGTGTGAGTGTGTAAGTAACTGTGTGCGTCGGCGTGTCCGCAGATATCGGTGGAGGACGCCGATGAGCCTCCCGCGTTCGTGGCTCCCAGTTACACCTTCGAGGTGGCGGAGAACGCGCCCGAAGGAACCCAGGTGGGACGCGTCCACGCCAAGGACACGGATGTGGCCAACAATCCCGTCAGGTAACGAGGAAACACACACACACATGCACGCACAGACACACATTCGCTCGCAGTGGATTTCAATTTTCAAACCAGTGTAAATTGGATCATCGCCAGAAAAAAACAACTTTTAAATAGAATTCCTTCAGCGACACCGAACAAACAATACGAGTCAGAGGAAGCCGGCCTTGCACGACGTATCGCTACGCAGGAAACACAGATTACATACAAAGAGTGTCACGGCGGAATAGGGACGCAAAATAGGATCACAAAAACATAGCCAGACACTTTCAACAAAACACACAAAAAACTGAAAACACAGTGTTAGAAGGAACAATATGCATGCCTCACTTTTTTTTTTCTTCTATTCACAGTAATGTTACATTAACTATACAACTAGCTCATGTTTCTATTTTTTTGTAACTGAATTATCTCCACAAAGCTCAATGTTTCCCCTCCTCAACACTTGAATATCACTCCCAGTGTATCCGTGTCTTAAAATGCAATCTTCACTAACTTAAACCCTCTCCATCCCCGACGCGCAGGTACATGATCCCCCTGCACACGGACATCGAGCGGTTCTTCAGCGTCAACGCCGACGACGGCATGATCACCACCACGCGGCCGCTGGACCGAGAGGCGCAGGCCTGGCACAACATCTCCGTGTCGGCGACGGAGATCGGTGCGTATGGACGCCGGAGCGGACGTTGTTGCGTGCGCGCGCCGATGAGAAGCAACACAACTGTCGCTGCTTATTTTGACGATTTGTGATCCGGCATCCCGGGAGGACAGTTAGTGAAACGCCGACAGTCTGCCTTGTGTTTTGATCTTGGCTGATTTGTGCGATTTATTCTGTAGAGACACAGTTAAAGATGGACAAACAGATGGAAAAAGAAATATATAAAAACCCAGACACCCACCAGGCTGTATACATTTGCTGGCACCCACAACCCAACCTGTCATTCTGCGGGTGCCGGGGAAACTGCTTGACATCTTACGTACAACATTTAAGTGGATTCAAGCTGCTGCCTTTAATTTATATTTATTTTTCCTCCCTCTGGCTGGGACTAAAGTTAGCTTCTTCTTCTTCTTCTTTTCAGTGAAGAACTTATTATATATTCAGATTCAACCGGGAGGGATTAGCTTCATGCAGACGCTCGGCGGCGGTATTATTTTTTTTTGTCGAGACGTGACCCCCAGGTAGTGTGTCGGCGGGCCGGTGTGTGTGTGTGTGTGTGTGTGTGTATATCATGTGCTGCTCGTGTCTGGTGTGTTTAGTTTGGTCGTCCAGAGATGGTCCCGCATGCTGCGGGAGTGATTTGGATTTTAAACTTCTTCTGATTTGTGATTTGGATTCACGAGAGGCACAGAAACACACAAAAAAATCTGGAGGCACAGAGTGAAGCTGTTGGCGCTTCAACAGATAGAAAACCCTCCTATTTTTAGGCCTCTGCTCGAAAATTGTATACCCAAACTGAAAGAGGGTGTATCTCTGCAACCACTAGGGCTGTTTGAATAATGTGGGTGTTATAATAAAAGGATACACATGTGAGATGTTGCTCAGATGTGTAAATATCAGTCTGTCGGTTGATGGTTAAGACTGAATGAAGATGACACACAGGAAAAAAAGAAAAGGTTTCACGTCCGGCAAGAAAAACCATGTGAACATTCAACATGTGAACATTCAACGTGAACATTCAACATGTGAACTTTCTCTCTGCAAAGGTTGACTTTGATAAAGTGAAGCAGAGCAAAGTTACAGAGGGTTTAGTACAAAGAAAATTCAGGCGAGGACTCCAAAATTTGCATTGGGGCTCATTTGCGCACGTCTGTGACGTTTACATTTTTTCATGTATCAAACCGTATATTCCACTTGTATATTAATTATAGGGTTCAATACATCCAAATACAGCAGTTTTGGGGCTTATTTTTCATAAAACAAGCTATGATTTACAGTTTTATATAACAATCACTCAGTCTTCCCCCACTATGGGGGTTAAAGAAGATCGACTCGCACAAAAAATAAAGCGGCTACCTAAAAAAGGGAACAGAGAAGCGAGAAACTGAAGCCGAGGCACCGCTAGAAACGTTTCGGTAGATCCATCCCCACCGCAGCGAGAGGCCAAAAGAGGGGACGTGACATGCCGGTCGACTCCAAGGCCCTCGGGTTCGCTTTCTCTCTCTCTCTCTCCCCGGTTTCGACCCCAAAGAAAAAGAAACCTTCCCCATCCAGTCGGCCGCAGGGGCCCCACCCTGGTATTCTGTGGTCGCGGGGCCCGAGCTACCAGAGCGCCGCGTGGTTTCCCCCGTGGCGCGCTCGACGCCAGACGGCCAGATGGAAAACGGGCTCGCCGCCCACAAAACTGAGCCCCTTTCGCAAACCGCTAACAGGCCCCGTGGAAAAGCTAAATAAATGCCTGGTAATGACAGGGTGGAGGGAAAACTCATACGCACCAGAATTACAAATATGCGAGGGCGAGGGACGGCGGAGAAACAAAATGACGGGTTTTACTTTTCTGGTTTGAAGATGAGTAGATGAGAAAAACACATTCTTTCTTCGCTAATAATCTGGAGGGATGGCGAGTCTGTGCGTCGACTGTTTGAACGTCAATCTGTCCGCGACGCTCTCGGCGTTTGTTGCTCGATCGTATCGACGTGGTGACTGACTGAGCGGGTGTTTAATTTTGCGAACACACACACACACACACACAAAAAAAGAAGAAATGTGGCCGAGTGGCTGATTGACAGGCAATCTTTGGCCGGGAAAAGATTTGTCGTTGAGCTTTGTGTGTTCGGCCAGCGCCAAACATGGATTACAATGTTTGACACGTCAGCAATTCCTGTCTCACACACACACACACACACACACACACACACACACACACACACAGACCTCACGGGGATAACTGGTCCCCACAGGGTGAGGGATATGGCAGGTTGTCCCCACCGGGATAGGAACACACACACACACACAGGTTTTCTATTGAGGGCCATCACGATTGTACCTCCCTACTAGACAACTCCAATACATCCTCTCAGCCCGACTCTTTATTAAGGTTTACTGTAAACTAGTAACAATAAAGATGTACGTATACACACACACATATATACACACACGTGAGCACAAAAGTCTGTTTTTTAAGGACTTTGACACTGCTTTGAATTTTTGTATACGGCGGGAAACAGATGACTTTGCCTTAAACTGTGTGTGTGTGTGTGTGTGTGTGTGTGTGTGTGTGTGCAGGAGGTCACCACCAAGACAACAAAGTGCATGTTCACATCAAAGTGAAAGATGTGAACGACAACCCTCCGGAGTTTGCCACCAACAACGAGGTCCTCATGTGTGAAACTGTCATCCCGGGGAAGGTACGTACCTCAGTGTGTGTGTGAGTCGTTTTGTGTCTCAGCGCTACACAAACGCATATTTTAGACGCTTATCGCCCGTGTCGCTGTGTGCGCCAGGTTATCGAGACGGTGAGCGCGACGGATAAGGACGAGATGGCTCACCGCCAACACTTCACGTTCAGCCTCGCTCCGGAAGTCACCCACAACAACAACTTCTCCGTCAAAGACAACAGAAGTAGGCCCGTTGTTGTTTTATCCTATTTCCCTTTCATTTCCTTTCCTTTTTTTCCCCTTCGTCTCTGACCCTTTTTTCCAGCCGTCCGTCTTGCAGTTCCTTCGTCTGCCGGTCGCTCCCTCCCCTTCCCTCTTTCGCTCAGATTAGATCAAAGCATAAGCAGATGGAGGCTTACGCTGCTACCTTGTAGCAAGCAGCAGGTGCTCTCTCTCTCTCTATCTCACACACACACACACACACACACACACATGCAAGTGCACACATGTTGTGCGGGCTGTATTAATTGCAGTGGGGTCTCTGTCCGTCTGTACACAAGTCTTAGGGGGCCGAGTGATTGAATTACGTTTTTGTGAGCGCTGAGAGGGAGGAGAGAAAAGACAAGAAAAGAAAGTCGGAGACTGAGAGAGGAAGAAGACGGTACAGATGGAGAAGAAGAGGCTGAAGGGAAGCAAAAGAAAAGGACACTTGGATTTGAACATAACCTCGGGGAATCGGGAAGCGTACCCCGAATGCACCTCCAACCCCAAACAGCTCGACGGTGTTAAAATCACAAAGGAATGAACATCTCAGCTGTGATGTGTTTGTCACGTCTTTCTTTTCATTTTTTTTTTTTTTACCTGAGCTGGATTTCACTAATGACATCCTCTATTAATAAAGATCTTTATTGTTACTAGTTAAACCTTAATAAAGAGTCAGGCTGAGAGAATGTATTGGAGTTGTGTAGTAGGGAGGTACAATCGGGATGGCCCTCAATCGAAAACCTATGTGTGTGTGTGTGTGTGTTTCTATCCCGGTGGGGACCACCTGACATATCACTCACCCCGTGGGGACCAATTTCCCCGTGAGGTCTGTGTGTGTGTGTGTCTGTGTGTGTGTATTCCAGACTGCACTAAAAATTGAAGGAAATGAAAGGAGATGAGAAGCGAGATTTACGTAGACTCACCCCCAAAAAAACACCTAAATCTTTTGGTAAATAGAAAGCGAGAGAGATAAAATAAATAAATAAAAGTGTCACCGTGCTGCTGCTGCTGAAGTTATAGATGTAAAAAATGATAACAGCTTTTAGGTTTGAGGACGAGGCTTCAGTGAAGATGAGGGTTCGAGGGGAGAGATATAAAGGCTCATAAGTATAGTAACACCGGGGAGTTTGTGCAAAAGTAAAACTCTGTGTGCATTTAGTGTCATTTTAAAGCTACTTTAGTTCAGTGCAGTTTCACTTATATTGCTTGGTAATGCACTTTTAATGTAAATGTTAAGAGACTCTGAAGAAAGATTTGATTAAATCTAAGCTTATAAGAAAAGTATTTTCTGATATATTAAATTTCCACTTCTTATCTCTTCTCTCCATCGCCTCACCGCCTCCGCAGACAGCACGGCCAGCATCTACGTGCTGCGTAAAGGATTCAGCCGGCTGACCCAGGACGTGTACTACCTCCCCATCGAGATAAACGACAACGGCTTCCCCGCCATGAGCAGCACCAACACGCTGACCATCCGGGTGTGCTCCTGCAACAGCGAGGACGTCATCGTGTCCTGCAACGTGGAGCCCTACGTCCTGCCCGCGGGCCTCAGCACCGGGGCGCTGATCGCCATCCTGGCCTGCATCGTCATTCTGCTGGGTGAGCCGCTCACACCGGTCGTTTTAATGCATGCGTTGGTTTAGGAAAACCATAAATAAAGGGTTACTTGGTGAGTAAATTAAGCTTCTGAACCCCAAAACCTGTCGGCTGGAATGAAAGGCAAATAAAAGAATTTGAATTTCTTTGCAAAAATTTAATTTTTCCAATGTGTTACAAATTTAAAATGTAAAATCGAGGCTCTACGTGCTATATATACTAATATATTTCCATTTTTACAATCTTTAGTCTTCTCAATCATTCATGGCTTCCTTGTTGCGTAAAAGTTAAACGTTTATTGAAATATAACATTTTTAAGCTTCTTCAAGTGTTTGTGGCACATGATGTGTTCGGGGACCGTCGGAAAGATGGGAATCTGACGATACTTGATGGTGTAAGTGTGTCGCAATCGTTAAAAAAACAACAAAAACAGGCTTTTCAATCCTGCCAGCTGTCTGAGTTCTTGTCCAAGATATACCAAACATGCTGGATATTTACATCAAATATTTGAACATTCGGGCCTCGACTCAAATCCCCTCTGTTTGAAGTAAATATCCTCGGTCAGCCTCCATATTGGAATTGCACTGCATTGTTTCAGCTCCCAATGAGATGGTCGTAGAGGTCATAGAGTCACTTATACTCTTCTCAGATTTCTTCATCTCTGGAGTGTGAGTGACAATCTGTTTTATTTTTTTGGTATTTGCCATTTTGTAAAAAAAAAAAAAAAAAAGCTTTCAAAAAAACAATGAAAGTCTTCAATTGTGTCTCCAGCCTCAGTGTCCTTCCTCAGCCAACATTTCAGCTGCTATCCGTCTTTTTTTCTTACGTACTCTCACATTGTTTCCTCCACAGCTGGGATCCCTTTAGAAGTCTGACATGTTGATAACCAAGTGCAATTAAAATGGCATGTGTGTGCATAGCACAACACGGTAATGATATTAATTAAACCGTCCAAGGTCTAATTACACGATCTCCCACAGTGCATACTAATTATCTAATGCTCACTTTTCCTCTCTTTTTGCACAGAGATTGTTAAGATCGTTGTGTAAATCGCTAAATGCGAGGCGGGGAGGTGCAATTTTTTTTGATGTTGTGCGTTTGTGTCGTTTTGCAGCGATCGTGGTGTTGTTCGTCGCGCTGAGACGCCAGAAGAAGGAACCGCTGATCGTGTTCGAGGAGGAGGACATCAGGGAGAACATCATCACGTACGACGACGAGGGAGGCGGCGAGGAGGACACGGAGGCCTTCGACATCGCCACCCTTCAGGTACGAGGAGGCGTCATCAGATTTATTCGTTTCTTGTCGGAAAGACGACAATCGCTTTGTTGTTTACTGATGTTTGAACACGATGCACCTCATCCGCCTAACGTTACTCCTTCTCGATTGTCCAGAACCCGGACGGCGCCAACGGCTTCCTGCCGAGAAAGGACATCAAGCCGGAGCTCCAGTTTCCCCTCAGGCCCGGCGCCGGCCACACCGCGGCCAACAGCGTTGACGTGGACGACTTCATCAAGAGTCGGATCGCCGAGGCCGACGGCGACCCGACGGCGCCCCCGTACGACTCCATTCAGATCTACGGCTACGAGGGCCGGGGGTCGCTGGCCGGGTCGCTGAGCTCCCTCGAGTCCGTCACGACGGAGTCCGACTTGGATTATGACTATCTGCAGAGCTGGGGGCCCAGGTTTAAGAAGCTGGCGGATTTGTACGGGACCAAAGACTGCTTCATGGACGATGATGACGATGAAGAAGACTCTTAACAGTGGTCTTGCAGAGTGGACGCCCAGCCCCTCCCTCCTTCTAGCCCCTCCCGCCTTTTCCCCCCTCCGATGTCTGATTTTTTGATTTCATGAGGATGTGTTAACACTCCCCAGAACCCAATTGTTACCGACTACCACCTGATCTGCGTCAATGGACGCCAACGGACGCCAATGGACACCAACGAACGTCAATGGACGTTAACTCTTGGATTTGGTCTACCAGTCCTCGCCCCCAAAAACCTCTCCTTTCCCCACTTGCAGTATGTCTTTCCCCGTTCTCTTTCTACGGACTTGAGCATCGCGGGGCTGGGAGATTCGTCACGTCACCGGTTTGAAAGTAAATTGTCGGGAACAAAATGTCGCTGTGTGATCAAAATGACTTGCTTCTAGCTAACTGTTTAGTTTCGTCGGGGTTCTCTATACCTTTTGTGGACTGGATTCACGTACTTCCTCAGAGGCTCCCGGGACAGATTTTATTCCCTGAACGGGTTCCCGATCCGGCGGAGGAGGTAGGGGGTTTTATTTCCCCTGAGCTGCTCTCTTTGTGGCGTATGAAGGAAAAAAAGAGACGAAGAACGAGATACAAGCTAATTAAAAAGAAAAAAAAAGGTTGGCACGGGATCCAGCGACAGCCGGATGTTGCGAAAGAGAAATGAAAAGGTATCGAAAGAAGTGTCGGTTGGGGTCGAACAGTCGAAACTAAATGCTTTTTTCACATGTCGTTGTTGTGTATGTGTGTGTGTGCGTGTGCAGAATTCAGCAGGTACTGTGGTTTATTAAATAGCGTGACAGACTCTGGGTTGTTGATACTTTGAAGACGCTCGCAGCATCTTCACAGTATGGTGGCCTTATAATAAATAAACAACAACTCCAGGGGTTGAACTTTACACACAAATAAAAAGGTGGAGATAGAGACCGCTAGCTTCAGTAGCGACACACAGACAGGACTGAGTATCTGTGACGATGACACACCAATACCTTCTTTTTTTTCTTTTCTTTTTTTTTTACTGCTCCCAAAACGAGACGGACTCAACATGGATTCAATGGAGAGAAGAAGAAAATAAAAAAAAACTGTGGATGATTCTTTTGTTTCCATTTCTTCACTGAGGAGAATGACAAAGAAGACCACGCCCCCTGTGTGTGCCCCAACCCTTTCCCATTAACAATCACTCTTCCCATACCGCGTCCACCAATGAATGATCACTTCCTCATCCAGAGTCCGCCGATGATGATCAATCACGATGAGTAAAAGAAAAAAACCTGTGAGCTCTAAAAATCGCCTTAAACTTAACGGAACACTCTTTGCAACGCAGTGCATTCTCGTTTTGTTTTTTTTTTGTTTCCAGTTTTTTTTTTTCCTTCATTTTCTCCTTTTTGTAACTTCGAAAAAAAAGTATATTCAAAGAAAGCAAACTATTCTCTCCATGTTAGGTATGTACAGAGCGGTGTGCAGACGTGTGATGTATCACTTTTGAGGAACCGGCTATTGGAACAGGATGTGCAGTTTCTGGCCACCCCGCGGTACATGTGGACCGGGTAAAAATGTGCGTTGTGTTGTTTCCCCCCCCCACACACACCCCAACCTCCCCATATAACAGCAAATATGTGGGCGTGGCCTCACCTGTTGCATCAACAGGCGCCGCTACTGGAACGTAAACCGCGCACGCCGGAAAACAACACAAGGCGTGTCTTGTTTTCGGAGCCACGTATATACAGAGAGGCGGGAAACCAGAACATCCTTTTTTTCAAGCCTGTGGGTTCTTGTTCAATCTCTTTTATAAAAGTTATTCTATTATTATGATTATTATTGTTTTTTTAATTATTATTATTATTATTATCAGCATTATTACGACAATAATTGTTCTTTCTTTGGCTGCAGCTACACAGGAATGAATTAATGTTTAACTTTTTTGCAGATTTGATGTTCTTATGGTCGTCTAAAGATGGAGAGACTACGGAGGATTTGATTTTCATTTCTAGACAGCTATAAGAAAATTTACAGCCGAAAGTTAAACATTAGCTTCAGTCTTTGCCTGTGTGAACACAACCTCTCTCATTTCTTTTTTGTTTTTGTTTCTTTGGTTTTCATGATTTGGCGTTTCTTCGTTCTTTCTCTCTGTTCAAGAGGAAAACTAGCAATTTGTTTTGTTGCAGCGAGAGAACGCCTCGTTTTTATTCTGTCAAGTTTTATGGTACCGATTTGTACAATTTTAAAAGTTCTTATTTTAGTATACATGCAGAATATTCCAGTATTACAACAAAAACATGTTAAGAAGATAAGATTAAAAAAAAATGTTACAGCATCACACTTATATTTTCTGAACATTGTAATGTTGCTTTACTATGTGCTTCAATCTCCGAAGCGAAAAAAAACAAAAACTTTGAAATAAATGCTCTTTTTATAAAAATTATATGGAATTGTGTGTGCGGTTAAACTTTGCGTTGGCTTAATGTGCTTCACTGCTTACATTTATATTGATCCTGAAAAAAAAAATATCTCATGGTCATGACAACGCCGGTATGTGGACCGCTGTCGCCATCTTGGATTGTGGCGATCTTCATGTTGTTGTTGTTGTTGTTTGCAACCGTTGAACAGAAGTTTTCATATTTGCAATCTGGAGGAGTGACGTAGAGACGCATCTTTGATAGCTGCACCGACCTGTCAATCACCTTGTTGCCCCGCCCTGAAGCGTCCCCTGCTTTATGGTCTGCTTGACTCTAAATTATCATAATTTACTAAATGAACATCATGCTGTATTGAAGAAGACTTGAAACTAGAGATTGAGACATAAACTCATGTTTACTGAGGGAATACATCAAGAGAGAGTCATTTATATAGACTTCTATACAACCAGAGGAGTCGCCCCCTGGTGGTCAGGAGAGAGAATGCAGCTTTTACACATGACAAAGACTTCTATACAACCAGAGGAGTCGCCCCCTAGTGGTCAGGAGAGAGAATGCAGCTTTAACACATGAAGCATGGACTTCTATACAACCAGAGGAGTCGCCCCCTGGTGGTCAGGAGAGAGAACCCAAGTTCAAGGAACTTCCGCATCGACTTCACTCGGCATAACGGGAGGTTAGTTTGTTTTTACCTCACAGAAGGACACACATTGTCTGAACCTTCCTATACTGCCTTATTGTGAACATAAGATCTGTTTTCATGTAATCACTTTAATATTGTTTATTATGCCACCGACTCCACAAACACACCTTTGGAAAGAGGTTGCCATTTCCATTCACTTTCCCGTCATAAAGAAATGTCATGTGCAAATGCATGAATTCAAGGTATACACAGACACACATACACACAAACTATTTCACAGGCACAGGCACATGCACACACACACGCAAACTATTTCACAGGCACAGGCACATACACACACACAGATTTCATTCACTCGCTCCCAGGGGAGCAACACTGAGAAAGGTCAGGCTGCACTCTGGATGCCCAACAAAGAGGTGATATAGAAAGAGAGACGACGAGAGGACACAAAGGAGGAAGTGAAAGGACCGAGAGGAAATAGAACGAAGCAAGTAGAAAGTTAGAGAGGAGCGAGGAATGAGAGGACCGGTGCAGAAGAGTTACGCATAAGACCATTGTGCAGTTATATTAAAGATTTCATTTTTTAAAATTCACTCAGCTAGCTTGAATAGTTATGCGAGGATTTAAAGGCACAGCCTCTTAAAACACAGCGTTATCACCATTATTCTCATTATCAATTTATCAGCGGATTGTTTTCTTGATTAAAAATGTCCAATAATTGTGAAAAATTCCAGTTGAAGTCTAAATTTGTATATATTTGACAACAAGTGTTCTTGTCTGAGTAAAAAGACAGAGGATTACATTTTGTTATGGATCAACTTCATCTTCTGGGTATAAGAATGTCACTGCTGGACCGCAATAGGAATAACAATTATAATACATTTTATTTGTCTGGCGCTTTAAAAGGTACTCAAGGCACTTTACACGGTAAAGACAAACCATGGAGGCAGCAAGAAAGCAAGAAAGATGACAATAGTGAGAAAAAAACTAGTATCACAGGTCAAAAGCAGATTTACATAAATGGGTTTTAAGTGCTGTTTGTATACCTAAATCAAATTTGAGCAGCATTTCAATTTTTTGTTGTTGAAAGAAACAAAGACAGAATTAATGCTAACTAAAGCTCCTAAAGAAATAGAAGAATTAAAAACGTAAGTAGCTGAACTTTCCCGCGGCTAACCGTATAGTTACACAAGGAACAAACTGAGGAGAGTAAGGGAAGAACATCGCTGCATATGAATTATCAAAATGTGAAAAATGGAAAGGTGGGGAGTGTGAATAAAAGAGGAAAGGTGCGAAGAAGAAAGAAGTGAACGTGTGAACCTCTTGCTAACGGTGATCCCTCCGGGAATGAGGGAGGTGGCGCTGGAGGAGGAGGAGGAAAGGTGAACTCCCGCACCTGACTGAACTTTTCTTTTCGGTGTCCCACCGGGAGACGGAACGGAAGGAAATCGAAGGAGAATCAATCAGAATAGAGGAAGAGGACGAGCGTTGTGTGTGCCAGCGAGAGGAGAGTAAAGCTGGAGGACGAGTTGGCGAGGAGGCGAGGGATATGAAGAAGCAGAGGACGTAGCAAGGAGGAAAAAGAAGTGACCTTTTGCACCTGCTTAGGCAAACATAGCGTCTCCAGCTGCGAGACAGAGACACAATCAAGTGAGGACGGTTCAAGAAAGAAAGAAACATTTCAACGGCTAATGGGCCAAATGTGATGTAATTAGAGATCGTCTCAGTTTAAACAGTCAACAGAAAATCAGCAGGAAACTACTGTGCTGCCTGCTAATTTCCTGATGACTATTTATTACATTTAAGATATTTTTAATGTATCTTCATACAACGGTTCGTATGATTTTTTTTTGTTGTGTTTTCCGTGTCCCGTAAACTCCCGTCCTTCAAGAAAATGAGTAAGTTAAGTTTTGGCAACAAAACTACGTTGTTAGGTTCAGAAAGAGATCTTTGTTTGTGTTTTGACAAACTAACAAGTCAAGCCACTAAATGAATCTCGGTTGCTGCGAATACTTTAAGTTTTACTATAATCACAAGCTACAATTCACCTTCACTTTGCAGGGAAACATTATTAATCTTTTTCTATATTGCTTTTGTTTTCTTCGTGACAAAATGTCGGTCGACAAATATTTTTAATTATTAATAAAATGCAGGTTTTAAAGTAAAAAAAAAGAAGCATGTGCACTTTATAACTCTATGGACACAAGTATCTTTGTTTTATCTTTGACTAAAAAATCATGATGGACCTTTCATGAAATGCACTTTTGTAAGAAGATCGTAACAAATCTACTTCAGGGTTTTCACATTTGGTTTTTCGCTGTATAACACATTGTTTTTGGGTGTTGCGTCAGTCTGTCAGGCGCCTGTTGGATTACACCAAACCCAATGACGGATACACGAGCAACGCGTCCTTCTGGCCTCGCTGCTGAAACAACTAACTTTCAATTTCGCTAATTTACTTACCGACTGACTGATGGGGACTCTCTTGTGAGCGAGTTTGTGTGTTTTGCGTGATTGTGTGTTTGCGGTTCACTCAAGGACATCCAGCTGATACGGAGACGCTTTCCCCCCGCGCAGCTAACCAACTCGCGGACGCGCTGGCAACCCGGATGAATAACTACATCACTGACTGACTGGTTAATTAACTTACTGTCTGTCTGTTTGTAGCGCACCCAAGGACATCCATCCAGCTTGTACACAAACTATTTCACAGGCACACACACACACACACACACACACATCTCTCCTCTCTGGAGTGACGGGAAGAATATTTCCCTGTTTACTCAAGTGCCACTTCATGATTAAAAACTAATCAGGCTTCAGCCAGCCTGGGATCCCCCTACACACTGACACAAAATGAACTGTAAGTATCTTAACAGGGAAGTAGAGAGAGAGAGAAAGAGAGGGGGTGGATAGAGAGTGAGAGAGACAGAGAGAAAGAGACAGAGAGAGAGAGAGAGAGAGAGAGGCGGGAGAGAGAGAGAGGCAGAGAGAGTGAAAGCACGATGGAGGAGAAGAGTGAGAGAGTGAAAGAGAGAGACAGAGAAAAAGAGAGAGACAGGGAAAGAGAGAGGGGAATGGAGAGAGGCAGAGAGAGAGAGAGGAGTGAGAGTGAAAGAGAGAGATATAGAAAGAGGGAGAGGGGATGAATGAGAGTGAGAAAGTGAAAGAGATAAGGAAAGAGAGAGAGTAAAAGAGAGGGAGAGAAAGAGAGAGAGAGAGGAAAGTGAAATGACAAGAAGGGAAGCCAAGGAGTCGGGTGGATAATAGAAAATAAATAGAGATAAAGCCGCAGAGGTGTCAGATCCAGAGAGAACATGAACATGAAAAAGAGGGAGGTGAGGATGGAGGAAAGAGGCTGCTGTTGTATTACAGTAACGCACACTCCTCAAAGGTGCATTTTCTTCTCGTAATCACAGGGAACAACTCGGTTAGGTTTACTCAACTCAAATTATTGAGTCATGTTTCTAAATAGATTGCGGTTTGTGTGTTAAAAAAAACTACAGAAGTTGCGGGACATGGCAATATGTGTGACAAAAAAAATTTCATCTGTCCGAATTACGAAAATCTTAACAGCAAACATTGACCAACTAAAAGCAAATACATTATAAACCTTTCACAAACCTCACCTACAGACAAACTTCAAATGTTTTGTTAGACCATGAATTATAATATATTGGGAACATTTGATTCATCGCCAAGCCTCACCCTTGGTTTTTATTTAGAAATAAATGATCGCTGAAGCTGCTCTCATCCCGCAGTCGTAGAAATACCTATGAAAATATTGCAATGTTATTTAAAGATATCTCACAAAATATCTTTTGTATGTTATCCAGATAATAACAAACGAGGAAGTATATCGTGCACATCATTGTCGTTCTTAAGTCTGTAGAATAGGCCTGAACACAATTTTTGTTGACTACTAACAACAACCAAAATCTCTATTTATACTCTCTAAATTTTTAGGATATTCACATTTTGTACATACATAGATAATGTATTGCAATATTGTATATTTATATAGAGAGACAAGAGCGAGAGAGAGATACCGCATAAACTAACGATATCAAATACCAACTAATATCATTAATGTATTTTTCAGAACAATATGTCAGTATGTAAACCGACGTTTTAGGCTTTTTTATTCATAAAACAAGCTATGAATTACAGTTTTATATATAAAGAAAACGTGTGACCCCGACTTTCTTTATCAATTTCCCGCCAAAAACTCAAATCATCGGGCCACGAACTCCACCTTTAAAAAAGCAATTCTGGTTGTTTCGTGAAGCCGAAAGTGAAATATACATATTTTTTTTTGCTAATAATGATGTTGAGTGCGGACACCGTGAGCCGGGGCCCTCGGGCGGGAAACTTTTCGTATTCTCGACTAAACGACAGCAGACGACTCCGGCCCGAGCGGCTCAATCTCAGCCGGGCTGTGCACCTGCTGCATGTCCTGAGGAAATATGACAACGACTAAAAAAATTAAAATTAAAAGAGAGAGGAGCGAAGGGAGGGTTGTGCAATTTCAGATAAATCGAAGGTTGTGTTGGCAATTAGTCGAGATAAAAGCTTAGTACTGTTTGAAGCCACCATCTGGACTATTATGTGTCGCAATCTGGGTTGAGGCTCAAAACCGTGTCACGGGCAGATTAAACTGGTCCCCAATAGGTTGAAGATAAATTGGTGTTCAAGCCAATTTTTTTTGGAAAGGCCTCACCAATCTGTGTACCTTCCTCATACGTCCACTACCTAGTACATTTAGTTTAAATCATTAATGCTCATTTTCTGTGCGTTTTCTTTTACGAAAGCCAGCAACACATCGACATTTCTGCTTGTTACATTGTACGCAGTCTTTTCATAATAAAATTAGTATGAGGACCTGTTGAAATACGTTGTGGTAAATGTACTAAATAGTGTACTGATGTACGAGGTATTTCCATCATTCCTTGTTCATCCGTTGATAGCTTACCCCCCAAAAAATCGTGATAACCATGAATAACGGCGCATTATTATTCGTAGTTCAGCTACAAACGCTGGACATATTTAGATACATATTTATACTATTTAAGTGCTTTTCCATCGGTATGTCTCCTCCATCTCATTTGGTCCAACCATCAAATATATAATGTGGAATGTTTAATGTGAAAAAGTAAAACGCATTATGAGGTACCCTCCTATAGATATGCACGTCACTTCACGGCAAACTTCCCCAAAGACACACACAATCCCATGCACACAAATACCCAAAAAACAAACAAAATGATGTTTATGCACAGTGACCGGAGGATCTCTGACGGGGAGGAGTGTTGATGAGTCCAACTGCAGATGATTTGGTGTGTAGTGAGGGGTGAGAGAGAGACGGCACTTTTACACGAGACAACAGACAAAGCAGTAAAAAAAAAAAATCAACAACAATACGTGTGTTTGTGTTTGTGTGTTTTGAACAGCGAGGGAGAGCGGGACAGAGCGAGCCTGCGTCTCAGTGAGTGAAGGTTATGTAAAAGCAATCAGTGGCCTGTTTAATCTTTCAGAGAGAGGGCTCGCTCATTTCCATAATCACCATCTCTCTTTCCCCCGATCCCCCACGCTGCTTTGCAGCAGAGCCACCGGTCCAAAGTCTGTGTGGGATCCAGTGAGAGACCACGACTCCTGCACTCCTCTGGTCCTCTTGACTCCACTCCTCGCCGCCACTGGTTCTCTTCTGATCCTCATGACTCTTCATCCGTTTCCTCGTATCATCGGCCAGCCTCACACACTCACCGGCGGGGGCGGAAAAAAAAAAAGCTGAGACGCAATGGTGTCGGACAGTCAGCTCGTAGTGTGGCGCTCGGTTGTTGTACTGCACAACAAGCGGCGGACGAGGGAGAGAAAAGAAAGCTGCGTTGTGTCTTTTCTGATTGTGAAGTGTGCGGTTATCAGAGACGTGCAGGGAGGACGGGTTCAGATGCCGTTCAAGCCTCCAAGAAGCACTCTGATTGGACTGCGCGGACACTTTCAGCCTGGATGCGTTTTACTAAAGGGTTGTGCCTTTTTTCCGTCTCACGGTCAGTTTCTGAAGACCCTTTTGGGGATAAAAGAGGGTAAATGTTGTGCCTTTTTCCGTCTCACGGTCAGTTTCCGAAGACCCTTTTGGGGATAAAAGAGGGTAAATGTTGTGCTTTTTCCGTCTCACGGTCAGTTTCCGAAGACCCTTTTGGGGATAAAAGAGGGTAAATGTTGTGCTTTTTTCCGTCTCACGGTCAGTTTCCGAAGACCCTTTTGGGGATAAAAGAGGGTAAATGTTGTGCTTTTTTCCGTCTCACGGTCAGTTTCTGAAGACCCTTTTTACAGCCGATGTCACTTGGAGGAATTCACCGACCAACCAGAACAGACCTGCCGGGAGGGAACGAGATCCCAGATGGAAGCTAAGCTAACTTAGCTAGGACCTCAGGCTACTCCGCTACCCAGCATGCTCCTGGCTGCTTTTATTTAGTTTATCAAGTGTTAGTTGTGTCATAAACGGGCTGCATCCCTCTGTAATAAATGGCCCTTGATTTCTACACCGCTCACTCGTAGCATCTGGAGAGTCGATACGATCAGGTCACGTTCGCCATCTTTGGCGGTTAATACAACTTACTTGTGTGCGATGTCATTGCTTACAAAAATGTGAAAGGTAATTTCCTCTCTTGGGTTAAACAACCCCCACAAAAGAAAGAAGGTGAACGCACAAATTACTTTCCAGTTTCCTTGTGCGTGCCCGCGTCAGACGAAGGCTTTATTTGTAAAAATGTTTCGGAGTATAATTTGTTCGGCATGCAGGAGGTTTACTTGAAACTCTGTGCGGGGCCATGACCTCATTGTCTCCCACCGGCGCCAGCACCGAGATAAGAATAGGTGTGCAGGGAAACTTTTCTCACAGCCCCTCTCTCTCTCTTCTGTCTCACATAATCCAGCAAACAAATTGCCTTCCTTTCTCCTCCGGAAACAACTGCCAGTTCTCTGGCCCCGCAGTTACTCCCCTCCTTTCAGTGTGGCTTCTATCATCCCATCATATCGGCATGCATTAGGTGACTGCAACTACCAACAAAAAAAAAACATTGTTATTGGATTTCTCAACACAAAAAAAAGTATGTGAAAGAATTCTGGTTTGCATTGTGATAAGAATGTCTTGGTGCTCGAGTCTGGAGGCGAAGGCGGCGATGATGGAGGCAGCGTAGACACGGACCAGAGCGCATTCTGCCAAAAAAACATGTTCTGGGCCGCCGGGGTGATGGCACACAGCGGCGATCTCGGCAATTTAGAACAATGCGTTGTGAAAAAGAAAGTGTGTCCGTCTGCAGCCAGCGTCGCCTGGTGTGATCCGCGAGGCTCGATGCCAGACGTATTTGGGCTAACGGGAAAATCAAACGGCATCTTTCATCGAGGTTGGAACAACTGGACCTCTGATGTTTTGATTAGCCTGATTCAAAACTCTCTACGATTGGACCCGATCCCCGGAAAAAAAAAAGAAAATCAGCTATCTGATTGAATCCAACCACAAAACTCTGCTGCGTGACCGGTTGGCGCACCAAAAAAAACAAAAACTGACACGATCGAACAACCGGGAGTTCCAGAAAAATGAGCGTTTTCAGTGGATGGCCCGGGCTGAAAGGACTGTTCTGCACATTCACGGTCACATGCGACACCGATTCTGACACAAAAAGAAGATATTACAGCCGTTTGAGATGCAGATAGTGCAGGCAGAGGGGTGAAGGGAACATAAAAGGGAGGGACGGGGGAAGAGATGCAGTCGAGATTAATCCCCCCTTCTTCCATTTAGCATCAACTGAACCCGCTCATATTTAATGCATTTTTAATGAACTGATCTTTCATTGCAATTCTAAAGCTAATTTGGTGTGTTATGAATCCTCTTTGCTGGTTAGCCAACGTGCTAAAGCTGACGGCTGCTGTGAAGTGTGTGAGATTGCTGCAGTGATTTGTGTGCGTGTGCACGAGGTCGCTCTCTTATGTGCACGCGTGTTCGCGGGCATTGACAGTTGTTTTGGCGCGTGTGTGTGTGTGTGTGTGTTGAAGGGGGTTGTGTGTGGCTCACAGATGGGTTGGATATGCAGTGTGGGCACAGAGGGGCTGGCGGAGCCACAGGCCATATCAGCCAATAGCGTCATTACTCACAATTAGACCCGAAACAGATTAAAGAATAGGGTGACAACCAGCCAGCCAGGCAGGCAGTCATGTAGACGGAAAGAAATTGTATCATTATTGGCCCCTTTTCGCCACAGTTTTTTAGTTCATTTCTCGGGCACCGCTCCTTCCTTCTGAATCCAGCACCGTGACCGGTTTGTACTTTTTTTTTCTCCTCCATTGTGATGCATTAAAAAGGGCATATTATTTGGCCCCGCCCCTCCATAACTTTGAATTCACCTCTAGACAATGGAGTTGCTTAACTTCTAACGGTTGCACATAAACGCAGGCTGAAGCGCTCCCTTGGTTATGAGCGTCACCGGGGGAAGGCTGGTCATTCGGTTGTGCCGTTGCACAGCGGTGATTCCGGCCATTCATCCAGATGGTGAAAATAATTTAGTGGAGGTTTATGGTAAACCAAAGGGACACAGCAGCAGCACAATCACAACACCGACAGGACAAAAACAAAGGCAACTGTTGCTGCTCGCTCATGCCACTGAACATGTTTTACCGCGTGATCAGACGATGGAGGGAACTGTTGCAGAAAGCCAGTAAAATGGCGTTAAAATATCCTGCGGTGTCAGTTTTACCCCGGAGTAGAGAGCCGTACATGTCCTTGTCCACGAAAACAATAGATTGCATTTCAGGACAATTTCAAGAACTGCCAAGAGATTGTGTAGGGAATTGTGGCGTCTATTGACTCTGTGTTTGACACTCTCGGGAGGAGTCGAAACATTTGATGGCCACAGGCAGGAATGACTTCCTGTCTAGTGCGTCGTGACATGACCAGAGGACACGTAGCGCGGACAGCATCCTTCTATCAGAATCAGCTTTATTAGCCATGCGCCTCCACACATTCATGGCATTTGACTCACGGAAGTACTTCCTAAACTGGCGCAGGAAGTACAACAACCTTTTTTCCAGATACCGTTCAACCTCCCGTCTACGCAAACTCGTTGTGTCGTCTGCGATCTTCTAGAGTTTAACAGACGGGTGTCCCTGAGGTGCAGTCATTGGTGTGTTAAAAGAGCAGTGGGGCGAGTACACATCCCTGGGGTGCGCCAGTGCCCCCAGGGATGTGTGCTAATAGTAGAAAAATCTACGTATGCACCTGCCAGCGAGGAAACGTGCTTGATCAACTCGACTCGCTGGAGCAGATTTCTTTAGCGGTCCCCGTGCGTGTTAATAGTGACAGTGATGCGTAGAAGACTGCTCAGCTTTTCATTAACACTGCAGCATTCATTAGAAATAGGAGGCTGACTTATTTGTAGGATTATTAGGCTACATTTACACTCTTTATTTCAGTTATAGAATAATTCTATTCTCTTTTTTTTTTACTCCGGCAGAGATGATTTCACTGCTGCTGAGTCAATACATAAGAATCAAATAGTTACTTACAGCCAATTTGGGTTTAATGGAGAATGATCACTTTTTAATGAATAACTCAAAAAGCATTTTCTCTCCTCTCGCTGTCTACCAATCTGGGTCTTCCCTCTATTTTTGTATTTTGTGCCCCTTTAAATCTATTAGTCGTGCTCTGCACTCACGACACTGTGCTCCTTATGATAAAGTCATATATTGACGTGGCTCTGCAGAATAAAACAGTTATAGTAACGTCTTAAACTGGGTTTCATTTCTCTTTCTGGCTTTTTTCTCCGCAATGTACACTTTGTGTCCGCGCGATAAAAAGGGAAATAAATGATGTTCCAGCGGCCGGGGAGATTAATTGAGCACATGGTGACGCCTCCAGAGGGTTTTGGTGCGACAGGTTGTGCCGCAGGTACATAATTGACGCTTCAGGCACACGGTAACAGCAGTGAAGACATTTGCTAATTGATTTGTCAGACTCTGCAATGAATAAAAGCCATGTTCAGAACGACGACACGTCAGACCGCCCTCTGTACGACGCCGCATTAATAAGTCATTTTAGTTGAGAAGTTTTCGAATCACGGGGGTTTTTTGTTTCGCCAAACGTACGCAAACATGTCGCTCTGTTCATTAAAATATTCCACAAAGTTCACTACTGTTTTCTCCAAATGTGTCACCTTTTCAATCGAATGTAGTTTAAAATATTAAACACATTATAAATACATAATTTGTAGTATTGCGGTAGAAGTTATGACAGTATTTTTTTTTCTTTTATCCCAGTGCTACGCAAATTATGTATTCTCTCTTAGACATTAAAAAGTCATGTGACACATGACCTTGAAGAGACGCCGAGGTATCACGACTCAACAGCGGAGCGCTCAGAGACGGGACGCTGTCAGTTCAAATCCCTCCGTGACTTTTACTTCGCGTCAAGCTGTTTGAAATGAGGTTCGATTAGGGGCGTAATCCCATTTACAGCCTCTCTCCTGCTGGCAGGCCGAGACGCCGCTGCAGTTATCCAGGAGAGCGGCTGCTCGTCCGCTCGAGCTTCCTGCCGCTCCGCTCGAGCTCGCTGGGTAGCAGCGTGGGAAAAATTGGACCGAGCGTTTTGATGATGGAGACGAGAATGCATTTGGGGGCCAATATGTGATTTAATGGGGGTTTTAATGTGGGTGCAAATGCTATTCTTGTGGGTGCAGAATTCCCCTTTAAGAGGTCTCCTTCATGTCTTCGTGTGTTCCATGAAGCAATAATGAATCCTATTGATGTCACATAGCAAAAAAGAACGGCACAGCCTGGATTTACAGGAGCATATATGTCCATTCCACATGTTTAAAACACAATTCAACCATGAATATTATCATAAAACTATTAGTATGACTTGAGATGACCCGGAAAGGACCTAAATTCCTAAAGGACCGTGTAGGTCCTAAAGGACCTACACGTGATTAGCGCACCTTTCTGTAAAGCTTACGACCTACAGATTCTACTAAAACCGTCAAATATCTTGTCAGAACAAAGTCCCAGCAACATATCAACCGCTGCATGCAGCCAAACTGCACTGAAATATGATTTTTTTTTCGATGAAACGATAGTTTTGAGGGTAAAAAAGTAGAGCCTGACATCACAAATCTGTACAACATCCAATGGCATCAAAAAAACGTGAAAAAAGGAAGAAACCTCTGGGATCCCTCCTCCCTGGATGGACAAAGTAATACAAATAATGTATACAAAATAAACGGCATAATAGAATTACAACAAAGGTCGAACCATATGAGAGAACCGATACACGTATTAACAGCTTTGATCCTTTCTAGTGTTCAGAAAGACATTAAGATGCGTATGACAAATCATTTCTTCCTGTTTGTGGAGTTCGGTTATCGTTTCTGTCGGAGCTCTTAAGACACAGATAAACAGTTTAGCGAGGCCTTTGGGGATGCAGATTAGACGCCGTTAAGCTTACATTGTTTGATTTCCCACAACACCTTGAGAGCTCTCTGATTCATGCGGCGTCATGACGGCGTGTCTGCCATGAATCGCTTCGGAAAGACCTTTTTTTTTTTTTTCCGGAAGAAAAATAAAGCTCCTCATGCGCGGCAAATTTCCTCTTTGGGAGTTATCACGACAATAAATTGAGTAAGACTCCCCAAAAATGTTGAGGGAGGGCGGGGGGAACGTCATGATGTCGAAAAACAGCGAACCCAAAACAGCAGAGCCGAGTTTTCACTGTGTCATTTTCTTCTTCGGCGCCGGCTGCAAAAAAGAAAGTAGTTTGCATTTACTTCGCCGAGTTGCTGCCGTGTTGCCGCTCAGCGTGACGTCTGGAGTATGAGAAGGGATGAAAACTCCAAACACCTCCAGTAAACGTACCCCTGGCTGAGTCTCCACATCTATTTTAAGCTTTCGTGAGAGTTTATTATCGTGACGATGCGTTACAACCCCCAACAATTGTAATTGTTACTTTGTGGCATCAACAGGTAAGACGTGTGGGCGTCCAACATGTCTGGGCTACAAAGTAACACTCACGACGAGGAGGGTGCGTTTACTTCCTGTTTGTCTGCACTTTCTCTCCATTTTGAATATCTCCTCTTCTCTACTATTTCTTCTCTTCTGTCCGCCCATCTGTCCTCCTTTCCTCCGTCTGTCCTCCACATTTTCTCCCTCTCCTCTTCCCATTCTCTCCTCCTCCTCCTCCTCCTCTTCTCCTGACAGAGCTATGAATAACAATTAGAGGATATACAAGTCACAGAGAAACCATTTAAAAGTTTGAAATCGCTTCTCTGTAAAGTCTCAGCCTGTGTCAGCCTGAGGGAGGGAGGGAGGGGCTTGTGGCTAAAATCAGGTCCAACGCTGAGGATACTGAGAAAAAAATAATAAAAAAAAGGGGGTGAAATTATTATTTCTCCTCCACCCTGCTGCTTGCCAGTCCTCGGTAAAGAGGAGATTATTTATCAGTCGTTCCTGTCTGGTGCGCAGAGAGTTCTAGTTATCATGTGAGAGGCGCTCACAGCGGCACAAAGAAACTCCTCTGATTGTTGTCGTCATGCCGCTGCAGCTTTAATAACAAGCCGCTGACAAAGAGACGTCTCCGGCCCGCCGCTTATTAAAACACGCTCGGTCCGACGCGGGTGGAGCCAAAGGTGGAGGCGGGGTTTTTTTTTCTTTTTTTAAAGTCGGGACGCGATCAGCGGTGCGCCGGCACGCCTTTCAACCGGATCGCTTTAAACATGACGTCATCTTAAAAAGCATTAAACTGAAGATTTAGACACTTTTTTTTCTCCTCTGAAGTGACAAGTCAAAATCAAGATTAGGGCTTTCATAGCGGCATTTCAGTGCAGATTATGACACCCTATTTTTTCTTTTAACAACATTTTAAGAGCATTGTCACCCACACTTTACTCTTCATATTTGTCGTGTGCCTTCTTTATTGTCTATTAGTGTTTGTGCTCCGCTTTTTAAAAGCACCACGACCACATTTCTCCAAGCTTTTTCCAGGATAATTCACGAGCACGCAAAGATGTGGGACGGCGGCTATTTCGTGTCGGTTTGGCGTCCGGCAGCGAGCTTTCGGAGACGGTCAATAAGTCGTGCGAAAGCCTCGTGGAAACGTTGCTGGTCATCCGCCACAATAAAATTCCATATTCTGTTTTTCTCCCCGCATCTGTTTTTGCTTTGTTCTTGTTGTTGTTGTAGTAGTCTGGGGGTTTTCTCACGCTTCGTCTCTCCAACCAAACAAGTTTATTCCCTAAAAGTTTCCAATCCAGCATTTACTAAATTATGGTCCTGTTTAAAGTCAAATAAAACATGAAACACGATATGCGGGGCGTGGCTAACTGTGATTGACAGGTCGCTGCCGGAGCCGTACACGACGTCTCGACCAAGTGATCGCACCTCGGCTTTCTAAATATGGTCACTTCCTTCACCAAATAAGTTTACTTTCCTTCACCAAATATTGTCACTTCCTTTACCAAATATGGTCACTTTCTTTCACCAAATATGGCCACTTCTTTCCACCAAATATGGTCACTTCCTTCACCAAATAAGTTTACTTTCTTTCACCAAATATTGTCACTTCCTTTACCAAATATGGCCACTTCTTTTCACCAAATATGGACACTTTCCTTCACCAAATATGGGCATTTCCTTCAAATATGGTCACTTCCTTCACCAAATATGGTCACTTCCTTTCACCAAATATGGTCACTTCCTTTCACCAAATATGGTCACTTCCTTCACCAAATATGGGCACTTCCTTCAAATATGGTCACTTCCTTCACCAAATATGGTCACTTCCTTCACCAAATATGGTCACTTCCTTCAAATATGGTCACTTCCTTCACCAAATATGGGCACTTCCTTCAAATATGGTCACTTCCTTCCCCAAATATGGTCACTTCCTTCACCAAATATGGGCACTTCCTTCACCAAATATGGGCACTTCCTTCACCAAATACGGTCACTTCCTTCACCAAATACGGTCACTTCCTTCACCAAATAAGTTTACTTTCCTTCACCAAATATGGTCCCTTTCCTTCATCATATTATGATGCATACAACGGCGCAAACTGTTTTTTATTTTTCGAGGGACTCGGAAGAAACAATTCGGGAAGCTGCATTAATTCCCAAACAGCTGGAATATAACAGCATGAAAGAATAAACATGTCAGAGTCGTTTTCAGGACGGCTCTGCTCCACAGGAGCCCACAGCTCAACCAGACCCTCCTTCCCACCACAACCCCGCCCCCAACCCCCCCACTAACCAATTTCCAGCACAGTCACCTCTGTCCCCCTGCACTGCCTCACGCTGGCTAATTGAAATTGGCACATTTAATTTAGCCCCGCAGCCAGCTTCATTCCAGTGATGGATGGCAGTGGATGAGTGTAATTGAACTTTGGAGAAAAGAGGAAGGAAGCA